>NC_045541.1:15891058-16202486 GCF_009769535.1 Thamnophis elegans | reverse complement strand
CTAAGATGTTTCCTGGGTTATCTCCATTGTGTTGGAAAATGTGGAAGAAAGGATGGCACATTCTACCATATTTGGTGGTCCTGTACTGAGGGCCACGAAATATTGGAAAGGATTTAAAAAATGGTTAAAAGAGGTTACCGGGGCAAACATTGAATGGAGACCTGAGAACCTGTTACTAAGCATCAAACCAGATAACATAAGCAGTTCAATATGGCATTTGAGCCTGCATATAATTGTGGCCGCAAGAATAACCTATGCACAACTTTGGAAATCCACCACTATACCGCCGGAAGATGCTTTAATTAAAAAGATCTACGAATGTGCAGAAATGGACAGAATGACGGGTTGGCTGAGGGACAAAGGAGAAACAGAACATATCTTAGCTGGAACCTATGGTATATGTGGGCGACTAGGAGAACAGCAGGGACTTAAAATGGGGAAAGTTAACATAGGTACCGTAATAGATCCCTGAATCTTGCAATGAGAAGATGTGGCTTAGAGACTAATAATGAGGAAAGAAAGAAAACCGGGCTGTGAATGACTGTCACCGTGGGGGGGGGGAGGGGGGGTGGGGGGTGGGGGGGGGGGGGGGGGGGGGGGAGGGGGGGTTGTATTTTAAAACGGCATTTGTATCTGTATGTTCTACTTTATATTGTTATGTATGATTTGTCTTGTTTATGTCGTTGTATTTATGTCGCTGTATTGTTTTTCCGTTTTTTTAAAGGTAATAATGTTTAATAAAAATTATATTTAAAAATAAATAAATAAATAAATGACCCTGTTAGATCGAATGATCGATAAAATATAGCTTTTAACTGGAATTGTGACCAGACCAATTATCTCATAGTTGAACCAAGTCATAGCCTGAGTAGCCTGCAAATTGTCCACATTTATATGTCTACTTAGGTGCTGCATTTCAATCTTCAAATCTATCAACAAGGTTCTTTTCTTTTCTAGAAATGAAGTCTGCGCAAACAGTTGGTGTCTCCACAGCAAGCAAGCTCCAGAGTTTCTTTAACAAGTGTGAAAAAAGATATAGGAAGGAAAAAAGAATAACAAAAGCAAAATTGGATTGTTTTCCCTGTTTAGAATTTCTTAACTAAAAAGACTATAAAGGCGAAGATTTCCCCTGTCCAGTTGTATGCGACTCTAGGGGTTGGCGTTCATCTCTGTTTCTCAGCCAAGGGAGCCAGTGTTTTTGAAGACACTTCCATGGTTATGTGGCCTGCATGACTATACACCAATGCATATGGAACACTGTTACCTTCCCGCTGATGATGTAGTACCTATTAATCTACTCACATTTGCATGCTGGTAGGCAGGAGCTGGAGTAAGGACAGGAGCTTACCCTGTTGTTCAGCACTTGGGTCTCAAACCTGGGCTGTCAGCTTTGCACTGACATGCTCAGCATCTTTAACTGCAAAAACCAAATGGTCTATGAAATTTGACCCTGTCTTAAAGAATTGGCTTTCCAGGCATTGCTGATGTCTTTATTTTCTAAGCCACCATTGGCATAGCTATTCATGTGAAAGCTGTTCCATTGGAAGGATAATACTCTGGATTATGCAGCAATTGAAAACATTTCTCAAAAATGTAATTGGGATAATGCTGCTTCTATAAATCCTGGGCCAAGTTTGGAGAGGAACCGTGGCAAAATGCCACCTTCTATGTCTTCTAACCTCGTCGTAACGGCTTGTTTATTCAGCAATTCCATCGGCTTATTGGGGCCTTGAATGTTTTGAAAATAATTTGGAGAAGTGCTCTGGACCATATTTGAGTACAGTGCCATTAAAAAGAAATGCACCACCTTAAAGAAAAAAAAACATCCCAATACTTTATATATATATAAAAAAACAGGATGAAAGGATCAAGCCATCATATTATTTTGAAGGAGAAATTAGAGGAAATGATGATAGAAGCAGGAAAATTCTTCTTTTCATGAGAAAAAGGTACAAACTGAGTTCTGGGGTTTTAGCTGAAGTGCAAAAACTCAAAGCTAAGAATATTTGACTCCATCTCTTTCAAAGCTGAACATTTGGGGTTCAATTCAATAAATCAAGACAGATATTCCCTCCACCCTCCTTCTCTGCATACCTGTACACAAACAAAGATTTGATTAAACAAACTTTCCCAAAGGTTTTCAATGGAAAACAGGAACTGCTTAACGGGGAAAGTGAATTAAATGGGAACGAAATGGTTTCACAGTTCCCAAATTGATATACAAGGCAAAATGCAAGTATTCCTCTAATTTTGCCCTCTTCCGAAATTGATATTGCAGTTCACGGCTTAATGAACAAATGCAAAAACATTGCAGCCTAGATGGGTTTGTGTGTGACAAAAACAATTGCATTGGGAGAAACTGCATACTAGAAGGAACAAAATAAGGGAAGCGAATATGGAAAAATATTTATAAAAATGCATAAAATATCCATGTGTTATATAGGCAGCATTATTTTAAATGCTGCAAACTAATATTAAAAAAAGGAAATGTACTCCCACTTGCAAATAAGCCAGAATTGTAGATAGACAAACATAATTCTCCATTCCTGTAATAACTGCACAACAAACCATATTTAAAAATAAATATTTATTCAGTACTCAACATCTGTAAATAATGTGGAAGGAAGGAAGGAAGGAAGGAAGGAAGGAAGGAAGGAAGGAAGGAAGGAAGGAAGGAAGACAGACTATTTTCCATGGCCACAAAACTAGGACATGGGGTACAGATTTAAATTGCAGCTCCCTAGATTTATTTTAAATAAGGAAAAACTTTGTGACTGTAAATTCTGTACAATATCAATCGTTGTGATATATGATGATTATGATTTGATTTGATTATGATTATGATGATGATGATGATGATGATGATGATGAGATGATGATTTGTTGTATCTACCCCTATTCCAAATTAAACTGTTGTCCATCTGGGATGTAGGGATTAAGGGGATAGTTGTGGGCAACTATCTCTTAGGGATGGTTTAAGAGATTTTCCTGCACATTTCAGAGTAGTGGGGCAGGTGATCCCTATGATTCCAACTCTACATTTTGATTGTTTTATTATCAAAAAAAGTGAAACATCTCCCTTACAAAAGTTAGGTAAAGCTGATGAGAACTGAGCATAAAGTTATCATCAAAGCACAGTAGTGCTAACATAGCTGGAAACAGAAGCACTGCTAATAGAGATTAACTGTAGTAAATACCCTGGTCACTGACTCTGGCATAATTGGAATTGTTTTACTATTCATGCTGTTTTCTGTCCTGAAATGTCTCGATGACAGCATTGCCCTAGTATGAAATAATCTGTAATTTGAGGATTGTGGCAGTAATATTAAAAACTCATAAAAGCTAATAAACCCATTTGGGACTAAATAATTTATTTCATCCACCGTCTTACTAATTGAAAGTAATATATTAGGTATTTTCAATTACGCATTTGTTTTCTCTTCCATTTAATCTTTGGGATGCAGATTTTACATTTAGCCAGAATGGTAAATGGCAAGCTGCTCTTCCATAGGGAGCCAAAATCACTGATAATAGATGATTCCCATCTTTTACTTGAACTTTTCTGATCCTGCACATGGAACTATGCATAGATAGCATAAATTATGAACCAAGGAATTGCTACTGTCATTTGGATATTGAAACTTAAGAATGCTCTTTGCCAAAATATTCAAGGGGTACATACATACTCACAGTTTACATATGTATTCATCACACTATTTCCTTTTGAAGTCATCATCATCATCATCCTTTTTAACGACCCCATAATCCCTTGCAGGGTGGAGTCTGGGCAACTGAATGAACCTGAGTGTTTACTGGTTGGATGCCCTTCCTGTTGCCAATGCGGATTCCCCCCCCCCCCGAAGATTCAGTGTGCCCAGAGAGAGAAATAACTGCCTCTCCCTAGGATCAAACCCACAGCCTCCTGATTGTGAGGCGAGAACTCCATCTCTAGGCCACCGCACCACTCACACTATTTCCTTTTGAAATAAGCCGTATTAAATTATTAAAACAAAATATTATGCCAAATAAGTTAAAGGCATGAGTAAGAAAAGGAAAGAAAACAGCACTAGCTGAGGTGATACCAGTGGTGGGTTTCAATTTTTTTTAGAACCTCTTCTGTAGATGTGGCCTTCTTTGTGGGAGTGGCTTGCTGGGCATGTGACCGGATGGGAGTGGCTTGCCAACCATGTGACTGGGTGGGCATGGCCATCTTGTAAAATGTGTTGAAACTCACTTAACAACATTCTTGTTTAGCAACCAAAATGTTGGCTCAGAAACTCTGGCATTTGAACCACGCAAGTCTCAAAGCTGTCAAGTTACAAGACCCTTGCACCCCTAACCCTTTAGAAAAAAACCCCAGGGTGTTCAAACTTGACAGCTTTAAGACTTGTGGACTCCCAGAATTCTTCCTCTCACTCTTCATCTTGATGATGTGCGGATGGGCGGGGGGAGGGAGCTGGAACCGGTTCTAAAGGGCACTGTAGATTTGTGGAACTGGCAGGAACCCACCCCTGGGTGATACCTATCATGCCTTTGGTCAATGAAAGTTTTCACATGATGCTCTTTAATAAGATAGAGAAAGTGTAATCCTAGCTATTAACCTTAGTCAAATCTGTGTTGCAGTATAGGCACTGTTCCTTGGTAACAATAGGAAGACTACTTGACAATTCAAGCACATTCAGGGTACACAAACATCACTCAAAATATAATTGTATTAAGCTATGCAAAAACTAAAACCTCTAATCGTATCCTACAAATACCAGGATGGATGTAATGTAAGAGCACACACCTAGGGTATTTCTAAGACATTAAAAGTGAAAAAGAGTGAAAAACAAACATAAGTATCACTCATTCCATCATTATGCTCCTTTGTTTTCTAGATAACTGAACAGCTTATTACATTATGTAATCCAAGGAAATTTAAACGCTTGAACATTTTATTTTGGTCCATTACATTTGCATGCCATTAGCTAGACTGACATGCTGCATATATTCCTTTTGTTTGAAGAAGATTAAAATGAATAAGATTAGTATTTGCTAGAGAGATTCTGAGACACAGATAATATAAATGTGAATATATTCCAAGAACATTGCAGTTTTCTACCAGAATGCCAGTATTATCTAGCGATTCAAGGAAAATTTAAAAGTGCCGTGTAGGCAATAATATCTCATGTCTTCAATGAAGATATGATTCTAAACTGGCCCAGAAAGAATTAATCTAATTGTACAACTTGCTGAGCACTCTTTATCTAAATACACAGAAATTAAATTTAAAATTAAATGAAGCAATATTCCTTGTGACAATACAGATGATTGGCTGCCTATATGTATGAAGCCTATCTGAGAAGACACTACAACTGAGGGGAAAAAATATAGCTTAACAGCTAGGCAGTGGTGGGTTTCAAAAATTGTTCAAATCTACTCTGTGGGTGTGGCCTCCTTTGTGGGAGTGGCTTGCCGCCCATGTGACCGGATATGAAGATGCCAACGATACTTGTCAGAACCACCTTAAATTACCTCACACACAGCACTGGCATGCATAAGAATATGGTGTAAACTTGTTTTTTAAAGGGCATCGGTTTGCATTAAAACAACTTCAACACACGCAATGTTCTGATTGCACCACAAACACAGTAGTCATCCTTACCTTTCACAGAGGCACCGAGTTTTATAAATATGAGCATGATAGTGTAGAATAATCATATCCAAAGACCAGTGGTGGGTTTCAAAAAGTTTTGGAACCTCTTCTGTAGGTGTGGCCTGCTTTCCGGGTCCACTGGTGGAACCTCTTCTAACCGGTTCGGTAGATTTGATGAACCGGTTCTACCGAATAGGTGCGAACTGGTAAGAACCCACCTCTGCAGCTAGGGCAGTAGATCAAAGATCCCCAAGTTTCTCATTCTAACACATGCACATCAAATTGTAGTTATTGTTTCCATTATTACCCTCAAGGAGAAAGAGATCATACTGGGAAAGATGGCATAGATAAAGAAGGATCACATCACAGGAGCAATCACATCACAATTATGATAGACAAAAATCAGAAATAAATTCAGCCTTCTGTTTCCAAGCATTATCCCATATCTATTTTAATGGAAACATTTTTTTTAGTTTTTTTTTAAATTTTTATTCTTCACACATACATTCACAAATATACATTCTCATGGTTATTGTTAATATCATGTGTATATCTTTTAACATTTATAACAATTTTTTCTCCAACTAAAATTTTAAATGTATAATAAGGACTTCTCTTCTTGCCTTCACATTCCTCCACCTTGTTCTACCACAACCCTACTTTCCCTTTCCTCTCCTTTCCTTCCCTCCCTACTTCTCTACTTTCTTCTTTCTCCTCTCCTTTCCCTTTTCTTCTTCCCCTTCCTTCCTCCCACTCCTTCCCTCTTCTTCCCCTTCCTGCCCCTCTCCTACTCTTACTTCCCCTCCATGTCTTCCTCTCCTTTCCCCTTTCTTTTTCCCTCTTCTTCCTCCTCTGCTCTTCCTGCCTTTCCTTCCTCTCCCTTCCCTCTTTCCGTCATTGTGATTACTTCAACCTGATGTATTTTCATGATGGCATTCGAGCAGACCCAGTTCTTTATTTGCGTAGCCATCTTAAATTTCTCTTCTTCATTTTATTACTTAATGGAAACATTGAGTACCCACCAATTATGGATTAGTATCTCAAATTTATGAAGATATCAGATATCAGCTCCTACAGCAGATGTTAGCAAACCTCTGGCCCCTGGGCCAGTTCTTAAAGCCCCCCTCCCCTAATTCTTTTTGGGCCCTTACCACTACTGCCTATTACATTCCCCCAATTCATATTCCAGTAAATTCATATTCTCAGAATAGACTAGCAGTTGCAGAGTGCACCATGACAAGAAATATGGTATTGCACAGCTGAGAAAAATGGAAGGAAGAAGCAACCTATACTTGCTTTTAATGACAGTACTGATGCTGGTGTGTTGTGGAATATATTATGTTTTGTGTTTTCAGACCTGTGATCTTTATCTAACCATGTCACAATCATAATGCAATTTTCAAGGTGTACAGAAAGGCAACAGAAGGAGAGAATGAGAGTCATTAACTGGGCTACAGCCAGGATTGGCGAGACCTAACAGCTGGCAGTCAGAACAAATAATTTCCCCTCCTCAGATGAATGCTACTCTTTTAAACAAATAAAATGTGATTTCAGCCTTTACAATGAGCGGCAAGTACGTATGATAATATTTTTGAGAACAAGAATTGATGGGAGCAATCAAAAGCTAGTTTAGATGATAGACTTGACAAGCAGTCTCAGAGCCAGCAATCAGGAGATGCATATCCAAGTAAGAGCTGCAGGTGATTCAAAAAAGTAATCTCTTTCATAAACAGAAAATGACACTTTGCGATTTTCAAAGTGATGATAATAACTGGTAGTTCTTCAATACACACAAATATTCAATTGTTAAGTCGAAGAAAAAGTCCTAGGCAACACTACCTTCCACATTCTCCTTTAAACCTCCTTGAAATGATTTTCCTTCTTGGCTTGCTTCACTTGTATGTCAAATCCTGATTTCTCAATCAGCCCCTTGACAAATGTCAGGTTGATAAAAAGGATTATACACACCTCTGTAATGGACTTCTTAGCACAGGTTGGCAAACCCATAGGAAAGGTTCTTTATAGCTAATTCCAAAATTTTATGTTATCTGGATCCTTGGTCCATGTAAAAGTTTCTAAATTCAATATGTATATGTATAAAAGAAGAGACAGACATTGTGATCTCTGGAACTTGAAATACATTATCCACTTAGCTTTCATTAGCCTCTGCTAATATCATCAGGGTGTAAAAACTACCTTTGAAGAGATATTGCTTTTATATAGCATTGATCAATTTGGCGCATGATAGGCCCATCCACTCGCCTCCCACCTGTAATTAGCTTTGTCGTTTTTGCTTCAGGCATGTTAATTGATGGAGGCTTAACTACTGTTGCTTCCTCCCCTATTGTGCACAGCTTGGGCTGCTCATTCCCAGAGAATGATGGGCTTATCAGGCACGCAATGGTCAAATTGATCAATGATGTATAAAGGCAAATATCTCTTCAATGGTTTTTACACTCTTGACGGTGTTAGCAGAGGCTAACAAAAGCTAAGTGGATAATATATTTTAAGTTCCAGAGATCGCAATGTTTGTCTCTTCTTTTTTAGCTACACTTGGAACTTGTATTTTTAGGATAGTTCACAATGTATATGCATATGTGTATTTATGCATGTATCATATAAATGTATACATACATACATACATACATACATACATACATACATACATACATATATATATATATATAGGTCTTTGGTTATTCGGGTTTTCTCCCACGTAAAATTGGAAGTGTCTTGGCGACATTTCAACAAAGTCTCATTCGTCATCTTCAGGCTTCGTGCTTCCAGGAGCAATGTGAGATCTCGGCTCCTGTGTGGAAGCACGAAGCCTGAAGATGATGAATGAGACTTCATCGAAATGTCGCCAAGACACTTCCAATTTTACGCGGGAGAAAACCCGAATAACCAAAGACCTACATACTAACACCCGCGAATATGAATATATATATATATATATTCACACACACACACACACACACACACACACACATAAAACTTAAATATGTATATGTAAATCCATATATATATGTATATATGTATGTATCTATGTATGTATCTATGTATGTATTCTTGTAGCTAAACCTCACCCAAGTTTTCAGACTTTTTGATCCAAAGGTTCATAAAAGCTGAAAAACACTTAAAATTTCTGAAAGTGATTAAAAAAGGAAGTATGAAAACTCAATGTCTATTTGAAGACACCAGCTGCAGTTTGAGTAAGGTGGCTTTTGGCACTCATGTCAGAAGCACCGAGGCACTTCCAAGTTGAAAGGATTAGCTGGTGACATCACTGTTGCCCTGAGGATATCCAGTTGGGGGTCCTTTCATGTCCTCGGCAGGAGCTGGAGCAAAGGACGAAAGTTCAACCCTGCTCCATGGCAGCTCAGGTCTCAAATGGAGGCTTGCTAACCTCCTGCCCAGCATCCCAACCACTTGAGCCATTGTGCTCCTAGTAAAATGGCTAAGCCCTCATCTCTCAGAGCTACCTTTGGAGACTGGGCCTTGTGGTCTCCTCGTGAAGAGCAGTTCCCTAGAACACTTGCGGGCAATCTCAGGTTTACTCCTTGTATGGTGAGGAATTACAACATGCTGCTCTACTTGCCATCTCTCTCATTCTGCTGCAGAAAGCTCTGCTTTCTGTAGAGCTGTCTTCGGACTGCTCATTTTTCTCTAGACGTTGGACTTGCTTGTCCTCTCTAAGAGTGGTTATAAAGTTTAATAATTTAAGCCAAATGTTATGCATTAGTCCTGTGCGACCAAGGGTGAATGCATCCTGGATGTGTTGGCGAGAACTCACTAGTGTGCTAGGTGATAGATGAATGTCAACCCGTCTTAAATCTAAGATTTACAGACAACTATCCACCCTCTTGCACTGTATGGCACTGAATGCTGGGCAGCAACAACAAGGACTGAAAGCTCTCCCTATGCCATGGAAATGTGAATACTCCATTGGATATTGGGTATCTCCCTTCTTGACCACGTCGCAAGTGACACCATTTGACAGCATTTTTGTGTGACACCAATTATAGAGAAGATGAGGGATGGTCGGCTCCACTGGTATGGACATGTCCAGAAAGCAGCACCTTCCACCATTGCCAAGACAGCCTACCAACTAGAAGTCAATGGCCAGCAACCTCGTGGGTGTCCAAAACAGAGATGGCGAGACACCATCAACAAAGATATGTAAGCTGCAGGCCTGCATTCTGGAGACACATCTTACCATGAAAAGTGGTGTTCAATGATCCAAAAAGCAGACCCTGCACGTGAGGGAATATACTAGGAAAAGAAGATTATGCATTAGTCCAAAGAGAATGGATGCACTGAACTGAACATTTAAACAGTGGATGAGGGGGGGAGAACATAAATATTTCAATTTTCTGAGCTTAATATCCAGTGACTTCTGAATTTGTAATCTACTTTTAAAAAACAATCCTTTTTTGCTGGTGAATAAACTTGTCCTGAAGGCTTTCTCTCACCTTATTTTTTATTTTACAACAGATAAGGTAAAGCTTCACTTCTGGTTTTAAAGTAAGCACAGAACCTTGACGTTTGAACTAAGATTGTTGCACTTTTACCTGTGGTTTGAGATTAAATCAGGTTCTAAAATTATATTGATCCTGAATAATTCTAACCAACTATAAATACTGTATTATTCAGAGTATAAGGTGCACCAGTATAAGACGCACCAAGATTTTGAAGAGGCAATTTTTTTTAAAAAAGGTTTTGCACTCTGCAAACCTCCCAAAAATGGCCCATTTTTCAAGAAAACGGGCCCTTTTTTCCAAAAAAAAAGGGCATGACTAGCCTTTAGGAAGCTTGTAGCGTGGTCCTGGGGATGCACCCCCAAACACAAGCAAAAAAGTGGCCAATTTGTAATGAAAAATGGGCCCATTTTTGTCAAAAAAGGGCATGCATAGCTTTTAGGAGACTCATAGAATGCTCCTGGGGGCTGGGGGGGGGGCAAAATTGAACAAAAATGCCTCATTTTTCGCTCATTTCTACCCTCCTCAGCCCCCAGGAGCACTGATAGCCTCCTAAAGGCTATTCACGGCCATTTTAGTGAAGGGGGCGTGGTTTCGGGAGGCACAAAATGCTGTATTCAGTGTATAAGAAGCACCCAGATTTTCAGCCTCTTTTTTGAGGGAAAAATTACTCTAAAAATATGGTAAATCAGCATTTCCTGTGTTTTAATATATTACCCCCCTACAGTTATCTTGGAACAATGCTTTATCTCATTTTTATATAAATGAATTCAAGTGAAATTCCAAATAGATTGAATCATTTGAATTTTCTTTTTAAAGAAATTGTATAGACTAAATACTTGTGAAGAAGTAATGCCAATAACAAGACAATAACATGTCCTTATGCAATTAAGACATTTCTTCTGTCACCATGGGTACCATGCAAGGGTACAAAATTTGGCAGACGAGATATTTACATGTTTGAAAACTACTAAGCTCTTATCTCTGATATTCAATAGGATGACTTGCATTGACATAGCTCAATTCTGTTCTCATGCCATATAATGAAATAGAAACATATTTTCACATATTTGAAGAGAATTGAAAGACCCAGTTGGCAAAGTTGAAAGACATGTTACAACTGAAATTATATTCCACAACATGCACACATCCATACATTTAAAATACTTGTAAACCCAACATCAATTGTCTCTGGTGATCTCTCTTGTTGAACATGATGTTCCCTCTGTAAATTGTTTAATTTGCTCCAGATTAGATCTTAGCTCTACTTTATAAATCAGTGTGGGCAGCATGCTGGTTAAGCTAAATGGATTCATGGAGTCTGTACTGAGGACTGAACTATCCTAGAATTACATCTGATTTACAGAATTGACTGTTGCCTGACCTGCTTAACCTCAGAAGCTGACAGGGTGTAATTCTGATACCATGAAAAGCTTGAAAAAAATGATTTGAAGAGATTTGATGGATTCTTCTCTTTGTATCACATCTAGGGTGGCGATGGCTTCTTTGGAGCTCATTATTCTGCTGGATTTAATGCTAAAGCAGGTTTGTTCTGAAGGAAGAAGAGCGTGGTTGCAGCTGAGATAAGCTGATTTTGAATCTCATTTTAGTGAGCTGTCTATTTTGATTAGTGGTTTTTCATTTCTCACCACTGATATACTTAACTCTCCGCATTTTAAACTGTTACTATCCATTAGGCAAAAGGGATAACACATGAAAAATCCCAGTTACCATCATGTTATATTGGATTGGGTGTGGGAGCCTTTACTCAAAAAAGATGATCAATATTGAGAATTGATCATACCTCTGCTGAAGGACTGAAAGGGCATATGACATCCAAAAATGTCTAGCACCAGAGGCAGTCCAAGCCCCCATTTCTGCAACTTCTAAAGACCACTCTGACTACATTGCTGAATTTCAGTGGCATGACTGCTGAAAATGTTAATCCCTAAACTACTTTTTTTTCTTAAAAGAAAATCATTGTCACTTAAACAAAGCCTAGCCAATCCCACCCTTTCTCTCTCACCAAAAGATTATCCATTCCATTCCATAAGAAAGATAATATATAACAGCGATGATGAACCTTATCGTTACCAAGTGCTGAAAAGGGAGCTAGCATTCGTTGGGGCCGCTAATCCGGAAGAGGAGCTGCCCAGAGGGCATGCACGTGCTGGAAAATGAACTTCCAGTTTCCTATGTGCACATACATCCTGGCCGGCTAGTCTTTCGGGTACTGGCATACATGCCCACATGAGGACTACCTGGCCAGTGTGCATACTCATTCTGGGAAATGGAGGACCAGCTCTTTCAGTTTCCAGCACTGCCGCACGCACGAAGGCCAGAAGATTGTCACGGGTGCATGTGCGCCAGAAACCTGGAAGAGGAATGGGCGACACTGCGCATACCAAGCAACATGCCAATTCAGGCACTCGTGCCATAGGTTCGCCATCACGGAGATATAGGGACATTGTCAATCTTCCTTCCATAAATTAATAACACTGCTTGTACCTGCATTTAATCAATAAATAATTGAAAAACCCTGTAGAGGGGACGAAATTGCTGAAATTAGAAATAAAGCTGAAAATGATTACAGACCAAACCAAAAATATAAATTTTTAGAGTATTTAGAGTATTTATTAATACTTATAGGCCGCCCTTTTCCTTGAGGGGACTCAGGGCGGCTTACATAAAATGAGGGGAGGGGGTATACAAACAATAAACACACACAATACATAAAAGTAAAATAATAAGCAACATTCATTCATCATTCGGGTGGGGGCAATTATCTTTGTCCCCAGGCCTGACAGGCTAGCCAGGTCTTGAGGGCTATGCGGAAGGCCTGGATGGTGGTGGTGGTGAGGGTACGAATCTCCACGGGGAGATCGTTCCAAAGGGTCAGAGCTACTACTGAGAAGGCTCTCCTCCTTGTAGTTGCCAGTCGGCACTGACTGGCAGATGGAACTAGGAGGAGGCCTAATCTATGTGATCTAATTGGTCGCAGGGAGGTAAATTAAAGCCTCTTGTTAAAAACCAGCACACCAGCATTATTGACTCTATTAATTGACTTAGCACTAAGGTCTTGTTAACAAGTTGATGTTGACAGCTCTTTCATACTTGCCAACCAGTAATATATTTCAACATAACTACATGTTCCAATTTTGTTTTAGTAAGCATGGACAAAAAACAACAACATGGGCACCAATTCCACTCCTTCCACTCAGCAAATACAACTTTAGCACCCCAGACTTAAAAAAAAATGTCTAGAGAATCTAGATGGAAGTGAATTTGAATATTTCTTTCCTCAAGCAGAATAGTTGCAAGTCATCCATATTTCTTAGCAGGGTTATCAGGTTTGAGTTGCCAAGCTTGAGTTTTCTCCCTTTTTTCCCCAATTCAAAATTATTACATCTGCTTGATTCTGAACTCCAGAGTAACTGAACATTATTCTCTCCCCTTAATATTATGTAACAGTAGCCGAAAACCTGGTGTTGCCCAGGTATTTATTATAGGGGGAAAATGTCTGGACCAAATAATTTCTAATGTTGGATTTTCCCCTTTACCAGATAGAGGCCCCATGTGGAGTACTGTGAAGCCATTACCATGCTGCACAGTAGAAGCCATTTTAAGGTGCTTTGTTTTGATGCTGTGAAAAGCACATGCAGTATACTTTAGGACAGTGCTTTTGCACAGGAAAGATGAAGATTCTGGTATAAAAACTATTTATTTTACTTCTGAGGTAGGTTTCTACAGTTTTATTTATACATCCATCCCATCCCATCTATTAATCTATCCATCCATCCACCCACCCACCCACCCATCCATCCATGTATGGCCCAAAGGTGCTTTTTCAAGAGAGAACTGGACTTCTGGTTTTCTTTGAAGACGTTTCACTTCTCATCCAAGAAGCTTCTTCAGCTTTGACTGGATGATGGAGAATGGAAGGATTTATATTCCTTGCAAATAGCTGGTCATTTGCATTCTTTTAGAGAGCAGGTGAGGCCACCTGGAGGTTTATCTGTGTCATCAGGGTCACCCGAGTAGTGCAAATGTGTGTGGAGATTTCTTGGAACTGTTGAAAGGACTACGTTGTAGACTGAAGATAGATGAGAAGCAAAACGTCTTCAAAGAAAAACCAAAAAGTCCAATTGCCTCTTGAAAAAGTACTTTGGACTACCATGACCTGAATGGCTGAGAATCTCCGTATACATCCATTCACATAATTTATAAAGCTTCCCATTTCATACAAGTAGCTCTGAGCAGTTTACAATATTAAAAGAAACAAACCTACCAAATATAACCCTGTAGCATCCAAGAATTAAGTGTTAACCCCACTCACCATCCACAGTAGCAGAGTTCATATACCCTTACCCGAATGCCTGGGAAATATTCAGGTCTTCAATACCTCATGGAGGCTAACTGGGATGTGAGCCTACAAGTTGACATTTATTAACAGAAGGGACCTGGAGCATGCCCCTCTATTAGATCTCATGAGGTGGACATAAACAAGGAGAAATATTGTCCAGCAAGTAACCTGGTCTTATGCAATAGCAGGCTTTCCATCAGTCCTAGATTTTGCACTGAAAACTGAACTGAACTCATTGACTATTAAATATGAGAAGCCATGCATATATAGTAAGCTTTTGAGCTTGCAATTCAGGTCCTGAAATATATAACAGGTTAAATATGTAGTTACTAAAAATAAAATCGGCATTACTCTAGATAGCAACAGAAAAGTACTGTATATACTCGAGTATAAGCCTAGTTTTTCAGCCCACTTTTTGGGCTGAAAAAAGCCGCCTCGGCTTATACTCGAGTCAGTGAAAAATTTGCCCGAAATGGAGGAGAAAAAGGGGCGGGGCCATGCAGCTGGGTGACACTCGTGAATGGCCCAGTGCCCCTGTGAGTTTCCCCTCCCTCTGTGTCAGTTTGCCGCGCAGCGCGCACCGCACCATCCCCCCTCCTCACGTTCTAATGTAATGCAGGGTGTCTTACGATTCCCCTTCCTCCCCCTCTGCCGCTCTGCAACGATGTCCCACCTCCTCCTTGTTAGGCAAGCAGCCATAGCGATGTCCCACCTCTCTGGTACAGTGATCCAATGATAGGAATCACTGTGCGTGTGTCATAGGAGGCGGGACATCGCTCCCGCGGCTGCACGGGACATCATCATCACAGCGGGACATCAGCATCATGAGGTGAGTGAAGTATTTCATTGAATACACCGCTAGTTTACTGTTTTTCTTTGAAATAAATATTCAAAAACATTATTGGTATCTATTTTTATTTTTGAAATTAACCGGTAGCTGCTGCATTTCCCACCCTAGGCTTATACTCGAGTCAATAACTTTTCCAGTTTTTTTGTGGTAAAATTAGGTGCCTCGGCTTATATTCGGGTCGGCCTATACTCGAGTATATACGGTATATTTTACATACAGACTATTTGTCAAAATAGTAATACTCATTTTATCTCTATAGGGTTCATATAAGAAGCATCTTACTGCATTTTTGTCAGTCTCTTATCCACAATCACATACATTTGTACTTCCCCTGGGACTTCTTGCATTCAGTTTAACTGGCCTTTTTAAAAAAAACTCAAGAGAAATCAAATTCCCCCCTAGAAATGACTACATGAATTTTTAATTTAATTTAGTCCATTTGAGTTCATAATTTAATCAGACTTAAAGTGATTTTTTTTAAAAAAAAAACCTTGTTCCTTATGTAACATTGCTAAATCATTTACTTTTCTCTTTCCCTTTTTAACATAGAAAATCCCACCTTTCATTTCTTGTGTGCAGGAAGCACCAAAATTGACAGATACTGCGTTCTGTTGCTTTAAAATGCTGGCAGCAAGTCTTCTCTCCCACCCTGATCTGCTCAGAAATAGACTTCATTAAATTACATAAAACTTATTTCTATTTGAAGATACTGGATTTCAGCCTGAATTTTTCGCATTTATACAGAATAACCCTTCCAAATTTTCCATCTTTCCTGCTCATTCATTACTATTTCTCAATACAGTTGAAATTGTGCCGTGCCTCATGTCAAAATCTCTCATTTCTCAAATGGATAGTTTAAATTATTTCATCTGGGACTTCCATTGCATTAAGCCTTCCACCACTGGGAAAGTTGGCATCTTTTTAAGAAGCTCCAAGGTCAATGGAAGAGCCAGCCATAGTTATACACCCTATATTATTTTCTTCATAAACCTGGCAAGCAACTTTTCATGTGATCACTTTTTAGAAAATGTTCCCTATATTTTAACCATGCTTGTCTTTTGTATAAATTTAAGGCACCTATCCAAAAGAAACAGAAATAGAGCCATATGAATGGAAGGGACCTTGGAGGTCTTCTAGTCCAATTCACTGTCCATGGTAGGAATCTTTATTCCATCCCAGAGATGGTTGTCCAATCATTTCTTAAAAACCTCCAACAATGGAGCATCCATAACTCTGAGAGGCAAACAATTCCATTGTCTAATTGTTTTCACTGTTAAGAAATTTCTCCTTAGTTCCAGGGTTGGACTTCCCTCTGACAACCTTCTATTCATTGCTTTTTGTCTTGTGTTCTGGGGCCTTGGAGAATAAATTGGCCGCTCTTCCCTGTGACAGCCCTTCAAGTATTGGAAAATGGCTAACATGTCACCCCCTAAGCCTTCTCTTCATTATGTCAAACATACATAGTTCTTGTAGCTGTTCCTTGAACAGTTTTCCCAAGCTTGGTGTCATCTGCAAACTTGATGAGTGTTCTTTCAATCCCTTCATCTAGGTCATTTATGAAGAAGTTGAAGAGAACTGGGCCCAACTCAAAAACCTTGAGTTATACCATTGGATGCTTCCTTCAATGTAGATGTAGTTCCATTGAGGATCACACACTGAGTATGGTTGGTCAGCCAACAGTGGTAGTATTGTCGTAGTCTTGTTCTATTTTACCAAGAAATAGGCTACTTTATCAAACGCCTGAAGTTTAAGTATATTAAATCCACAGCATTTCTTTGATACATTAATTTAGTCACTTTATCCTTTCCCCCCCCCTCAAAGGCAATGAAGTTTCTTTGCCATAATTTACTTTTAACAGAGTCATGCTGGCTTCTAGAAATCACCTTCTTCATTTCTAGATGCTCACAAACCTGCTGCTTGATTATTTTTTCCAGGATTGTTCAGCTGATTGGCCTATAGTTTCCTGGATCCATTTCTTCAAATGAATATTGGAAAACATTAGCTCTTTTCCAGGTCTCTAGCATTTCTCCCATGCTCCAAGAGCTCTGAAAAATTTTATCCAGTTTTTCCATGATTACATATGCCAGCTTTTTCAGTACCCTGGGATGCAAAGTATGTAGGAAAGTAGGATTTTAAAAAATGTATAAAGCTCCTAAAGCTAATGTCTACCGCGTGTAGCATTTTGAAGCTGTAGTGTTCTGTAATCCCACTTGCCATGTAACACACAACTTGTTTAAATCTCTTCCAATTAACTGAATTTTATGTCCCAAGCGATATTTAAATATCATAAATAAACATGGCCTTCTAACAAATTTAAAATACTAGTGGTCTGTTACAAACTCTTCTTTCTATCTTACATTCCCTCTAATATAAAAAGCAGCACACATTGCAAAGATAATTAGATCTGCATATGAAGACATTTTTATATAAAATAAGATTTCTATGTCTATATAAAATAAGGGTTTTCTAAAATTCTACAATCTTCCCAAATATAACACAAGTGAAGGAAGGAAAGTATTTCTTTATCCAACCTTCTAAAAAGGGGCAATTTAGGATCTGTGAAGATATGTCTATTAGTGCTAATTGATTTGATTTGATTTGATTTATTGCATTTCTATGCCGCCCTATCCCCAGAGGGACTCAGGGCGGCTCACAAACCAAAGTAAGGGGGGGGGGATACAAACATGGAGGAAGACAACGGACAAACAACTACAACAATTTAAAAACAGTCAACAACCACACAATTCGAGCAGGGGCGGGGAACTCATCAGCCCCAGGCCTGTCGGAACAGCCAGGTTTTAAAGGCTTTGTGGAAAGCCTGAAGGGTGGTGATAGTCCAAATCTCCACGGGGAGCTCATTCCAGAGGGCCGGAGCAGCCACAGAGAAGGCCCTCCTCCGGGTAGTAGCCAAACGGCATTGGCTGGTAGATGGAATTCGGAGGAGGCCTAATCTGTGGGATCTAATGGGTCTATTGGAGGTAGTTGGCAGCAGGCCGCCATTAAAGGCACATATTTTGAAACTTGTATAATACCAAAGCAACATATTTCCTTTCTCTTTTTCTCTCTTTAAATTCAGGCTAAAGATTTGCAGTGTGGACTGAAATTTAGAAGTGTTTGTAGTAAGTCAGATACATTGATTTTTATGTACAAACATTGGCAAGGGATATTTGATCATAATTTTGTCTTCACTATAAACCTTCCAATGGGATGAGTGGTGAGCAATGAGGATGATCCTTGTAAAAATAAGTGTAAAGTGACAAGGTTTGATTTGAACCTATATTGTTTTTGTGTGTGTGTGTATATGTGTGTGTACTTACATGTGTATGTTCCAGCATAACTCTGGAATGCCTTGAACAATTTCAATCAAACCTGGTACACAGACGACTTACTCTCTGGAAACAGATACTGTGGGGGTAAGACACCCCTAACACCCCCCGAGTTGTGTGTTCTGTTAAGATACAGCCTGTCGTGCCTTAAAACGGATTCTACTGTACTGCTGTAAAATGGCTTCTACTGTATAGTGTAGTGGAGTTGCCATGGTAACAGCTTCACAGTACTCCACAAGGATGCTCCCTCTGGTAAAGGGGAAAATCCAACATTAGAAATTAAATTGGTGCAGACATTTTCTCCTATAAATAAATATCCAGGCAATGCTGAGTTATCAACTAGTTTTATCTACAATTATTATCACCTCCTTATCTCAAAAATGCCTTGCTTCTTCCTACATTCCCTAGGGTTGAATAACACTGCTTCTCTCTGCTGCATTAACAAGCTGAAAATTAGGAATAGGAAGCAAATCCTGAGCCCATCAATTTAAGCATTCACCCAGCTGGTTCTCTAAGAGACTGAAAGATACCAGTTCTTAGCATTCTGAAGAATGCTCTGTATTCTCTATTCGGAAGAAAAATGTTCAGATAGGAAGAGAATTTAAAACATATCAAAAATCTTAAAAAAATAAAATAAATTAGTAAATTTCAGTCAAACCAACTAAAATAAACATGTTCTCTCCCCCCACCAATCCTTTCTGAATATTTATTTTTGCGAAGATGACATGAGAGAGAAGGAATAAGAGGAAATTGGGGAAAAATGCCATTTGGGGAGTAGACAAAATATGTAAAGATAAAGGAACAGATTTGAAATGACACACGTAAATATACATATGTGTAAAGACTATCTTAAGTATGAATCACAAATATTAAATCCGGCAATTAAAATAATGTACAGTAGCTGCATTAAAGGCAGATCAGCAATTTCTCTTCATCATTTTCTTCTTCCTGTTTCTCTTGTCCAGAGACCAATCTTGAAAGATTACATAAAGAGGGGGGGAACCTTCCCCCCCATCTTTAAGTTGGAGTTCTCCTTTGGGTAGTCATCTGCCAAGTTGAGGTTCGTTATAACACGTAAAAATGGTCTTTAGGAATGAGAGCTGTCTTAATCCAACAAGTATGTTTCGACTTTGATGCAGAGTTAAGAGGCCCCTTGTCTAATATTCTCTGCTTGATGCTGCATCACATCAGCGTCAAGATCTGAATGGCTCTAGTTTAAGCTGACATTTCTCTTCCCCTTAGTGTTCTTCTCACGTAATAATGGGTTTGAAGAGGATGTTATTGCAGGGTGAGCTTTTTATTTATTTTCATTTATTTATTCTGTCCTTCTCCCTCAGAGAGGGACTCTCTGTTATGAAAAACATTGTACAAAAAGATAATAATCATTTAATTTTTACCCCAGTTCAATACAATGGTGAGAATGAAAAGCACCTTTGAATTAAGAATGGAAAGGGACAAAGCCATAAGTGGAAATGGCAGTAGCAAAGCTAATTGCATCTCTTGATTTAACATAGAAACTGTTCTGGATTTACTTGACTTGATTCCCTCAGAGATCTCCCAACTAGTTACTTCCAGTTCACTTTAAAGAAACTTGATGTCACATTTCCAACCAGGTGTGTGATACCTTGCCTCTCGCCTGGGACATCCACTATGCAAAATATACATCTCTCTGGGCATCAATAGACAAGAACATCTTAACTATCTGCATCACAGAAACAATATACCCATTCAGAAGTAAAAGATAGGCACAAGAATAACAAGATTTAAGGCACTGAACCAAGGGTGGGCTTCAAAATTTTAGCAACAGGTTCTCTGTCCAGTTGCTGGGTGGGTATGACCATGGTGGGCATGGCCTAGTAGACCTCCTGCACCATGGGGGTGGGGGAGGGAGTCTCCCCGGACTCCAGAGACTTTCCTCAAACCTCCAGGAGGTCGAAAACGGCCTCCTCAGGTTCCAGAGTCCCTCTGGAGGCCTTCCAGAACTTCCAGGAGGCCTGGTTTTTTTGCCCTCCCTGTGCCTCCGGCCCTGTACTTACCTGACATCCCAAATGGGCCACATGGAGACTTCTGGGAGTGGAGGGGTGGGGTGGGGAGGGCCAGCCAAGAGTGGGATTTGCAGATTTGCCAAACTGGGCAGATCCTTAGCTAGAGGACTGTCCGAACCTATGCGAACCCGAGCAGCCGACCCCTTCATTGAACTCAAAGGGAGTCCTGCAGAAAAGCTTGCTCAGAACAAATGGTTGGTATTCAACAGGTTGAACAGTCTCCTTAAAGGTAAACCTGTATTTCTAAAGTATGTTTTAAAGTAAATCAACTCTGACCGCTTCCTTGCATGATTCCCAAGAGAACAGCTGGCCCTGCCAAAAACCCAGGTCTCAGCAGCTGCTTTTTTCTCTTCTTCCGGTGATCCTATCTCCATTGGATCTCCTCCTACTTAGTCCAGTTGGCTCTCTCTCTCCTTGGATTTTTTTAGTCATCCTCCTTCTTCAACCAGTCTAGTTGGGCATTTTCTCAGGGGGGAAGAAACTTGCTTTGCCAAGGTGGCACAGTGGTTAGAATGCAGTACTGCAGGCTACTTCAGCTGGCTGCTAGCTGCAGTTCACCAGTTCAAATCTCTCCAGCTCAAGGTTGATTCAGCCTTCCATCCTTTCGAGATGGGTAAAATGAGGACCCCGATTGTTGGGGGCCATAGGCTGACTCTGTAAACTGCTTAGAGAGGGCTATAAAAGCACTATGAAGCACAGAGGTGGGTTCCTACCAGTTCGCACCTATTCGGTAGAACCGGTTCGTCAAATCTACCAAACCGGTTAGAAGAGGTTCCACCAGTGGACCTGGAAAGCAGGCCACACCTACAGAAGAGGTTCCAATTTTTTTTAAACCCACCACTGGTCCTTGGATATGATTATTCTACACTATCAAGCTCATATTTATAAAACTCAGTGCCTCTGTGAAAGGTAAGGATGACTACTGTGTTTGTGGTGCAATCAGAACATTGCGTGTGTTGAAGTTGTTTTAACGCAAACCAAAGATGCCTTTTAAAAAACAAGTTTACATCATATTCTTATGCATGCCAGTGCTGTGTGTGAGGTAATTTAAGGTGGTTCTGACAAGTGTCGTCGGCATCTTCATATCCGGTCACATGGGCGGCAAGGCACTCCCACAAAGAAGGCCACACCCACAGAGTAGGTTCGAACAATTTTTGAAACCCACCACTGATGAAGCGGTATAAATCTACTGCTATTGCTTCATTTCTCCTCACTAGCTCAGCTGCCAATCAATATTCCTAAATTTTTGATACTCAGGAAGCTGCCTCCGGCCATTGTTAGATGTGGTGAGTGAAATTCCCCCTGGGCAAAGTGATGCAGAAAGGAGCCGTTTCATTCTTCTGTTTACCCTCTGGCTTACTTTCTCCCTAAAAGATAAACTTTCATTTCTCATTTCTTAGGCAGCCACTTCCATTTCTTTTTCTCAGCCAGGACCCAGTCTAAACTGGTTCTGTTCTCTTCTTTTGCCCAGTATGTGCCACCTTTTTAATATCTTCCTTAATTCTTGGGACCAAAATCCTTCCCTCCCACACCTTTGTTGTGTTTTCTGCTTTCCTGTTTGATATTACAGAAAGCTGTTATCAAAAGTTTTTTTATTCTTTTTTTTTTTAACCAGCTACAAGATTTGGAAATCATTTTGTTATCACTATGAACAGTGATGTTTTGATCAAACAAAAGAGGAGCTAATAAGTTTCAATAGTAGCATTTTGGCTATAAAACACCCATGTTGATATTGACAAGCTTCCCAGAAAAGTCAAATTTCCTTCTTGTTAGCGTACTTAGAGTTGTCTCTTAAATAAAGATAGTCCTAGATTTACAACAGTTCATTTAATGACCTTCAAAGTTACAGCACTGAAAATAGTGACATGACCATTTTCACTCTTACAACCTTTGTCGCATCCCCATGATCATGTGATCAAAATTCAGATGCTTGGCAACTCATGACTATTTCTGTGTTTTGGGGTCATATGCTCACTTTTTTGTAACTTTCTGACAAGCAGAATGGAGAAGCCAGATTCACTTAACAACCATGTTACTAACTATCAAGTGCAGTGATTCATTCAACAACCATGAGATTGTATCAATACCAACAATGTTTTGAAAAAAAGGAAAGACAAGTCACAATATTTTGAATTCTTTTAAAACCGAATCCCTTCATAACTCTTTGGCTTGGTTTGGTTTGGTTTATTGGATTTATATGCTGCCCTTCTCCCAAGGACTCAGGGTGGCATACAACATTAAAAAAAACACATATTACAAAGTTAAAAAATTAGAATATCCAAAAAACAAACCCAATTAAGATTAACAATAACATTTTTAAAAAGAATTCAATTAAAATTTACAATAATTAATAATTTATTTTGTTTTGTTCAGGCCAGGCTGGCTTGCTGGAAAAGCCAACTTTTTAGGGCGCATCGGAAGGACCAGAGGTTGGGGATTATACGAAGCTGGGGGCAGCTCATTCCAGAGGGAAGGCGGGGTCATAGCTGACACTGTCTGGCCGACGGCACCCTGAGGAGGCCAACTCTGTGGGATGGCACTGGATGGTGGAAGGCTACCAGTGGCAGTAGGTGGTCTCACAGGTATCCTGGGCCTAAGCCTGGGAGCTCTTTAAAGGTCATAATTAGTACCTTGAATCGCACCCGGAAGACAACCGGCAACTAGTGCAGGCCGCCTAAAAGGGGTGCAACATGGGAGCACCTAGGTGCCCCCATGATAACCTGCGTAGCCTCATTCTGGACCAGCCTCATTCTGGACCAGTTCTGGGTGCTCTTCAAGGACAGCCCCATGTAGAGAGCGTTACAGTAGTCCAGGCGAGAAAGGACGAGGGCATGAGTGATTGTGCACAGAGCATCCCGATCCAGGAAGGGGTGCAACTGACGTACCAGGCAAACCTGGTAAAAGGCCCCCCTGGTCACGGCCATCAGGTGTTCTTCTAGGAGGACGCTCAGGAACACCTCTCTCATGGCCCAACCATGTCTCTGAAATGCACACCAGGTCCGCTCTACCCTCTTGTATGAGGTCGTAAATGAGGGGAGCCTTATGTACCACGGACCTGGCATTAAGCGACACCAGCCGGAGACCAGGGTCCTGTAATCCTGAGCACCCAGGGGTGTGAGAAGGGTCATGAGGGTCGGAACGAGTGATCATTCTTCAACAGCCTTTGGCAATGGATGGACTCACAATCTGAAATTATCTTCGATGTCTGATGAGTTGACTTTCTTACCCAGTTCCCAAAACATTTGTAGAACATGTGACCTACTTAATGTTTGTGTTATTTTTCTTTTATACATTGAATCTATATCTCTGCAATAACACCTCCAACACACACACACACACACACCTCAAACTCTTCTAGAGATAATTACGATACTCAATAGCAGCTTTAAGGCAGCCCGAAGAGCATCCTGGCATCCTTGGTTTCCCATTATAAAAGGAAGAGTCTTCCTTTTATAATGGGAGTGTGGGTAGAGTGGAAGATTTGTAGTATGTGGGAAATCAGAAAGAAAGACTCAGGCTGATTCTTTTCAATTAGAAGATGTTTCCAATCATTTCCATGAAGAGGTGATAAAATATAAGCAAGTAAATGAGAGGATTGCTCCCACCTGCATAGATCTTTGTTCTCCCCAAACTCTATGCATTGAAGTCTGAATGAGGATTATATTCCCGTCACATAAAATTCTCAGAGTCCATGAATCTTTACGGTCACATGGACTGTATCTTCTGTTCACAGGAAGGCAAACCTAGCTTCTCTTCTTCTTTTTAATTATTATTTACTAAGAACAACTGCATGAGATAAAAAGAATTAAAAGTACAACTCCATAAGACTTAACACATGAATTCAATACTTTATTGAATAGATATAATATATTAAAAACAAAACAAGAATTTTCTCCTGAGGAAAGTCTAAGAAGTACAAAAAATAGGAACAGGCAGAAGACAAGGACTCTTCTGGTGCTGTGCATTATCTGTTTAAAAACATTTGAAAATGAAAAGACCTGAATAAAGACCTGAAATTTGTTTAAACCCCCCCCTCTGTGTGTGTGTGTGTGGTGTGTGTGTCTCTCTCTGTGTCTCTCTCTGTCTCCCACCCTCCTGTGTGTGTGTATGTGTGTGTGTGTGTGTGTGTGGCTATGTTTGTACAAAATCGTTTTTCAGGTGCATAGATACCTAAGAAGATTGAGTTTCATTAAGCATTCCCTTGAAATGAGTTCACTGGAAGATTTATGGTCCAGGGAAATATAACATTGTGAGGTAATGGAAAAAGCGTACCATACTGGTTAAGAAATTGAATGCCTGAATGGTTTAGCAGAAGAGAGAAGTAGCAAGAGGAAATCTTTCACATTTGCCATAGGGGTTTGCATGTGCCTTCAGGTTTTTTTTTTAAGTCATGATTTAGGCTGGCATAAGCCTTACTGACCCCCTCATGAACCCACTTCATTAGCTTGGTAAGCCATTCATTCAATAACTCATTCTGAGAGGCTAATCCAAGAAGTTTGATTCATGCAGCATATCATCCAAACCTTGGCATCAGCCAAGAAGGTAATTTTTTGCTATCCTGTTACAGACATTTTTCCCCCATAGAATAAGCATCTAACTTGAAATTATATCAGTTTAGTTCCTTTACTTGCTTTAGTTAGCATTGTCATGCTTACTTGCCATTTTTTAAAAGAATGATGTTAATAATGATAATGATGTTTACTACTACTACTACTACTACTACTACTACTACTACTACTGTGGTGGGTTTCAAAAATTGTTCGAACCTACTCTGTGGGTGTGACCGCCTTTGTGGGAGTGGCTTGCCACCCATGTGACCGGATAAAATTATGAATTAGTACTTAGGTCGGTCCAAGTAGTTATTCAGAAACTCTGGCATTGAAACATGCAAGTCTTAAAGCTGTCAAGTTACAAGATCCTTGCACCCCTAACCCTTTAGCAGTGGTGGGTTTTAAAAAATTTTGGAACCTCTTCTGTAGGTGTGGCCTGCTTTCCGGGTCCACTGGTGGAACCTCTTCTAACCGGTCTGGTAGATTTGACGAACCGGTTCTACCGAATAGGTGCGAACTGGTAGGAGCCAACCTCTGTACTACTACTACTTAATGTTTTATGCCGTCCAACTCTGGGCAGCAAAGCCACCACAACCCAGCAAAGCATTTTCAATAAAACCAATAAAAAGCAAAAGTTGATATTTTTTAAGTATTAAGGTTTTGCTTTAAAAATATTGTCCGCCTTGAATGCCCCCTAGAGCATATAGGAGGAATATAGAAAAAATTAAGCATACATAAGGTTGTCTTATTTTTATTCCCATTTCAATCACTAGGCTCATTAAAAATTTGGCCGGTCATCCATAGACATAATACGAGTCCTAAAATAATTGTTTTGTTATTCTCATATCCACAGTGTGGCCCTTAATCTGGGCCCGTATTCATAGTTGATAAGATTTGTCTTGATCCGAGGCACACTAGGAACCACTTCTGGTATTTCCTCAGGAGCCTCTGAGAAAACCAAGGGATGCCCCAATATCCATGCACTAGCAGTGATGATGTTACCTAGTTTCTGTAATAAAAATGTCTGCAAGAAAACAACCAAGCTCAGAGTGCACTAAGGATCCCTCAGTAGGAGACTATTTAGGAGCAATCCAGTCCATGGCATATTCCAGACGACAGTTTAAGTCTTACTCAAACTCTACTATATCCTCACAGAAAACTGCTAGCTGCTTTTGGAACTTATTAGAGTCTGTTAGGTAGATTTATCAAATAGGTCCTACCTCCCTGAGGGAGAGGCAGTCTTGGAAAACTAAAAAAAAATTATAATGTGAGTGGCCAGACCATAACAAAGGATTGTGAGTAAATGTCCTCCACTACCTGAATACATTTCATCTGACCTGAAACAAAAACTAGATGTAATGTGGGACCCCTGGTGTGTGTTGGCCTCTCATCAATTTGGGTTAAGTCCACAGTGGATATAAACTCATAAGTTGATCAGGATTTTCCATCGTCCAGTGGTATATTGGGTGATGGAAATCATTATGTTCCTTGTGGAGATAACTGTAAACCCAGAGAATCAAGCAATCCAAACAACTCCCTGTGATACTTTAGGGAGGCTGGTAAAGCCTTGTTATTCTGTAGAGCCCAACTTCAATCAGAAGAGCTAGTTGTCAGGGTTTTGACCAGTGCCCTAATTAAATCATGAGCCTCAAGCCAAGCTTCAAAGAAATCCAGTTATTTAGTAGGAGCTTCATGTCAGCACAATCCAAATGAAGCCAACTCTGACCTCGCTCAATTCATGCCTTGGTTCTGACCCTGTTTCCCCTTCCCCAAGGTGTGTCATTATTCACATTCCCCAATGAAGAAATTTTGCGGATTGTAGAAGTCACTCCCTCTGGCCACTGTGGGTCCCCCTGGAGATGACCTTGACATTGCCCCTGGAATGTGTTTTATTTTGACTGAAATTCAAGTTCCTTAATGCAGCTGCGAGGCTCAGTTTTCCCATCCCCCTGCCTATGGCAACTCGAGAGCAGGTCAGAAATGCTTCGCAAGTTGACACTAGTATCTAAAATGCATTCTCTCTTGCTCCTCTGGAATGTACACCCTCCCTCCTGGAAATTTGGATCATAGCCTTTGCATTATAACCTTCACTCCATGATCTTCCCATGCCTCCTTTCTACAATGGTGGCAGGCACCAGGTTCCTGCCTTTTTCTGAAAGTTTTCCAACTAAGCAACAAGTTCAAATAAAGAAACCAGTAAGGTCACCACAACATTCTGACACAAGCTTTGCCACACTGGCCTTCATTTCAATTCCTCAGCTGTCAAGTGTCTCCCATCACCACCCACTCTCATTGTGCAGCACAAGTATGACCTAATAAGATAGTGGCAAGATCTTTTTCAAACAATTTCAATGATTGCACTTTGACTCTAGGACAACTTGCTGGAGCCAACTCAACACAGCCAACTTGCCATGGAACAACTCACCACAGCCAGCTCACCATGAGACAAGTTACACCAATATTGAAGAAATGGTGGAAAAGAATCATTAAAGAAAAGATGCAAAAGGAGGGACAAAATGAAATGCGAATGAAAAAAAATATTTTTAAATTATTTTAAATAATTTAAATTTAAAATAATTTAAATTAGGATTTGTTACCATGGGACAACTTGCTGCAGGACATTCAACAATTCATTTATTATCTAAAATAATTTAAATTTAAAATAATTTAAATTATTTTATAATAAATGAATTGTTGAATGTCCTGCAGCAAGTTGTCCCATGGTAACAAATCCTAATTTTGAAGATCCAGCCCATTATGAGATTTTTGGTTTCAGATATAGCGATTCTTTAAATATTACCTTACATGCTTTGATCAGGAGGATTCAATAAAGACAATTTCTCCAAGTTCTATATGCCAAAGAAGTACAGTAGTATCTAAAGCATGGGTGTCAAACTCGTGGTGTCACATTGCCTTCACGTGACATTTCACAACCTACTTTGCGGAGTTGTCATGGGCATGATCTGCGTGTGATGAATCCGGTCCACATGACACCAGTTTGATACCCCTGATCTAAAGTATTAAATGCAGAAGTTAAGTACAATTTAATTAATTCAGCAGTACACTTTAACTATGGAATTGAGTATAGTTAAATAAATGTAATATTTGAAAAGCTGAGATGAATTGAGAGCATTCATTCAATTCAAGGAAGTTAATAAGTTAAATACTAACTCCAGGAGTTATTTCAATGTTTGGGTTTCCGCAATATTCACTTCAGATAGGGAAAATTGCATTCATCCAACATACACTAACTTTGACCGCAAGTTGTATTTTGCAAGAACCAGAATCAAAATATGAAACAAACACTGATAAAAAGGAGTTCCTGAAAGCTTCGCCTAACCAAAATATATCCAAAAGCACGACACATAAACAAATCCATTGGAGACAATATCATAAGGAAGGAAGTAGGACAGGAAATTGAAAAGATAACCACAGTTTCAAAGGAGTCATAAAAAGAGTTGAGACAATAATCAAAGCTGAAATTTCTCATTCAATATTTACTTCGTGGATGGGCATCTGTTAACATAATTCAGATGTTTCTCTGGAGCAGGAGGCGCAGACTTGCTTCATATGTCACTAAAACTGAAAGGTTGGTGATAAGTCTAATTTATAACAGAAATATTAAGGTATCTAGATGTAGATGTGTACTACTTAGCAACAGTTTAGCTGTCATCACTTATCCTTTGTCAAATTGGGAGTTTTCGAAATAGTTGATGTATTTGTGAAAGGGGGAAGGTAGGAAATGTACATTCCCCTTTTACAGTCCTGGTCGGACCCCGCTGGCACATTTCATGGGGAGAAATGAAAAACAGGCTCTTCACTTTGACAAGCAATCACTTGTGGCGTATCGCTGCAGCATTCTGCATTGTCAGGAAATTTCTGTACTTTCTCCTACAGTGCCGAATTTTCCATTTGATGGGGTCTTCAGGAAAAAAAAAGATGCAATTCAATGTTGTTAAGAAGTGGGGAACCCAATTGGGGATTTAACAATACTCTTTCACAGATGTCCGTCGGTTAGCACGGGCATTTCTTGCTTGCTTGATGCCAAGAACCACCCACTGACTTGGCGGTTGGGATAACGATGGACTGTAAGCCAGCTCATTTTGGCATTGAATGCAGATTATTCCAGTACATCAGCAAAAGTGGTCTTTCAGGCTTGTGGTCAATCTTGAATGATTGCAGAAGGCTAAGGAATGTTAGAGTTGTTAACATATGTTTAAACACAAATAGCAGAGGTCAGCAGATTGCCCTATATTGTGTATTTTTTCCACGCTTGATGAAACGTGGACATGACTGAATTAAGACCAATTGATGCCCTAAGCACAGCCCCTTCCATTAGTTAACGGACAAGATCTTATGACTCAATAAGTGCTGAAAAACTAAAGTTGTGTGTGGCCTGTCTGGAACCCGGACTGCATATCAGCCATTAATACAATCAATCGACTCCAGAGATATTTCACAGAAGAGTCCTCCACTCCTCTGCTCGCAACAGAATACCTTATGCCACCAGACTTGAAATTTGGGGCTTAGGACAACTTAGAACTTTGCCATCTTCGATCCGACCTAAGTGTAGTACATAAAATTATCTGCTACAATGTCCTACCTGTCAATGATACTTCAGCTTCAACCACAATAACACACAAGCACACAATAGATACACCTTATGGTAAACTGCTCCAAACTTGATTGCAGAAAATACGACTTCAGTAACAGAGTGGTCAATGCCTGGAATTCACTACCAAACACTGTAGTTTCTTTCCCCAAACTCCAAAACTTTAACCTTAGGGCTGTTTACTGTCAACCTCACCCCATTCCTAGAGCTCTTAAGGGGCGTGTATAAGCAGACCAGCGTGCCTACTGTCCCTGTCCTAATATACCTTGTATTCGTATTCATTTCATGTATTCCTAATCATGTTTATACTTATATCTGTTATCTAATTCATGCTTGATGAAATAAATAAAATACATAATTGAAAAAAGTATGAGTCTTTGGGTGGGGGACTCCCTTAGGCCCCAAGTACATCTTATTTGCTTAACCAGGGCAAGACTTGGCACTTCCAAATGCCTTGGGTGAATGTATCCTTTCTCTTGAATGTCACAGGGTACCTTGCTGAAGCCTGCTTTATATTCCAACAGCTTACTTCTTCATTTGTCCAAGTCTTTATACATGTCAGTGGGTTCATTTTAACTTCAATTCAATTCAGTTATTACAGTTATAGATCAGAGACCAGACAAATAAAAGCACAAAGTAATATACAGGTTAAAAATTATTGTATAAAATAATAAATAACAACTAAATATAGGATAAAACCCAGTCTGTCAATATACATGGTCTACCTGTACTAAAATTACAATCCATAAACTGTGTTTAGGTTTAGGTTTAGGTTTTAGGTTAATAACATTATATGCCGCCCGATCCCGCAGGACTTCGGGCGGCTTACAATACAAAATAATCAAAAAAAAAGAAAATAAAATAAGATACAGGGAAGAGAAATAGATATAAAATACAACACACCATGCACTCCATTTCTGAATGGGGCTGGACCGTATTTTGGGGTCAACAGCCCCAGGCCTGCTGGAACAGCCAGGTTTTAATGGCTTTTGGGAAGGCCGAGAGAGTGGGAAGGGTCCAGTCTCCGCGGTAGATCATTCCACAGGGCTGGGGCAGCTACAGAGAAAGACCTCCCCCGAAGGTAGTCGCCAACTGGCATGCCCGGTTTGACGGTACCCAGAGGAGGCCCAGCCTGTGGATCTTATGGGTCATTGGGAGGTATGTGGCAGGAGGCAGTCACACAGATATCCAGGTCCCAAGCCATGTAGGGCTTTAAAAGGTAATGACCAGCACCTTGAAGCACATTCGTAGACCGATGGGAAGCCAGTGCAGCTCGCGGAGGATAGGTGTAACATGGGTGTATCTAGGTAAACCCGATATCGCTCGCGCGGCTGCATTCTGGACCAATTGTAGTCTCCAAACACTCTTCAGGGGCAGCCCCAAGTAAAGCGCATTGCAGTAATCAAGCCTAGAGGTGACGAGAGCATGAGTGACCATTTGAAGTCCCTCCTGGTCCAGGTAGGGCCGCAACTGGTGCACCAGGCGAACCTGGGCAAAAGTCCCCCTGGTCACAGCCGACAGGTGGTATTCTAATGTCAGCTGAGAATGTCAGCTGTGTGGCCCGTTGTCAGTTTGATACTTAAAGGGAAAGGAATAAGCAGTGCAAAGGGTTTGCCACATTTGTTATATAGAATAGCTATGGTGGATTAGACACAAGTTTCCAATGAATCTCCAGCCACCTGCGCAGTTATGCACAGTTATGGACTGTTCATCTTAAACAGCCACTGGAAATAAGCAATGTCAGATTGGCCAGGATATCTAGCAGTTATTGGAAGAATATGTTTTTTTTCAGAATCTCTGTGTAAAAGGAGCATTGAAGGAGTATGTGACCCATAGTCTCCACCACCTACTTTTTCATTTGCCCAAGACTTTACACATGTCAGTTGGTTGGTTATTACTATCTTTGGAGTTCTGGATTTTATAACCTTGACTGCATTCTGACACAACTGTAAGTCTGAATGGACATGAACCATGTTAACTGTGAACTATAAGATCACTGTCCACCTATAAGAAGTGGAGAAAGTAACTAGGAATTTACAGTTTGTCCATATGGCCCTTTTACATGTGATCCATTTAACTTGATAGGGTTAATTGTTTCCAGGAAAGCTAGCAATTGAAACCCAACATTACTTTCCTGCATTAATGCCCTGGAAGATCATACTTCATGTTTCCATGTAACTATTATCAATTGTCCATGAGATTACAAGTAAACTTTAATTTTATTTCAAATTTGGGATTAAATTCTAGTTTGCTAGGAAACAAGCGATCATAATTGTAGTCAATACTTCATATACATGGAATATACTGGATGCAGAGATGGTTTGCTCCCAGTTTGGCACAGATTGGGCAAACCGATAGTAGCCTGCGACGGGAGGCTCCACTCACTCACTTCTGCACAGAAGCGTCAAATGCGCCCAAAATAAGTAGCAATAAAAATGTCAACCCACCACTGATTGGATGAGTGTTAAAAGGGGAAGAGCTTTGTTTGCTGGCCAATATATCCACCATTTGATTTGGATATCCCTTTCCCTACACAGGTAACAGTGTTCTGTGTGTTCTTTGGGGTTCTTTGGGGTTTAGTCATGCCAGCCACATGACCACGGAAAGGTCTTCGGATAACACTGGCTCTTCAGCTTTGAAATGGAGATGAGTCTCGCCCCCTAGAGTTGGGAATGACTAGCACATATGTGTGAGGGGAACCTTTACTTTTACCTTCCCTATGTATAATTTAATACTGGGTACAACTGCAGCTATTCTCAACTACTATTAATCAACAATGAAGGATAGTAAATGTGTGTGTGTGTGTGTGCGTGTGTGTGTGTGTGTGTGTGTGTGTGTGTGTGCTACCCAAGATGAGCATCGTAGAGTAATAAGCTCGGTTGATAAAGAAATGGCAGTAGCTATTTGCTATTCAGTAGCTACTTGAGGAGTAAACAAGATGGATGCCAATATCCTCAACCCCCAAAGCTATCATCATTATCATTGTAGGCTCATATGGAATTGACATACCAGAATCCAGCAAGAAGCAAGATAAAATGGAAAAATAAATGGCCTGCTGATAAGAGACAAAAACAACCTGCAGATAATTGCCAGAATGCACAAGGACACACATTCGGATGTGTCCAAAAACCTCTAGCCATTGGTGGCCAGGAAAGGTCATTAAACAACTTCTTAAGTTGCATAAATGCCTACAGTGATAGCAATCACTTTGTGCCCCAAGCAAACATCATCATAATCAATAATCATCCAGCTTGTGAGCATTTCAGGACATTCATGATAGGGATTCAGTTGCTTTGCTCTGCCACAGTTGCAAAGTCCTTGACTGTTATTGCTGTTAATAAGACAAGTTTTGTACATATACGTATCTGTAGAGCAAATTTAGTGCTGTAAACATTATTTGTAGACATAGCTGAATCTGCCAATTGTATTTGTGCTGAAGTTTTTTGTGTACCTGATGGCAAGTTCTGTTCAGCCCCATTGTTTTATCAACTCAGTAGAAAAAGTATATACATAATAGTGATCCTAATATTACAGGCTGCATCTATTTTTAAAAAACGTGCACGTTTTCTAAGCCTTTTCTGCAGACAAAGAGGGAGATTCTCTGCGGAGATTTTTCTCCAACGTTCATAATTTTCTATTTTCCATTATACATGCTCTCTCTCTCTGCACATACATACAAACAACTGTATATATCCAGCCAAATTTCAAAACTCCAAAGATCTCTAGAGTTGTGAGACAAAGTAGCACAATACCACATTATTCCTCTAACTGAGAATGATTATATCCAAATGGCATGCTTGGAAAACCAACCGTAGTTTGGCTGATACAGCTGCATGAAGATAATAATGTCTACATTTTTCTTGTCATCAGCTAGAAATCTTCCCCAGACTGGGGCTAGGAATTTTGTTCTTCTATTAAATATCAGTACCATTTTACAAAAAACCAAGTGATCACCATGAAGCTGAATATATCTATTATTCAGAAATACAATATTGACTCATTAATACCCCTAATATTCTAACTTTTGCTTCCTTGCATTATATAGCACATAATTGCCAAGAGTTTGACTCTTATCTAGTGTGTAACTGCCAAAGAACCACAACTAAGCATTCAACATTCCTTTCATGTTGTGTAGTGTATAGATCTCTTCAGAAGCTACTAGTACAAAAATTCTACATTATTCTTAATGTAGAATTAAGAATTCATTTACAGATCTGGGCAAAATCCAAGTTAAAACAAAAAACAGCATTCACTTATTCCATTTTTTTCCACTTTCTTTCTTTTTAGTTTAGTTTGTCATTTGGGTGCTTAAAGGGTTATTTTGAGGACAAGCAAAATATTCCATACTAACAACATCTCTGTAAAGAGCTGGACCCATCCCCACTAGTATTAGTCATACATTTGTTTGCATAGGAATTACTGGAGACATGAGCATATATTTAAGGTTGATAACCAAATATCTTCAGAACAAATTGTTGTTTAGGTCCACAGTTCAAATTTCCGAAAGGGAGAACTCTGGGTGCATTTGGTTTAGAAGGACAGCTGTACTTGGAGGTTGGGGAAAAGTCTATAAAGATATTCAGCTAAATGTGCTTATGAAGTCCCTGAATAATTTTATGCTGAACTAAATGGCAGCTCAATAAGTATCGGCATCTGAGGAATATAAGGGGAAGGCCTTATGTACCCCAGCCTAATTAAACTGTAATGAAGTGAGGCAAATACATGAATAGGGTCATTGCCTAACCACTATTAGACATAGCAGAAAGAGACAGAGTCGGGGATGGAGGGAGAACACTGTTTTATGCTTGTAAAATATTAGATTCCATTACCATGGAGCCATGGATAGATTAACCAGCTCAAATGTTTTACTGGGTGGCCCATTTCATTGTCTACTTCCTTACAATGTAACTGTCAGCGTTCCAAGTATCATGTAGAATTAAATCAGAGTCCAAGGCAAAAACTTTCCTTAAAGTTCCAATTTAATAAAGCAGACATCTTAGCACATTGCTGTGGAATCCCAATTCTGGAAATGACATCAGAATCCCACCCAGTTAAAAGTTCATGATCTTGTCCCCACACCCACAATCTATCACATGGTCCAATCTTCTTCTTCCACGCTAGCACCTATGCCCAACTGCTTCCGATAAGATGCAAAAGTGCGGAGACAAAAGATGACCTTGAGTTTCTAGAAAGGAATTTTTTATTTTGAAAACAACACATTCTACCCCTTGCTATTCCCCCACCCTTAATGAGAGTGTGACAGGCCAAAGATTCTTAAAAGAACCGCTGCAGGCCTGACAGTCAGAGTTTTATGGCTCTCCAATTAAACATAATGCTGGGGAATTTCCAATGGAATGTTTTTCAGTTTATCAACCTCACCACAAGGCAATAAGAACATTTGGCACCAATATAGTGCAGTGGTGGGTTCCGTATGCCATCGCAACCAGTATGCTGCAATGGGGCCGGAAGTCCACTACGTGCATGTGTGCTGCATGCGCACCCACTGCCCATGATGCACCAGCTTCTCGGCAGAACATTGTGCAGGCACCATACGCTCCGTGCACATGTGCAAATGGCCTGGTTGGGTCAAATACAGGTAAGGATGGCGAGCAGGTGGGTGGACCCTCCAGAGCACCATACCAGAATGGTACCTGGTGCTCCCAGCAGGCACCGGTATGCCTATACCAGGGCATACCGGCCATAACCCACCACTGTTATAGTGCCATTAGAATTCCTGCATCAAAAGGCTGCAAAGTTTAACTGAATTTGTAACTTGCGTCTGTTCAAACTGTATACTAATAAAGGTAGGGAGCATTTTAAAAAAGCTATTGAAATGAAATATCAGTCAGCTTTCTGCTTGCCAGTAAGTATGAAGACCTTCAGCTCCTCGTCAACAGAGTCACAGAAATATCTGAAAAATACAGCTTAACGCGTCAAAAACCAAGATCATGACTATCAGCAAACAACCCAAAGTTATCGATAACTTTGGAAGGACCACTGAAGTAAAGACAAGGCTAGAGAAAGCTTGAACAGCATTCTTCAAAGTGAAAAAATTCTTCTGCAGTCACAACATAAGCCTAAGACTGAAAATCAGGCTTGTCAGATGTTACATCTTTTCTATCCTGCTCTATGGAGTAGAGCAGTGGTTCCCAAACTTGGCAACTTTAAGACTTGTGGAATTCTGGGAGTTGAAGTCCACAAGTCTTAAAGTTGCCAAGTTTGGGAACCACTGGAGTAGAGAGTTGGTCTCTGACAGAAAGCCACTTGAAGAGACTAGAAGCATTTGAAATGTGGATTTACAGATGAATGTTACCTATAAACTGGATTGACAAAATCAGAAATGAAGAGGTGATAAGCTGCCTAGGAAAGCCAAGGGGAATCATCAAAACTATTAAAAAGAGAAAGTTAGAATATTTCAGACATGTGATGACACACCTGGAAAAATACATCATACTTCACTTAATCCTCCAGGCAAAGATTGAAGGCAAACGAGGTCCAGGCAGAAGAAAAATATCATGGCTTCAAAATCTAAGGGACTGGTTTGGACAAAACTTAGCAGCACTTTTTCATGCGGCTGTTGATAAAAATAGGATTGCCAACATCCAATCATGGCACAAGAAGATGAAGGCATGTTGTAACACCAAAAAAGTTTGTGCTATGTAATTTAATAGAAAATATAAATAAAGATGTGTAGACCAGCATATTGGACATGACCCTTCATACACACACAGAGAGAGAGAGACACACACACAGACACACCACACACCCCTAAGAACTAATGCTTTTGTTTGATTGCTTTCGTGAACCATGATAAAGATGTTTACATACCCTTAAATAACTCACTATATAACTGAGCAACAACTAATCTGCAAGGTCCTGCTAAATTTCTGATCCTGGTATCATCCTTTCTCCAGTAGTCAGGACTGGAAACTTGATTTGATTTGATTTGATTTATTGCATTTCTATGCCGCCCTATTCCCAGAGGGACTCAGGGCGGCTCACAAACCAAGTAGGGGGGGGGGAATACAAACAGGAGGAAAAAAGACAACGGACAAACAACTACAACAATTTAAAAACTGTTAATTCTAGGCACAAGAATCCTCTAACAGTTTTCAGAAGAAAGAATAGTGGCTTCCAGTGAGCAAGGCAAACCAATACCCATATTTTTTTTCACTCTGCAAATGTGGGGGCATTACAATCAAAAAGGCATTTGGATATAAAATCCAGACTGTCTGGAACAAATATAAATCTGGAGGTTGCCCATATGTACTCTAGGCACCTGATTTTTGTGAACAGTCAGCAGAAATAGAAGTATTTGCAGTCCCTTGCAATCAGCGGGAGTAGCGAGTTCCATCATACTATGAAAAGCTGCATACAAATGCAGCTTTTCATAGACTCGAGCTTTGACAAAATCTTATCTTTTTAATTACTTTGGAGCCTTACTTTTTATTGCCTCTTTGAAATTGAAAAACCTTCAAAACTACAAACCTATCAGTTGCTGAGTGAGTTTCCCTTTAATCTCTTTAAAAAGAAAGAAAACGATGTTTTTTCAGCATGATAAGTTCTTATTTTTATTTATTTTTTGCAATATAAAGGAAAGGGGTGGCTTTAGAGTTTTTTTTTTAGGAAAGATTCTAACGCTAAGGCTTAGTGAAACTTTTTCATTTAAAGAAAGATTTGGGGAATTAATTACAAAGATCCTCTTGCGTGGGAAATATCTGTGTTATTTACCTTTCAAATACAAACAAGACTTTGAAGGTTGATGACCAAAGCACATGATACCTACTTTAAAAGAAATGTTTGATTTCTGGGCTTGTAAAATGCTCAAGCTTTTTAACTCTTTACTGGAACTGAAGGTAAGCAAACTCCTCTAAAGATTAACAAATGACCTTTGAGGTGGACTTAAAAATTATATTTTACAGATATAATAAAAGAGATGGAAATCCTGAATTTACAAATGGGATTGGATGATCATTAAAAATAAAAAGAATATAGCAACAGTATATGAGAAGAGTAATATGCATTACCCTTTTAAACTGAAAAGACTTATTGGAGTAATTTCATTGAAATTACAAATGGTCTTTGATAAAGATGTTAAGATCTTCCAGAGAAGAGGTAAAAGTAAAAGAAGAAAACAGGAGTTTGAATTTTACCTATAGGATTTAAGGATGGCTGGAAGGAAAAAAAATAAAAAATGGGGTTTTTTGGACTATGGTTAAATAAATTCCTATTTTGATTGTGTTGAATAGTATCTGAACTGGATCATTTATTCTTTTGGGAATGTTTAATAGTGTAATGGATCAGTTTATAATATTTATGTTGTTATTTTTGATATCTAAAGAGATTATTTCTGCTAATATTTAGCTATTATTGTTGTTGTTATTTAATTGTTAAGAGAATGAGAAGAGGGATTTACCATAGATTAAATATAAAGGGAGATTGTGTATTTTTATATTGTTAGATACTTTTGTTAACTTTTAGTGAATCTTTGCTGATTAACAAGGACACTGAAGATTAGAGACGAGTTTATAGAAAATAGGGTGAGGTATAAAATGAAGAAATATCTGCTTGCATTTTAAGAAGCACTGATACATTGTTAATATTGAATATGATTATTGGAGAGAAGGGGATAATTTATTCTTACTAATGAGGATATTTTTAAATATATTTGTATTAGGCTTTTGTATTAGTTTTATCTGTTTTATGTAACCCTTAATAAAATTATTGGGAAAAGAAGAAAGAAGGAACAAGTTACACACAAATTCCAGTCAATGATCTAAATTAAAATGAGATGCTTATGTATATATAGATAATTAGTTGCCAAAATTCTCATCTGGTTTTTCCTCCCAATTCTATATACAGTAAGAAAATGGATAGCCAACTTTTTGTGCGTGTGAAGGATGAACATTCTCCATCTATTGATTGTTTTGTTGTTGATTTTTCTATGAGTGTGAAAACTAAATGACATACTTGAGGTGCCATCAAGTTGAATTCACCACTCAAGTGACCACATGAACAATGCTTGATTTTCATGTAAAATAATTCACAGCTCTTCCAAGGACAAAACCCTAATCTCTTTAATCTTATTTACGTATATTTCCCAGTTTTCCCTTTTTTTCTATTTCCCTCAGACTTTCAGAACTTACTGTATTTTTCGGGAGTATAAGACGCACAGGAGTATAAGACATACCATGATTTTGAAGAGGTAAATTTTTTAAAAAAGTTTTTGCACTCTGCAGGCCTCCCAAACCCTCTTCATGCCTCATTTTTTGCAAAAAAAAAAAAAAAAAAAAAAAAAAAAAAAGCGGGGGAGCATGCAGAGGCTTTGGGAGGCTTGTAGAATGCTCTTGGGGTTTGGGGAGGGCAAAAATGAGCAAAACCAGTCCATTTTTGGCTTGTTTTTGCCCTCCCCAGCCTCCAGGAGCACTTTGTAAGCCTGCCAAAGCCTCTGTACATCCATTTTTGCAAAGGGTTTCAGTGGGCCAAAAATGCTGTATTCAGTGTATAAGATGCACCCAGATTTTCACCCTCTTTTTTGGGGGGGGAAAGGTGTGTCTTATACTCTGAAAAATACGGTAATGATTTTCCTAGTCTGTCATCTGCTTGAATCACATGCCCAAAGCACGAGAGATTTATATGCAGAACCAACTTGCTCTCTTTCTATCAAAGGGGAAAGCTCATCAAGCTAACTTTCCTTTGGAGCTAGGTGCTATAACCACCCTTTCATTAACCCCACAGCCAAAGCTAATTGAAGAAGATTCTTCTTCTTTGCTTTCTGTAACATTGCTTACTCTGAAAGGGAATTGTATGATGCGTGCATAGGTGTGTTCCATCAAATATCCTCTACAAATTTCCTTTGTGAATTGATTCAAGAAGGTGAATCAATCAGATCCTTTGAATCCTTAGAACAATTAATCCGTGGAACAGAAGTTGCCTCCAGAAGTTGTGAATGCCCCAACACTGGAAGTCTTTAAGAAGATGTTGGATAGCCATTTGTCTGCAATGGTATAGGGTTTCCTCCCTAGGCAGGGGATTGGACTAAAAGACCTCCAAGGTCCCTTCCAACTCTGCTATTGTATTGTATTGTATTGTATTGTATTGTATTGTATTGTATTGTATTGTATTGTATTGTATTGTATTGTATTGTACTGTACTGTACTGTACTGTACTGTACTGTATTGTATTATATTGTATTATTGAATCACACCAAAGAGTTTCCAAGATGATACACTCTTGGAGTCTTGAAAATTAATGCAGTTTTTCTTCTTTACAAATGCCAATCCAGATGGACAGGACTAACTTGTTTAATAGGCTGTCTGGTAGTGATATAATTGACTGGCCTATGAGTTTATTTGCCTCTGTTAACCTTTCAATCAGTGCACTGAGAGAAGTACTGCTGTGTGGTTTGTGTTCAATTTACCACTATCATTTGTTTAGGCATGTTTATTTAAAGAAGAAAAAAACTTTTTTTTAAAAAAAAAATCCTTCTGCCCTTTTATTTTACCTTGTTTTATTTCCTATATCTATCTTTCTCCAAGTTCATACTTTCTTATCCACATCTTTACTGAATTCTCAGTCCTCTTGTCTGACCTAAAGTTAAAATCCCTGTTAGTGTCTGAGTCTAATCTGTCTGCTATTCTTCAGCTGCTTCAGCTCCTATTATAATTTCCCTTTCAATATTTCCTATCTTTCCAAAACACACACACACAAATGCTGCTGTGCCTACAAGAGCTGTACATAAATCTCCAATGCTTTTAAAATACACAAGCCCCATATAATTTGCTCTTATGAACAAATAAAGTGAAGTGTTTTGAAAATGGTTTGTATATATATGTATATGTATATGTGTGTATGTATATATCTATATCTATATCTATTAGATTTTACAACCCCCGGTATGCCCAAATATGGGAGGAAGATCACTACTTCCATTCTCTGTCCTTTGGCTCGTCACAAGAGACCATCCAGGCAGAAACACAATATTCTTACTGTTGCCTTTTATATATATATATATATATATATATATATATATATATATATATATATATATATATATATATATATATATATATATATATATATATATATATATATATATATATATATATATATATATATATATATGGTTTCAGGTTTCATTTTATTTATATGCCGCCCTATTCCCAGCGGGACTCAGGGCGGCTCACAAACCCAAGAGGGGAAGGGAAACACAACAACTACAAATACAAGCATTTAAAATAACCAACAGACACACAATCGAGAGGGGAAGGGAACTCATCAACCCCAGGCCTGTCGACACAGTCAGGTTTTAACGGCTTTTCGGAAGGCCTGGAGAGAGGTGAGGGTCCGAATCTCGGCGGGGAGTTCGTTCCAAAGGGCCGGCGCTGCCACAGAGAAGGCCCTCCCCCGGGTAGTAGCCAGATGGCATTGGCTGGTAGACGGAACCCGGAGGAGGCAACCCTGTGTGATCTAATGGGTCTTTGGGAGGTAATTGGCAGCAGGCGGTCTCTCAAGTACCCAGGTATAAATATTTCTGACTCAAGTATCTTTGAGTAATGTGGTGGCTGTGCTCTAGTAATGCCTGGGGTAAACTTTTATTTGATTTACATTTATTTAAGATAAAATATAGTTAATAAGATTCCTCTCCTGAGGTGCATTTAATGTTTGTGGTTTATTTTTTTTATAAATTTTTTTTTGCTGCATTAAACTTTAGTAATTGCTTGTGGGAGCTTTCTAGGGAGCTGCATCTCAAGCCTTTGACAGCAGTGAACATCCCTGGGACTTGAAGTGGTGTAGGCTCAGACTGAGTCCTCCGTTTGTCTGCTGATTCTCCTGGGAAAATAAGTGAAGAGTGCATTTTTCATTCAAGCTGCCCTTGAGATTTAATCTCAGTGACATTATTAGGTGCATAGTCAAGTCACTGACTCTAGCTTACTTTACAGCTGAGCTCCCTTGTGGCCACTTCCTTTTAGATAGGAAGCTTACTTTTAAAGATGATAAAGAAACCTTCTGGACCTGAGAACTGTCCTACTCATCCTTGCAAATATGCACTGCTTAGGGTTATTCCTAAGGAAAGGTATGTACAAGGCAGATGCTAAAAGAAAGCATGTGGCTTTATGACTGAGTTGTTATAAGTGTATTACTTAGCCTAAAAAGCCAGATGTCAGATAGATGGCAACAAAGAGGTACAGAAAGTTGTTCTGTTATAGAGACTAATATGATTTTGAACTTAATAATGGCAGCGAGACTCTTGGTGGCGCAGTACTGGAAGAAGGAAGATTTGCCTACTATTCAAGAATGGACATTAAAAGTAACAAACTTAGCAGAGATGGCTAAAATATCAGCATATCTCAAGGACCACTCAAATGAGAGATATAAACTGGAGTGGAGAAGAGATAGCCTAGCAAAAAGAAGTTAAAGCTCAAATGAAAGATGATACTAACTTTTTTTTTCAAGTTTATCTTAGAATATCTTTGTTAAAGATTTTTACCCTGTATTGGTTCTGGAAAGTCAGGCTGGGAAGGTAGGGGGGTGGGGTTGGGGTTGGGGGGGAAGGGTAGGGGGAGAGAGGTAAATATTTGTAAAAGTTTTGTTTTCAAAATTTTCAATTTTAAAAAAAGAGGTACAGAAAACTCTATATGTATGGTCCTGGGTGTAAATGCTTGCTATTAAACATAATTCATATGCTTCTGTTCCATAGCAATCAGAGGTGGGTTTCTATCAGTTAGCACCTATTCAGTAGAACCAGTTCGTCAAATCTACCAAACCGGTTAGAAGAGGTTCCACCAGTGGACCCGGAAAGCAGGCCACACCTACAGAAAAGGTTCCAAAATTTTTTGAAACCCACCACTGGTCCTTGGATATGATTATTCTACACTATAATGCTCATATTTATAAAACTCAGTGGCTCTGTGAAAGGTAAGGATGATTACTGCGTTTGTGGTGCAATCAGAACATTGGGTGTGTTGAAATTGTTTTAACGCAAACCAAAGATACCTTTTAAAAAACAAGTTGACATCATATTCTTATGCATGCCAGTGCTGTGTGTGAGGTAATTTAAGGTGGTTCTGACAAGTGTCATTGGCATCTTCATATCTGGTCACATGGGTGGCAAGCCACTCCCATCCAGTCACATGGGTGGCAAGCCACTCCCACAGACCACACCCACAGAGTAGGTTCGAACAATTTTTGAACCCACCACTGATAGCAATGATGAGTACATCAAATTTGAAGAGAGAGAAGGGGGAGAGAGGGGGGGGGGAGAAACTGACTTTGTTGTTACTGGTCTTCAAAGGATTGATTTCCAACCACTGCATTGTAACATACTATGGTTCCATGTTGTATGATCTTTGAGGTATGAGGTTAGAGTGTCAGCAGAATACATTCTTTTAACAAAAACCTCAGCTATATCTGTTGCATCAGCCACAACTAGGTGCCATCATACTTGGAACCAAAAACAAACAAACATTAGCTTATGAGTGCCTTTGGATGTGCCTGTTCTCACCAAAGACCTTCTCTCCATGCTTTTGATGATAAAGCCAAGAGCCCTTAGGAGGGATCCATGCTTTTGAAACTGCTTCAGGAAGCCATCCCTCCGGAAGGCATTCTTCCCTCCTTATCTTTGCATGCAGACCTAGCAAACCACACAGGCGAGAAAACAACAAAATGACATTTCTGCATATACTCAGGAGAGACACCAAAGGAGGAAAACACACAGAGACTGTGACAGCTTTTACTGTCCCCATCACTGTAGCTGTGCTGATTGGGGTAAGACTAAATGTCTATCAGTGTAGGGGATTATATAAATTTAAAGGCTTAGAATGTATATATTGGTATGGGGCATCAAAGCCAGCTAATGACTACACTGTGTATTATTATTTGGGGAATGGATTTTTTGTGTTGTTGTTATTGTTTAGTTACTTGGTAATTGTAATGGCCTGTGAGGATAACCTTGAGAAACAGGAGGAAAAGCCACAAATAAGGTAACAGTCAGATAAATGAAATCTGAATCCAAGGCAGAAATGTAATTTGAGAAAGCATCTCAGATATGACCCTTCCTAGTTCTACTGATGATAAAGGAAGGAAGGGAGGAAGTGCATTCAGGCTTGTAAGATTCTTTTATCATAAGTTTACAATAATAGCAATAGCAATAGCAGTTAGACTTATATACAGCTTCATAGGGCTTTCAGCCCTCTCTAAGCTGTTTACAGAGTCAGCATATTGCCCCCAACAACAATCCGGGTCCTCATTTTACCTACCTCGGAAAGATGGAAGGCTGAGTCAACCCTGAGCTGGTGAGATTTGAACAGCCGAACTGCAGAACTGCAGTCAGCTGAAGTAGCTTGCAGTGCTGCATTTAACCACTGCGCCACCTCAGCTCAGCAATAGCACTTAGAATTGTATACTACTTCACAGTGCTTTACAGCCCTCTTTAAGCGGTTTCCAGAGTCACCATATTGCCCCCAACAATCTGGGTCCTTATTTTACCCACCTCAGAAGGATGGAAGGCTGAGTCAACTTTGAGCCTGGTGAGATTTGAACTGCCAAATTGCAATCAGCAGAAGTAACCTGCAGTACTGCACTCTAACCACTGCACCACCGTGGCTCAATACAAATAGTATTAGCATTTATTGCTCTGATGTCCTATTCTGGTCTATCTCAAAGGACTTAGAATAACACAAATTATCCACCCATTGGCAACTAGGCATGTATCTTTTTGCATGACACAATAGCTTGTCCTAATAAAATACTGGAAAGTCATCAGTCACAAGACTCAATACTCTGATGAACCATGCAGTTTTCAGCAAGACAGAATGAATTGAATCATATGAATCAGAAAATGCCTATACTATGAATATAATAGATTCCTTTATAAGGTAGAAAGACATGGAACTGAAAGTCTGAAGGTCAGATATGCACATTGCTAAATCAAGCTCTAAGGGATTTAATTATCTATCTATTTATATCATGTATCATTTATCTATCCATGAATCTGTCTTTATTAGATTAAAGTGGAACATTATTGTGGCTATCATCTGCTCCAAAAATATATTGGGATTGTTTCTTTTTATATTTAAGCTCATTTTTTTATAATAGTAATCACGAATTCCATCCGAGTGAAGTTTTAATTATGATTAAAGGTAATATTTGTTATGATTAAATTAGTTTATTGTATCAGGACAGGTCCAGTTCAAGCAAAATCTGGCCTGGGTCCAGCTCTTTGGGTTACAATTGGTAGTACAATATTATCTTTCCATCCCTTTATGAGAAAAATGGCAAACTAAGGGTCACTGATCCTGCCTTGGAAAAATAAACAAAATAATCAAACCAATATAAGGTCTTCAAAGCACGATCAGCTCCTGGTGACTTTCCAAACATCCATGTATGATTGGGGGTTGTTGTTTGTTTTTGCAGTAATTCAGACAGAGTTTGCAGATCTGGATTTTTTTATTTTCCTTTTTCACTACCAAGTCAAGACTCTGAATTCTCAGAATTCTCTGGAGGTCTCCCATCCAAGCTTGAATGAGAGCTACCCTTGCCAAGTTTCTCAGCTCATATTGAGTGGGTCAGCTCAACAATAAAATACATGACCAGCATCACATATCATCCTGATTCAGGAAAGTCATGAACACCAATCAGCCACTGTAAATTGAAAAATACAGATCTTGGTAATGGATGCCATTAAACCTTGTTTGTTCAAATATGTACCATCGGGCTTTGTTTTCTCAGTCACTGAAACCACCAAGTATGGAACAGGCATTCCTCAGCATTGAAAGCTTTTGTCAAATTACAAAAACAGTATCATGCCATTGAGAGAGAAAGTCTCCCCCTTTGGTACACAGGTATATCATTGTGACACCTGTACATGTGGAGATGTTTTTGTCACAAGAGCACCAGCATTTTGTCATTTTCCTCCCCTTACCTCCCCCATGGGCACCTCTGAGCAATAGTTAGCAAAGCACCATGGATGGGTTCAAACATTGTGTGATTTGCCTGGCTTGGTTTAATGCAGTTATTTAATGCGTTTTTAAATTTTTTGTCTGTATCCCCCTTCCCTGGTTTGAGTTGTGAGCCGCCCTGAGTCCCCTTCGGGGGAAAAGGGCAGCATATAAATATAATAAACAACAATAAACAACAACAACAACCAGCTACTGGCTATCATGCTGGTTTCTGATAGACTGTAAGTTCAAGTATCCAGGTACTTCCAAGGAGTCATTTATATCTTGGGTTCCAAAAGTGAACTTCAAGTAACTGGAGTTTATAATCCATTAGAATCCAGCATGGCTGGTTTACAACTGGATTGAATCAAATCAGGCAAATCACACAATGCTTTTGCACGATATTTGAACCCATCCATAGTATTTTGCTCAGTGGTGTCTGTGGGGGAAATAAGAGGAGAAAAATGTGATAGAAACATCACCATATGTTATAAGCGTCATGATGTTAAGGGGCAGAGTTTGTCTCTCAATGGTATGGCATTTTTTTTTTTTTTTTTTGTAATTTTACGAAACTCTTCAATCCTTTTAACTACTTTGGACTTTTAATTACTTATTTTCCACATTAAAGTTATAAGCCGTGCATCATTTCTATTAGCTCATTTATTATTCTATGTTCTACAAAAACTTTAATCAGAAATCTGCCTTCTTTGTTGGGCTGTTTCCAGAACAGAATTGAACTGAATATGGAGTACCTTCATTCAAGAGATTGATGAATAACGTATCTCCATGGTTAACTTTTATATCTCAAACATAAGCGATATGATTTGATTGCTTTAATAACATAGTTAACTGTTGTGGCCCAGCAGGAGCCATTGGAGCTGCCGACAGACTCTGATAGCGAGGGACCCTATGAGTCAGCTCTGGAAGATGTGGAGGACCCTGGGCAGGTTCAGACTCCGAGCAGGGACCAGAGAGGCTGGTTGGCCACCAGGAGGCGCCTGAGGCATGGAGCAGCAGTGAAAGCCAAAGGGAGTTTGTCCCTGATGTCAGGCACTGGAGCAGTGGTGAAGACGCCAGGCCCTGGAGCAGTGGGGAGGAGCAAAGGGATTTGGTCCTGGACACCAGGCAGAGAAGGGCGGAGAAGCACAGGCAGCAATTACGGAGACATGGAAGATAATCAGGCCCAGGTGGTTGTGATTAGGCTCCTCCCAAGAGAGTATATAAGAAGAGACTTTGGGAGGAGACCTTTTGCAGGACACAACTGTTTTACTAAGCTGGAGAAGCTCTTGTGTGTATCTCTTATCTGTGGGAGTCTGGGTTGCTGCCAAAGTCTCGTCTGTGAGTAATTACTGTGAATAAAACGTGGCTAATATTAACTTTACGTCGATGTGACTTACCGTACAGAGGGGTCAGAACAGTTAACTATACTTGCATTATAAGAGTCATATAATGTTTAGCTTCAGAGTATTATATAAAACTGTTCGCTCAGTTATAGTTTCTTGCCTATGAATCCCTGACCTTATTAGAACTTGAAATCTACTCACTTTTTCTGCTAAAGTGGACAAAGACACTTCTATCACCTACCAAATCCCCACTCCTCTTCTTAGCATTTTCCTGCAAATGCAGGTTATGAGTGTTGATCAATGTGGTTGCAACAGAAATTGACTGATTGGCTTGTAGGCCAGAACCTGGTTTCTAGCCTGATGTCTTTTCCACTAGACCAAACTTACTCTTGTAATATATTTGCCCATATCCCTCCCTTCCCCACCCTCCTTCTCCACCTCAAATCATCTATATATTGATGGATGCATGCAATCTCTGTAATGGTTTCTTCCTTATACAGTTATTTGTCAGGTTTTTATTGCCTTTATTATTTTAATAAAGGTGGTAAGGCAGCTTCCTCTTCCTATTTCCTTTACAACAACCACTCCTTGAGGTAGGTTGGCCTGAGAAAGATGCCTAAAGTGGGAATAGAACCAGAACTTAAATTTTGACTCAGCCTTCCATCCTTCTGAAATTGATAAACTGAGAACACAAATTACTGGGGGCAATATGCTGACTGTGTAAACCACTTAGGGAGTGCTATATAATCTAAGTGCTATTGCTAATATTATAGTAACAAGATAACAAAGAATACCAAAAAGTTATACATTTAGCTGGAGTACCAGTTAGCCTTTTCTATATTCAAGGTTCTTTTGCTTTAGGATAGATGCTGTTCCCCATTTTCAGAATCCCCAGAAGCTTCAGTTTTTGTTCTTCCCAGCCAAAGTGAAGCATTTACAAAATTAACCTTCTCTTCCAGAAATCAATAAGACTTAAATGTAGAATTTCCTTGAATACTGTAAGTGAAACATGATGAGACTATTCATTTAAATAAGATGTTTTACAAAGCAGAATTCAAAGACCTATAAAGAAGCAGCTTTCTGTTCTGACTACAATTCACCAGCTCTCCTGGTGTATGAATGAACTCACAGCATTAATATGCTCTGAATGCAGAAGTCTCAGCATCTGCTTTAACTTTATCTATTGAAAATGTATTTTGCTAACATGTGAACACATGTTCAGATTTAAAAAATGTATGTCCCTTCTGCCTAAAACCTTTTAGTAATTTAGAAACTCATGCTTGTTTTTCATAGAAGATATCATGTTTTTTTTATAAATGACATCATTATCTTTAATGTTTTTCAATAAATATTACATTCTTATCAGGTTTCAAACTTAAGAAGAGATATTTGTTATTTAACATTGAATGAATTATTGGGGAGTGGGGAATAGCTTGTCATCTATGAAGCCTGTTTCTAGGTTTCTTGCCTATTCTGTTGAATGTGCTTAATTCCATAAAGCATGTTGTGATGCCCTCTAGCACATCCATAGTTTGAGAAGGAAACTCATGGAACATCAATTTCCTGTGAGTCACATCACAACTTGTTGGAGTCCAGTTCAATCACACTCATTTTAAATAAGAAAGCAGATCAATTTGGAACCATATGCATGTTTAGCATGTTAAATCTTAACAAGGAAGACTTCTAAATTAAGATCTATATCATAGTCTTGATACTGCAACCTGGAGTGGAAAAAAAATCAGATGATACTAGAGGAAGCAAATAGACACAAGAACCAGCAACAACAATCATGCCACTCTTTTATTTAATTGTATAGATTATTGCAGTCCAAATATGGTAGCCCTAATATTTGACTAAGAATAATGTAAAGAGCCTTTATATGGTCAATCAAGACTAGTCAAATGGAGTATGCCATGAATATACTTTGTTAAAGTTTCTTACTTTCTCTTGTAAAGACAATGTAATGGTAAAAGTAAAGATGAAGGTTCCCCTCACACATATGATTTTAGGGGGTGGTGTTCATCTCCATTTCAAAGCCGAAGAGCCAGCGCTGTCTGAAGATGTCTCCATGGTCACGTGGCTGGCATGACTAAATGCCAAAGGCACACAGAACGCTGCTACTACCTTCCCACCAAAGGTGGTTCCCATTTTTCTACTTGGTTTTTTACATGTTTTCGAACTGCTAGGTTGTCAGAAGCTGGGACAAGTAATGGGAGCTCACTCTATTACACGGCACTAGGGATTCGAACCACCAAAATGCTGACCTTTCTGATCGACAACTTCAGCATCTTAGTCACTGAGCCACCATATCCCTAAAGACAATGTACTAAATGCAATTCAGTTATGTCAATGAGCATGCATTCTTTTGTGTTATCATCAGGATTAAAAATCCTGATGATAAGAAGATGATAATGTGATTCTTTTCTTGAAAAATAAGAGAAAATGGGAACTTACTTTGGTTTCCAAAGAGAAAACTGGGACACTTAATAGATTGGTTTGAACATCAAAAATGGAAATCTAACTGAAATCTTAGAGACCATACATATTTAGTGCATACATATTAATAGAATATTAACCTAGGAAGATTACTGCATTTAGATTTCAGCAATTTCTAATGAAGCAATATGAAAAATTATCTACTAAAATATGTGAAAAACCCACCAAATATTCTGATTACAAAAAACAGACACTAAGGGATCATTAATAGCATAGAGAAAACTAATTGCTGGAAATCAACACGGCACTGACATATGTATATATGAGCACTCATACGCTCGGAGAAATGGTGGAACAGCATCTGTACATTGTACACGGAGAGAAAAATAAGTCAATTATTATTGATTGATTTATCAAATTTTAAGGCTAAACAGTACATACAGAAAAGATCACAGCCAACTGGAAGAACAGTACACCACAACCATAAATAAAGAGAGCTCCCCCATCACATTATTCCAAGGCCTGAATGAACAACTATGTTTTTAGTAATTTCCTAAATGTCATATTGCTATTGAGAACTTTAAAATAAATGTAGGATAGAACTTGATCATTATATTTTCACTTGCAAATATGGCCTTTGATTTTGTCAACTTGATTGTGGCAGGCATTTTCAATAGCAGTATCAATGAATAGGAACATTACAAATGAGAATGGGGATTGGGAGAAACCTGGATAAATAAACAATTAAAGTAAAATGAATAGTCCCACTTTTATATCTAATTCTGCAAGATCCAATCTGGGTCAGTCACTGGGACCAGAGGTTTTGTCTTCCAAGCTTTCGGACTTGTGCTGGAGCCCATCTTCAGGGAACTTCTCCCTAGCAGTCTGATGTTCTGCATATGGTATTTATATGGTGTCTGTTGTATGTAGCTTTTTAGATGCTGATTGGGGTGTGTTGATGGCTGGCTTTTAAGTCGTTATCTGTTCTTTGCTTGTGCTGCTCAGCTTCTAAGTAAGTGTGGAGGTGGGGGTTGGTGAGAGTAACTTGGCCTACCCAATTATGGGACTGAGCAAATTGCTTCTGCTTTCCCCTTTCAGCCCAAATCCAGAAGCCTTCGCAGGCAGTCGCTTGTCGTGAAAGCAACTGGATTGGGGCTTGTTAGATATCCTCCCCCCGCGCTGACAGACTGAAAGAGGTTTCCACCAAGGTCCTCTGTTCCGGCGGGAACAGAGGTTGAATCTCATTGGTCAAGAGGTCTGACAGATCCCTTTAAAAGGGGATACTGTGCAACCATTCCCCAGTCGGATGTTTACTTGATTTGCAATAAAGAACTGTTAATGAGAATTTTGAAAAACAAACTTTTACAAATATTTACTTCCCTCCCCCCACCCTCCCCCCCACCCTCCCCCACCCCCCCACCCTCCCCCACCCCCCAACCTTCCCCCCCCTGACTTCCCAGAACCAATACAGGGTATAAATCTTTAACAAAAACAATCTAAAATACACTTTAAAAAAAAGATAGTTAAGAACATCTTTCAATTGAGCTTTAGCTCCTCCTTGCTGGACTAGCTCTAGACAATTCATATCATTCCTGGTCTCTAATCATAAGCTATCTGGAATTTCTTAGTCCCATATTTATTTTTAGTATAATCAATCCATCTTTTCCACTCCAGTTTATATCTCTCGTTTGAATGGTCCTTAAGATATGCAGATATTTTGGCCATCTCGGCTAGGTTTGTTACTTTCAATGTCCATTCTTGAATAGTAGGCAAATCTTCCTTCTTCCAGTATTGCGCCACCAACAATCTAGCTGGCAATAAAGAACTGTTGTTTACTGAAGCATTTGTGCCTCCTTTACCCGATCTAACAGGGCTGATAGTCGAAAGCAGAACCAGTGTGCTGCGTCCCATAATTGGGTAGATCAGGTTCCCCTGATAGACGGGTCTCACTGGAAAAGATACTTAATCTCTCCCCGACTATAGGTGACAAAGCAAGGAGAGCCCTTGGCTTAGAGGTTAATACCTCTACCTAATACGCAAGTAGCCCAGGTTCGAATCCCAGAAGGGTATGGCTGGCTGATGACAGCTAAATAGCTTGAAATAGATCTGTAATAGTCTCCCTTTATTTCGTTGGTAAAATATAAATTCAACACTGTTTCTTTGTACTTGATAGGCTAGTGGTAAATCAGCACTCCTGTTGACTGACCTATTTCCCAGTCTTCAATCACTTTCCTGGGGTTTGTGTGTGTGTGTGTATGTGTGTGTGTGTGTGCATGCTCATCCAACAATCTTAGTAGCTGCAAAGTTGGATGCGTGTCCAGGTTAATTGGAGTGTGAGGCTACCAATGAGTTCAGGTCTCCTCGTCTGACTACTCACTTGTATTTTTGCAATCTGGTGGTTAGCTTCCTCCATCTGTCCTACACAGGGACAATCCATGCAGAGAATTTGGTAAATTACATTGGAAGTGTCCCCCCTCCCTCCAAACGATCTTTATAAGGCATAATTTGTCCTCGTATGGTAGCCTCTGGGCAGTATGCTCTTGCAGATCTTGGGAGCTCTGTTCTACAGCTTCTGAAATGTATTTGATGTATGGTGTACCTAATTCTAAACATGTACTGTACTAGAAACATGTTAAAGAAAAAAGCCAAAAAGTCAACGTTATAAATTAAAATTATATATCTTTTCAGTCTCAACATTATGTTTCCATTCTAACAATGAATTTAACCTTGATCGTACTAAATCATATTAGCTTATCTTTTCTCCCTGTAGTTATAACAGAGATTTTATCTTTGTTGGCAGTGATATTACATCAGTGTGTAGTAAAATTATCTTAAACTCAATTCTCTGCTTCCAACTTTTTGTTCCCATTCATCTGATAATTACAGAAAGAATTATCCCCTTGTGATTCAACTGAATTTCAGAAACAAAAGCTGTTTCGCAACTTATCTTGACAGGGCAGTGGTCATTATAAAACATCATTTAGAAAATGATGAGAATTTTGACAAAGTCTTGCAATTGTGGCCATGGAATGAATACAAAAAAAAAGCCCCTGTAGAACAAGTACTAATTCTGCTCTTATACTTCTTTTTTTCAATATATTTAACTATGTGTGTTAAGATTCCTTTATGGACAAGAACTATTTGAGAGTGGCCCACAAGAACAAAAAAAGCTTGGAATATAATGACCATGTTGAACAAAGCCCCAAGGAATGTCGAACTACATCATAAGGTAACAGCCACCAAGTGCCAGACCAATTGTTCCAAAATAGCAAATCATCAATCCAATTACAGAAGGAGAAAATGAAATGGCAGGAATATTAAATAAATGACTTTTTACAAAGGGAGAGTTAGAAAATGCTATAAAGCATATGCAATCATGAAAAGCTGAAAAGTTGACCAGCCAACTTTGAACAAATGCATATAGATGAAAGCTATAGTGTGACCCACTAAAAGAGGCTTTGCGTAGTTTAAAAGCAAAACAAATACCTAGCCATTCTCCAACAGAAGTGGAGAAAAAGATGGGGGGAAAAAATCTGCCCATGTGACTCCACACATTTTTGCCAATGTTGCACACATTATTTTCTTCATCCTGACCAACAGTGCTCATTGTGGCATCCCTTCTCCAAAAGGCTTCCAATTTTTGCTATATCAACCCAAAGCTGCCAATTCTATTAAAATTCCTCCTTCTGTTTTCACAGACCAATAACCCTGTACAAGCAGGGAGAAATTTTTAGCCCAAACATAGGCAGAGAGCAAGCGATTCATAGTTTAAAATCAATTTGTAACAGAATCTTCCTCACTATGCTCATGTTCTCACACCTGTCATGATAATCACATTTTGAACAAAGTTTCCAGTTTTTTCTAAATAAGTGCTGCATGATTTATGGAAGGAAATCAAAATATTGTGCATCTTATCATGTCAATATAAGTAACTGTTGAGTCTCAGTCAGTGTTGAAATTCATTTTTTTTTACTACCGGTTCTGTGGGTATAGCTTGATGGCAGGGGAAGGATATTGCAAAATCTCCATTCCCATCCCACTCCTGGGCCAGCCAGAGGTGGTATTTGCCAGTTCTCCAAACTACTCAAAATGTCCACTACCGGTTCTCCAGAACCTGTCAGAACCTGCTGAATTTCACCCCTGGTCTCAGTTAACTAGCATCAAGGCTTAGGAATGATACTAGAAGATTCTATATAAGAACCAGAGGTTGCATGCATCCTTTTTGTGATCCTTGGCTCTCCCAAAAGAGGAGTTGAACATATTTATTTGCTTTTGGGGACATGAAGGGGCAAATTAGTTCCTTTGGCCCCTTCAAACCTTAACAAATTCAGCTCACCCCTTAAAAATATGCCTACCAACTTTTTAAATGCAGTGATCAATGCGCCACATAAACTTAAAAATGAGCAAATGAAACTTGTGCATTCTTGTCCCAATATCATGAGGTTATATTACATCCATTGAGTACCAAGAAATCACGGGCTTGTCATAGTGGTTGTGCTGATACATCATAGTGGACAATCAAAATAATGCAGCGCATATAACCTAGGAATGGCAGAGTGAATTCTTTAAAAAATAGAGACCTTCAAAAGGACTATCGTGATTTTATCCGAAGAATGTGATGGGATCACTTTATTCCTGATTACACTTTTGCCACTCTTGCCATCACTGATATTATATCTAATATTGTTATTTGATTGAAAGTTAAAATTGGACTGGGAAGTGTTTGCAGCATGTTAATTAGGCATTGTGTTCTGCTCCTTAAAATTGACATAGCGTAGTATTTATTATATTGCTTAGATCAGGAGTCCTCAACCCTTGGTCTATGGTCTGGCACCTGTCATTGGCCTGCCAGGAACCAGTCCTGTGCAAGCATTGAAGCCCCATCTCTATGCATGCAGAACCACCAAACCATGCCCTCATCCGGTCCATTTAAAAACTGTTCTCCAAAGAACTCGTCCACAGCACCCAAAAGGTTGGAGGCCACTGGCTTAGATGACTTTGTAAAAAGTTAGACCAGGGGTGGGATTCTACTGTTTCGGATTGGTTCGGGTAAACCAGTAGCTCTGACAATGAGCTGGGAGTGAACCAGTTCACCCTGACGATCAGATAGGCCTACCCTCCCGGCCATACTATTTTCTTACCTTTATCTTCTCAGCTGATTCACGCTGCAGAGCAGATTGCTGTGTGAACCAGTTTTGTAACTCTTCCGAAGAAACCCGGAAGTGAAGATTTCTTCAAACTGTGTGCAGCACACAAATTGCATGATCACTGAACCAGTTGTTAAACTGGGAGGATACCACCGCTGATTTAGACCTCTACGCCAATAAGTTTGCAAGCTAAAAACTAAAGAATTTAAATCTTCAAGTCAAGTTCACTCTTGATGACTTTGTGTAGGTTTCTTCATAACAATATAGAAACACTTTGCCACGGTCTTCTTCCAAAGGTCCCCCGCCCCATGACTTCCCAGTTATCCCTAGGAATATCCTCTGGTAGTATTAAAATGCTATCCAGGCCCATTCCTGTCAATCTTTCTAGTCTGGGCATGGTCAGCCAAGTAATTTTAATTTCAAGTAAATGAATAATGAAAGGTTTACAGGAAGCTTTTAGACAAACCTCTACTGATTATGTCTGGAAGAAGGTAAACTTCTCAGCTGAGTTAATTTCCTAAGTAATCATTGATGCAGGATGCTAAAGCCAACATGCATTAATTTGCCATTGCAGCTGTACTGATGGTAAGCAACATAATTTCAAGTCAATTAGTCACAGCTGCCGTTCTGCACCTGCACTGAGATGAACCACGGACAAGTCACTAATTTTGACAATCTAATTTTCAATAATTCCTCTGTCACATTGAAAAAAAGAAAAGAAAAACAAGATAGAAATGATATTCAACTCAACCAGCTGACTGCTTATCCCATATTCATTATGAATGACTTAGGTGGTGTCATTAGAAAATCTAACCAAGGATTTCTAAAATCATTGGACGTGCCTTAAGGCTCTCTGAGATTTTGTTTAGTTGAGGACAATTTTGGGCTTTGTTTTTCACTAAGTATATTATAACCCCTTGTTTCAAACCAGTTAAGCATCCAACACTACATAGCTCATCTTTTCTTTTCTTTGATTAAGATATAATGGCATCTGAACTGTAGTGGCACAGTGGTTAGAATGCAAAATTGCAGGCTAATTCTTCTGACTGCCAGCAGTTCGATTCTCACTGGCTCAAGATTGACTCAAGCTTCCATTCTTCCGAGTTCAGTAAAATGAGGACCCAGATTGTTGGGGGTAATATGCCAACTCTCTGTAAGCCACTTAGAGAGGAATGTAAAGCACTGTGAAGCGGTATATAAGTCTAAGTGCTATTGCTATCGGTAAAGTGACATTGGGCTACACTTAGTATTATGCAGATTGACTTATGTTTGCACAATTGCATTTACTTCTGAGATTTCTCAAGTATTCTTTGGTGTCATCCATCATTACAAACATTTGGAGATGTGCTGGAAGGGAAAGGAAGGAGACAATGAATGAATATCATTGGAGCCAACTCTTAATCATTGTATATAGTTCTCTTGTTTCCACTCCATATAAATCTCTATTGCTGAAAGGAAGTTCATGCCTGAGGAAATATCCTAGACAAATGGGAAAAGAAATCAGGAATATGTGGATGTAAAACTTTTGCCAACCCTAATGAACAGAAAACTAGTAATAACATCTTATTTCCCACATTGTTCCAGAAATGTTCTTCAGCTTAAAAAAAAAACATATCAGAGGCACCTTTAAAATAAAGCAGTCAAAGCTATCTTGTTTTTTTTTTGGGGGGGGGCAATTTGGTATCAATCAAAATTTCATATACTTCACCATTCCATTCTTCTGGTATTGAGGTTTCACTTAAGGTGAATATTTCTCTACGTATTGCATTTGATTAGATTTGGGGGTTAAATTAGACAAGTGAAAGTGGAGCTTAACGATATGATTGATGAAAGTATGACAGGTCTTCTACTGTATAGTAAGAGAATCTCACATTTTAAAATATCCTTCATAAAATCCTTGAAAGCCCTTAAACTTTGCATGACATATAACAAATTGGTGATTTTTATGATTTTTTTAAAACTCCTCAAAAGATTTAAATTTGTCTCAATTTTCTATTTGTTTATTAAAAACAATTGCTACCAAGCTGCCTTCCATTGAGGACTACATACTGCATGAGTCAAAAAGAGGGCCGTGAAAATATTTACAGATCCTTTGCATCCTGGACATAAATTGTTTCAAGTTCTTCCTTCAAAACGACACTATAGAGCACTGCACACCAAAACAACTAGACACAAGAAAAGTTTTTTCTCCGAATGCCATCACTCTGCTAAACAAATAATTCCCTCACTACTGTCAAACTATTCACTAAGGCTGCATTACTGCAGGCCACTTCAGCTGACTGTTATCTGCAGTTCAGCGGTTCTAATCTCACCGGCTCAAGGTTGACTCAGCCTTCCATCCTTCCGAGGTGGGTGAAATGAGGACCCAGACTGTGGGGGCGATATGCTGACTCTGTAAACTGCTTAGAGAGGGCTGAAAGCCCTATGAAGCAGTATATAAGTCTAATTGCTATTGCTATTACTATTACTATTAATCTTCTCATTGTTCCTATCACCCATCTCCCCGCACTTATGACTGAAGGACTGTAACTTTGTTGCTTGTATCCTTACAATTGATATTGATTGTTTCCTGATTGCATATTAGTAATCTAGACTATTACTAAGTGTTGTACCTTATGATTCTTGATGGATGTATCTTGTCTTTTTATGTATACTGAGAGCATATGCACCAAAGACAAATTCCTTGCTTGTCCAATCACACTTGGCCAATAAAGAATTATTCTATTCTATTCTATTCTATTCTATTCCATTCCATTCTATTCTATTCCATTCTAAAAAAGACAAAAAATGGTCTTCATCAACCAGAAGTGTTTACCACATATTACTGTCCATTACTTCTGTGAGAACTAGGCCTTTAGTTCAATTACTTTTTATTTCCTAAGGGGTGGCAGAAGGAGGGGTGAGAAAGAAGGAAATAAGCCATTCTTGGAAAAGATTTGACATAATCTGTTGAATAAAAAAACAACAACCAGAGAGTAAATCCTACTTTGGGTAATAGCTGCTTAGTACAGTGGATAATGCCTGCATATTTTTCAATACCCAAATGATGATTTACTGAAAAATAATTGCTTGTTATTATTCCCCTGGCTCCTCTTTAGCTTTTAATTATCCCATTTGAATTTGCCATTCTCATCTCCAAGAGGGAAGCATAACGTTGTTTACTCCTTTTTCTTTTTGCCATTGCTCTCTGTCTATATCAATCACTTCATTCTCTTCTTCCTCCTCCTGTAAAATTCGTTTTTATGTTGGTATTTCACAGTGCCTAAGCCAGAAATTCTTTCAGCTCAGAGGCTCCATGGAAACACATTGTGTGCCAGTGAGAACTGGATCCAGTTTTAAATAATTTAACTGGAAGACTGCAAATCTGAAGCCAGGTATATTAATCCACATTTTTAAAAATCCTACTTTTGAGCATCTGATTCCACAGAGACCTCGGGGTGACTTACAGTAGAATAGCACTCAATGTAATATCTGCAGTGATTAGAGTGACGTATTAGAGGCAAATTCTGTCCACAGTCTGAAGTTCAATCCTGATGAGACCCTAGGTTGACTTTGCCTTCCATTCTTAAAATGAGGACCATTGTTGGGGGCAATGTGCTGACTCTATAAACCGCTTAGAGGGGGCTGTAAAGTACTATGAAGTAGTATATAAATCTAAGAGCTATTTGCTTAAAAATCATTATATTAATGATTTTATATTAAAAACAGGAGGAAAAAGCCATTTTAACAGCTACTAATATATAATTGAAAACTGAGTCACCAAGCCATTAGGCCGGTGCTAGTGACAAATCTAAATAGGCAATAATTTATTATATATTTATAAATTAAATTTAGAGACTACTCATCTCACTCACAGACTGATTATGTCTTCCTCTATGATATTTCCCTGTATTCTGCTTCTCATTTATTTTCCATTTTCCGAACAATCAGCCAGCATTATTGGGAGCTACTGAACATATTCAGTTCTCATTAGGCTGATTCTGGGTCTCCCCTAGATTTTATTTGTATTTATAAAAATATATTGCCATTTTCAAAGAATAGGTATCAGTGAACTAATATTGCTCTTAGTGTGTTCACATTAGTGGGATATATTAGTAAGGATTATTAAAATCAAATCAAATTTATATCGCTACCCATCTCACCAGAAGTGTCTTGGATGGTGCTCAACAATGAAACCACAATATAAAAACAATCATTATTGAACATCAAAAATTCATTAAAAGGTAGGAACCACAAATGGAGGGTGAAGTATAACACCCACATATGACCCACAATAAGGAAACCACTTTAAAATGTTGCTGGTTCCCTGAAACCCTCAGGAGCATAATTAGACCTTTAGGGATTTCCTGAACATTAACAGAGGTAGAACTAACTAATCTTTCTGAGAAAGAATGTTTTATAAGTTTGGCACCACAGCAGAGTGGCCCATCTCCTGGGACCCATCAAAGGTAGGTCTACCACAGTTGGAAGTTGTAGCATATGCTTACTTATGGATCAAATGCATGGACATTATTAGTACTGATCATGTGCTAATCAGAAAAAAAATGTATTGAAATAAAAGAACCTATGCATCAATTTGTTTTCAGTTTCTGTTTCCTATAATTTTCATGAGGAACCGTCATCTCTTCACTAGTATACCTAATATACCAATCAAGTCATTCTTATTCACACAGCGAGTTCAACATTCTAACAGGACCAATGCCATTACTTAAGGCCTGTTTTACATTATTGGTTGGCTCCAACAAATGTGTCCCATGAATGAAGGAAAAGCAGACGCAGCAAAGCTTTCCTCTTGATTAAATATGAAAAGCAATGACCTTGGCCAAGATCAACCCCTTCCGTTACTTCCAAATATGGACAGGAGAGTGTGTGAATATGCAGAGTTGCAGTTGTAGCCAAAAAGCTGGAATGAACATCTGGACTGGCATAAACATGCCAGTTGCTCTTAGGGCTGATGTTGCTCCTGTTGTCTTGTAAGAATAGTAATAATCACCATCATGTACATGGCTACAAATGCAATTTGGTTGCAAATAAAAATGTTTAGTGCTAAAGTGTTTAGCATCTGGGTACCAGAAGCAAATCCATCTTATTCTTCTAGTCATGATGAGAAATTTGTTTCTTTTACCTCACCAAAAGCATTTGGGGGGGGGTATTCCTGATGGCAAATTAATACCGCTGGAGATCATCTCTTGTTTGAATTTATCTTGTTCTTCAACTTAAAATTAATTTCTGGAAAGGCTAAAATTGTCACACAATAGCAACAGCACTTAGACTTACTAGTATATACCTCTTCAGAGGACTTTACAGTCTCACTAAGCAGTTTTCAGAGTCAGCATATTGCCCCCAACAGTCTGGGTCCTCATTTTACCAACTTTGGAAGGATGCAGGGGTTGGTTTCAGCAGGTACAGACTGCTACAGGCATACCAGTTGGTGAAATTTAGCGTGCCTTAGCGTACCGATAAACCGGAGGCCCCTGATAAACCCACATGGTGTGCGCTGCCCTCTTCTCTCTGATAGCCGCTTCATTTCCAATGAATTTTTCCAATCCATGCAGAGGGAGGAAATTGCATGTATTCTCCATCCCCTTCATTGGAAACGAGGCAGCTGTCAGAGGAGAGAGTAGCGTGCACCTGTGCGCTTGTCCAATGAATCCCCCCTCCTGTTCCTTCTTTGCCTGTTTGAACAAGCCACACAGGCACGTTCCCTTGTTTTGCACAGCCACCTCATTTCCAACTGGGGGGGAGGGGAATACATGGAGAGAGAGGAAAAAGATGGTTCCTCCCCAATTGGAAATGAGGCAGCTATCAAAGACAAGGGAGTGGCCCCGCGTGGCTTGTTCAAACAGCAGAAGAAGCAACAGGAGGGGAGTTCCACATGGGACTTTTCAAACAGCCAAACTCCCCTCCTGTTACTTCTTCTGCTGTTTGAACAAGCAATGCAGGACCCGCTCCCTTGCTGCCCTGGCCTAGCCTGACTGACAGCTGGCACAACCAAGGCGGCACATCTTGGGAGGCTTGGTGGGCACGAAGGGTGTCTGTCTTCCCCGGATGGGCTGGAGCATGGGACAGCCTCACAACAGGTGCATCTGCTGCTCGCGGAGCAAAGATGCAGCAATCGGACTTTTTTTCTAGCTGGTTCCCGGCCCTGCCAAGGTCCTGAAAGTGCCTGGGCTCCAGGGCACCCCGTGTTGCTCCTGCAGCCGCTGCCACCAATGCCACCGCTGCCGCCATTGCTGTCATCTCTGCTCCCGAATAGAATTGTCAGCTGTGAGCAGGTGCCTGAAGCTGCTGCTTGCAGGCATTTGTGACTGCAGGTAGACTGAGCCTGTAGTGGGAAGCTCTTCATCCAGTGAGAGCTCTTTTATGTCTCAAAGGTGCTTTTTCCAAAAGGCAACTGGATTGTTTTTTCCTTAAGGAAGAAGAACAACAAAATGTTTCATTTCTCATCCAAGAAGCTTCATCAGTTGTGATGGCAGTGTGTGTGTGTGTGTGAGAGAGAGAGAGAGAGAGAGAGAGGTAGGGAGGAAGGTTAGGTACTGGTTGAGGCTGGATGGTAGGGGAAGGGGGGAATGGAAGGATTATAATTTTTTTGCAGTTATTTGGTTGTTCACTATCTTTCTCTGAGAACTGTTGAAGCCACTTGAGGGTTGATGTGTGCCCTCAGGATCTCCTGAATCAAATTGTGGAATCTTCTTGTAACTGCTACAAGGGGTGCATTGTAAAGTAGACATAGGTGGTGTTTTATTGCTCCCCCTCTGTTGAGAGAGGGCTGGCGAGACCTGGTCTGTTCCAAACTTTTGAAGCTGATGGGGCGGGCTCTGGATAAAAATCAAAACCTGAGTTTGATGCTAACCTAGAGGTTTTTGTTGGAATCCTGGTTTAAGTTTTGGAGAAAGACTTAATTCACTCTAAACTTGTGACTGTTTTCATCAAACCTTAGAGTGATTTTGAAAGAAAGAAAGAAAGAAGAGAAAGAGAGAAAAAAGAGAAAGAGAGAAAGAAAGAGAAAGAGAGAAAGAAAGAGAGAGACAGAGAAAGAGAGAAAGAGAGAAAGAGAGAAAGAAAACAAGAGAAGGAAAGAAAGAAAAAAGAAGAAAGGGAGGAAGAAGGGAGGGAAGTGAGAATAAAGAAAGTGGGAGAGATATACACAAGAAAGGAAGGAATGGAGGGAGAGGGAGCAAAAAAGAGGGAGAGAGACAAAGATAGAAAGAGAAAGAGAGAGAAAGAAGGAAAAAGAAAGAAAGAAAGAGAACTTATGACCACAATTGAGCCCAAAATTTTGGTTGCTAAGCAAGAGCATCATTAAGTGAGTTTCACCACATTTTCCAAGTTGGCCATGCCCACCTGGTCACATGACCACCAAGCCACTCCTACCCAGTCACATGACTACCGAGCCATCCCACAAAACAAGCCACACCTACAGAATAGGTTCTAAAAAATTTTGAAACCCACTACTGGAAGGATGGTAGGCTGAGTCAATCTTGTGCCTATGAGAACTGAAGTGATGAATTGCTGGCAGGCAACAGTCAAAGGAAGTAGCCTGCAGTACTGCACTCTAATCACTGTGCCACCAGTGCTCAAATGTAATGATCTGCATCCTCTTTTGCAACAAAATATATGTTTCTTATGTGAGCAAAATGGGAAAGAAGAATAAAATAAGAATATAATGTATCACGTATGTTCAAGAACCTCAGTGGTGGGTTTCAAAATTTTTTCGAACCTACTCTGTGGGTGTGGTCTCCTTTGCGGGAGTGGCTTAACGGCCATGTGTTTTCTTTCTTTCTTTCTTTCTTTCTTTCTTTCTTTCTTTCTTTCTTTCTTTCTCTCTCTCTCTCTCTCTCTCTCTTTTCTTCCTTTTGTCTCTCTGTCCCTTTTCCTTTTTTTCTTTCATCTCTCTCTCACTTTTTCTTTTTTTCTTCTTTTTTATTTATTTATTTCTTCCTTTCTTTGTCTTTGTCTTTCTCTCTCTGTGTGAGTCTGTGTGTGTGTGTGTGTGTGTTTGTTTGTGTGTGTGTGTCAGTGGTGGGTTTCAAAAATTTTTGGAACCTCTTCTGTAGGTGTGGCCTGCTTTCCGGGTCCACTGGTGGAACCTCTTCTAACCGGTTTGGTAGATTTGACAAACTGGTTCTACCGAACTGGTGCGAACTGGTAGGAACCCACCTCTGAAGAACCCATATAGTGTATAATGCTGTCCCATGACAAAGCAGATGCATTCAGGTAGCTCCTAGTCAAGACAAAAGTGCAGCACACCCTCCATTCTTCAACAATTGATATTACAATATATAAGAATATCATGACCAATAATTGATTTAGCATCTAGCCAAATTTATCTAAATACCTTTGCAGACCATTCAAATTCATAATCATCACATTATGTAGTACGGTTTAACTAAGATCTTTAAAATCAAGTTAGATGCAAAGGAATTGTTGATTTTTTCGATATTCTTAATATGATTTGCCCTCTTGTGCTATTCACTACAAGTTACAACATTTGAATTTTATGTCTGCTATTAATTTTAGGGTAGCTTTAGGCCATCTGCTTTTTCTCAATCCTGATAATACTTGATGAGTTCTTGGGACTATCATCAAAACATTGTGCATCTATTCTTTTAGTGAAAATCTTGGTTTGTCAAATAATCTACCTGGCTGTTTGCTTTTCCATTAACAAGCAATTTCACCAAAACATAGCAAAATGGCAGGGAAATTTTCTGCCCAATTGCAGATTGTATCACTTACCACTTGAATTAATTATGTGTTCACAGATCAATAAAAACAAGCACGGTATGTAATTGAAAGAAACAAGGACTAGCAAGCAACTTAATGAGAACAAAGCAGAATTTGTTACAGGTATACAGGGGACTAAATATCATTTCGCCTGCTTTCCTATTTTCCTAATTCGAGTACAAATGTGGAATAGACTGTAAGCAAGGCAACTTGAGAGCCAAGGTGGCACAGTGGGTAGAGTGCAGTACTGCAGGCCACTTCAGCTGACTGCTATCAGCAGTTCAGCAGTTCAAATCTCACCGGCTCAGGGTTGACTCAGCCTTCCATCCTTCCGAGGTGGGTAAAATGAGGACCTAGATTGTGGGGGCGATATGCTGACTCTGTAAACTGCTTAGAGAGGGCTGAAAGCCCTATGAAGCGGTATATAAGTCTAACTGCTATTGCTATTGCTATTGGGGAAGGAGATAAGGAAGGAAGATCTACAAGGGCTGATTCCGCTGGAATTCAATTTTTTGCATGCACCAATGTTCCCAATAAACTTATGAATCATAAAAACAGTTAGATATTGGGATCATTCATAAAGAGTATGCATGTTTATTTGGTTAAGTTTGGTTACTTTGCATATATGCATGTTACATGCATATTATGTGCATACTCACATCAGAGGTTGGTTCGGAGAGGTTCGACTGATCCGGTAGTAACTTGGCAGCCTGGGTTGCTGGAACCGGCAGCGACCCAGGCATGCCACGCCCCTCAGCCAGTTTTCTTGGCGGCGCCTACAGCGGTGCCATCTTATTTTTTCCTTCTGCGCATGCGCAGAGCAAGCGGGCACGGCACATCCCTGAGTGAACCGGCAGTAGCGGCAGCTGGAACCCATCCCTGACTCAAATGCACATACTTTGCTGCTGTGTCTATCACATTTTTCTCAGCCATGAAGTGGTTATCTTACATGCAGAACTTCACTAGTTTGAAACCTGGTAGGAATATTTTTTAATGCTTTTACCATTTCTCTGATATACCCGATTAATTTTCAATAAATGTAACATTGCACCATTCTGACTCAACATTTTGACGGTCTTATTTCCCTGTTAAACAGTAGGTAGTTGAGGGAAAGAAAAACAGTAATTAAAAAAATTCCATTGGATTCTGAATGGCAAAACATTCTGCATGTTTGAATAAGTGTTACAACAAAGAAGTTGATATTTACCCATGCAATAGCCAATGTGAGGGGTTGCCTAGAAGTTAAAGCTTAGCAGGATTAATGATAATAATAATAATTGAACTAAAACAAGCTGGAAAATACTTTTAACACAGTGTGGGAAAATATGGACAGAGGCCACATTTATGGTGAACTGGAAGATAATAAAAGTCATCTTTTTCTGTCCACTAGAAATCTGTGGCTTGTACTCACAACAATAAGTGTAGATCAGGGGTGAAATCAACTTATCTTTGCTACCAGTTCGCAAATGTGAGCATGCATGTGCAGAGCATCAAAAACGGGATGTGATGACATCTGGGTAGGTGGGTGGAGCATCCCGCTGCCACCGCTACTGGTTCGCCTGAACCAGATAAAACTTCCTGAATTGCGCCACTGGTGTAGATGTGTCTAGAGTTTTGCAAGCAGAAATAGACTGAGACCCCCCAAACTGACTTACAGTATGAGATATAAATATCAATGGACGATGTGCTATTTATTTCTGTCTACTTGTTGAGTAACCATCAACTTTGATGCTGGCATATAGTTCTTCTAATGCAAGTGTTTCATTGCTGCTAGCTCCTTTGGAGCTTAAATCAAGGCAATAAACTTTTGCAATATTTTTGTGTATAAGTCGGGCAAACAAGTCATTTAAGTATACAGAGATTGGCAATTATCCCACATACATTTATAGAGAACAAGCATAATGCATGGTTGTATTGGCAACATGTGCCTAAGTTCATAGCATTCTCAAAGAGAATTTGAATCAGAATAGAGTTGGAAAGGACCTTGGAGGTCTTCTAGTCCAACCCCCTGCTCAAGCAGGAGACCCTCTACTATTTCAGATAGGTGGCTGTCCAGTCTTTTCTTAAAAACCTCCAGTGATGAGGCACCTACAACTTCTGAATGCAGAATGTTCCACTGGTTAATTGTCCTCAGAACAAACACAATCAAACAGGCTGAAGTTGTCTTGTTTGATAAGAACAGTGATGCTCATTTCATCCAGTTTTTAATAGAATTATGCTGAATTTTTTAAAATCACTGGTTTTCATTCATTTATTTAAAAATAATAGGAAAAAGAGTAAAACACAAAGATAATTATAGTAATAATGCATACAGAAAAAAGCACAGTCAATGTGCTTTTAAAAGTGGGAAAAATACAGCAAAGAAAACAAAGTAAGATATATGTATTATTTTAATGTAGACGTGATTCTGCATGTACTTATTTAATGCAAATATTATTCAAATATGCATATATTTCTAATACAAGGTCCACTGAAACTCTCCACTGACACATTGCGTAGGCAATATAGTAACCTCTAATTCTGTATTCCATCCATTTCTTAGCACCTTCTTTTTCCCAATTTTTAATTGGGTTTCGGCATAAAGTAAATTTAGCATGGAAAAAAGGATCAAATCTTATTTTATTACACATTTCTATAACTTTCCAAATGTCATAACTGTTTTCAGAGATACTAGAATGTTAATGTATTTAGATCCTAATAGTGTTCATCAAGCAAAGTTACTATATACCGTATGTACATTCAAAAGTTGTCCCTATTGGAAAATTAACTAATTAGAAAATGGTTGGCATCCAGCATTCGATATTTGACAGTAAATAAGCATGATGATATAGCTCCAGATTCAGAACGCAGAATTCTTACTCATTAGCTGGTAATCACATTTTCTGTAAAGTTATTCTCAGAACAAAAAATATTAAAAAGTGTAAATGTTTTCTGTAAAAACATGGATTTGATATTTCTTAAGTCAATGGATAGCCAAATTTTCACTGATTGACATCAATTATAATTTGATCCAACTTTATGCTGCTATTTTGCTAAAAGCATCTATCATTTGCACCAACATTGGAATAATGGCATGAGATTAAGAAATAAACAAAACTGTTTTCTAAAAATACAATCAATTTGTTTTATACATCTCTCTATGTTGTCTGATAGCACAAGTCAAAGATTCCGCACAGATATTAAAAAGCAAGATTCACAGTAGACCTCATTATCACGTTTGTCTAAATATTTCGAAAGTAGGAGAAAATAGGCCATTAACCTTTACCCTAGACGTGAGTGACTCATGTAATATCACAACTTATTTTTTGAATTACATATCCATTTTGTTGTATTTTTACAAAATTATCTTCTTCTGGCAATTTCAGTAATTCTGCTTATCTTTTATAAAGTATTGAGTTGATTATGTATTATGACCTTATCCTTTTTCAAATGTTTGCCAACAGCTGTCTACCTGTGGTTTAAAAAGTGGATTTTGTTAACATCAGCCCTGGAAAGGCATCTGCCACTAACTGATGCATTTTTATACCTCAACAATTTAAGCATGTATCTTGATTGGTCATTTCTTTATCACACTTTTCATAATCTGTACTTATTTTCTGCTAATCTCTTTGAACATGAAAGTGTGTTCAGTTTTCCACTCCGAAAAATCTTGCCAATTGTATATCTTTATTCATTGCAAATATTTATTTCATCCCATTCCCTGTGTTTTTGCTGAATTGGTTTTATAAAGTTGATATGTTGTGCCTGCCTGCTATCTGTGAGTTGTACACTATTTGCAATTCAATGAGCTGTCCTAAGTGAATATTGTTTACCAGTCTTTGCTTTTACAATGTTGACAGTTTTCCTTTCTTTGAATTTTTTTCCTGTTCTTTCTGTCGATATAAACTCTTTCTTTGCAGTCTCAACTAAATGATTCTTCATAATGCATTAAGTGGCTTGTGAATCATCACCACTATTTCAGCTGTACCATAAATATATTGGTCGAAATTCTTATGTCCTGCCATTTTTACAAATGCTTCTTTAAAAAATAATAATAATGTTGGAGTTGGCAAGTATGATGCAAATGAATCAAGTTTTTTGTTGAATCAGTACTGCCTATATTCCAAAATCTGAATCAAAATTTTGACTGATTCTTTATCTGTTCTCAATTTGGTGTAGATCAGAGTGTCAAACTCAATTTCATTGAGGGCCACATCAGGGTTGCATTTGACCTTGGGGGGCCGGGGTGGGTATGGCCGGGGTGGGCAGGGCAAGCTTGACATCAAGAGTCAGGAGTGCCTGTGGTGGCTTGAGTTTGGAGTTTATTCAATTTGTAGGCCGCCCTATTTCCTGAAGAGACTCAGGGTGGCTGAACAAAAGCCAAGGGAGGGGAAATTACAAAAAGTAAGACAAAAACAATCAGACAATACGAACAATTTAAAAGCACAACAGACACAGCAATTCGAGTAGGGGCGAGGGAACTCAACCCCAGGCTTTCTAGGACAGCCAGGTCTTCAAGGCCGTCCGGAAGGCCCGAAGGGTGGAGAGGGTCCGAATCTCCACAGGGAGCTCGTTCCAAAGGGCCTGAGCAGCCACAGAGAAGGCCCTCCTCTGAGTAGTCGCCAGCCGACATTGGCCGGCAGATGGAATACAGAGGAGGCCTAATCTGCCAGTAAAAACAGGCTCCTGGGCTCCATTTTCAGCTGTGATGGCCTCCTGCAACCCTCTGCCAGAGAAAATGGAGCTCAGGAGACCTGTGCACGACCCTCCCGAGCTCTATTTTTGATGACAGAAGCACCGCGGACCGATCATTTGCTGTTTTCAGGGTAGCCCCATGGGCCAGGTCTAAGCACCTCGTGGGCCGGAGTTTGAGTCCCCTGGTATAGATAGATTTATCCAGGCTATTCTGTTCTCAGTGTTCGAATGTTGCAGCCATTGTTATTCCCAGTCCTCCATCTTGCTTATGATCATCCTCTTTTCTTTCCTTCCATCTTTCCAGCATCATAAACTTCTTCAAAGAGTTAGGTCTTCACATAATGCACAGGTATCAAACTTGCAGCATCCCGTTGCTGTCACATGATGTTTCACAACATTTTTCCCTTTGCAGAGCTGGGGTGGGAGTGGCCTGCATATAATGCATCTGGCCCACAGGACACCAGTTTGACATCCCTGACATAATGTGTACAAAATATGATAATTTGAACCTGGTTATTTCTGCTTGAGTGAGAATTCTGAATTAGTTTGTTTTCTGGCTGAACCTAAATATCTCATGATAAATTATGGTTCTTTTATGAACTCTTTTAATACTTGGATTGTGATATCAATAAGTTTGTAACACCAAGGTTCAATATAATCAGTAATGTTTGCGGATTGTGTGATAACATATTTTGTCCCAAATTTGGGAACTCAGAAAGTTTAACCCTCTGTGTAGTTCTTGTCATGCTCTGAGCTTTTCCTCTGTTCTCCTCTTTATGTTATCATTGAATCCCCAAAGGTGCTTTTTCAGGAACCAACTGCACTTTCTTGTTTTTTATTTTGAAGATGTTTTGCTTCTCATCCAAGAAGCTCCTTCAGCTCTGACAGGATAGTAGGGAATGGAAAGATTCAATTGAATCCTGAACTGATTAATCATTCATTACTAACTGCATAGTTAATTGTTGTGGCCCAGCAGGAGCCGTTGGAGCTGCCGCCAGCGAGGGATCTTATGAGTCAGCCCTGGAGGAGGTGGAGGACCCTGGACAGGGTTCTGACTCCGAGCAGGACGAGGAGAGACTGGTTGGCCACCAGGTGGCGTCTGAGCCTTGGATCAGTGGGGAGGAGACAAGAGTGAGTGATCCAGAAAACATCTGTGAGTTGTTCCGGGATGCACGCTGTCAAAGGGCTACTCGGCATCAAGAACAATGGCGTAATTACAAGAGGTGATTATGCTCAGCTGATGCTCATTAAGATCCTCTCCTGATTATAAAAGAGACTACTTGTGCCACGCCTTTCTGCAGAAGTCAACTTTAAGGACTAACAAGAAACAAACTTGGCAGGCTAGATTGCTGCCAGAGTTTGTTTGCATTGCTGCCAAGTTTTGTAGGGCTTGCTGCCAGAGTGCTTATCTCTTTGTTTATGTGGCTTGCAGCCAACGAGAGTCTTGACTGATTAAAAGAAACCTTCTTATTTACGTTGGTTTCGGCTTTCATTCCTGGACGGAGGAGGGGGGTCAGAACAGTTAATGCACAGCCCACACATCTACTGATTTCGCTTTCTCTACTGCCTTTCCTAACTCATTGGCGTCAAATTTTGTACTGAAAAACCAAATTTTACTATAGTTTTCTTTTTCTGCAGCTAGTTTATTGCTAACATGCAAATATACCTTCATCTAATTCAGTACAAATCTGAAACTGCTGTTTTTTTTTTTCTCCTCTTACTACTTGTCTATTTTTGTGTCTGTAAAGAGAGGTTCCATGTGCTTCCTTCACTAGAGCCAACTTTTGACAATTCTTTTTGTTATTACAATTTAGAGAAGCTACCTGCCTGGCACTGAAGTCTTCCTCTGTTCCTATTTGTGAATTTTCAAATGTTTAGTTCTCTTCCAATACTGTTTGGTCTCTGACTGACACTGCCTCAATTTGCAACAGTAAGAGCCTGAATCAAACTTCCATACTTTTCTTTCAAAAGTATGACAGTCCTATATTTTATCTATATAGTACAAGGTAGAAGTTCAAAATGAGATACAATATTTATGAGATTTTTGCTTTCTTAGGAAAAAAAGGGGTTTATGGCAATGTGAAGCATTTGTAATATGTGCATCCACTTAAGTATACATTTATATGTTTCCATTCCCATTTTATGACTCTAAAAGGCTTACAGACTTCAACACGCAACAAAATCCAACCTATACTACACCAACATAAAACATACCCCAAAACTTCAAAAAGCTATGCCTATAAATACACGTTTTAGATCCTTTCTTAGACTATAACAAGGAACAGAGGTGGGTTCCTACCAGTTCGCACCTATTCGGTAGAACCGGTTCGTCAAATCTACCGAACCGGTTAGAAGAGGTTCCACCAGTGGACCCGGAAAGCAGACCACACCTACAGAAGAGGTTCCAAAATATTTTGAAACCCACCACTGGTCCTTGGTTATGATTATTCTACACTATCATGCTCATATTTATAAAACTCAGTGCCCCTGTGAAAGGTAAGGATGACTACTGCGTTTGTGCAATCAGAACTTTGCGTGTGTTGAAGTTGTTTTAACGCAAACCAAAGATGCCTTTTAAAAAACAAGTTTACATCCTATTCTTATGCATGCCAGTGCTGTGTGTGAGGTAATTTAAGGTGGCTCTGACAAGTGTCGTCGGCATCTTCATATCTGGTCACATGGGCGGCAAGCCACTCCCATCCAGTCACATGGGCAGCAAGCCACTCCCATAAAGGAGGCCACACCCACAGAGTAGGTTCGAGCAATTTTTGAAACCCACCACTGACAAGGAGGAAGCCAATCATGACATCATGGCAAACTGTGTTGTAATACAGCCCTTCAACACATCAAAAGTAGAATTATATGTTGATTTCAAATGCATGGTATCTATGATGAGACTTATTAAAAATGATCAACTGACATTGTAAAAATGTGGGTCAGATTTTATGGAAAGATATAGTCTTGCAAGTAATCTGAATGATCCTCGCAATTGCAAACTGGTCTGTAAAATGAAATGTGATCTTATACAATTCAAACATACTATGTCTTGTAAATGAATCAGCCACATTTCTTATCCTGACCAAATATAGTTTAAGCTTTGTTTTATTCTGCCAGCCTTTTGCAGCTTCAGGACATAGGTTCTTGAAATATTCAACTCTGAACCTGCATGTAATGGATTATCTGAATTCCTTCCAGTGAAGTTTCAGTAAGAGACTGTTAGTACCTATCCTTCAATTGCCCGCCATCACAACTGATGAAGTTTCTTGGATGAGAAGCAAAATGTTTTCTTCTACTACTTCCTTAAGGAAAAAACAGTCCAGTTGCTTTTTGGAAAAAAAAACAAACCACCTTTGAGACAACTATGACCTGGATGACTGAGAATCTTCAGACATAAGACAGAAAGTGCATTGGTTAACCTGGTTAAGGTGTGCCTCTCCTGATCTTATTAGTGTTCTCAGTGACTTTTGAAATCCTCAATCATAATATCTTTCTGGATTGCCTATGAGGATTGGGAGTAGAACTCACCATTTGCCCTGACACCATGTGTTCTCTATTGTTCACAAGGGAAGTATGGCAATGACCCTATATAGCACAGAATAATTGTATAATTCTAAGGTACAGTCTTAGTTAAGAATGCTAGACTGAATATTCAACAAATCTAAACTTGAACTGTTGGCTCAAAGATTTAGGAAGCAGTATTAGGCACAAAATTAGAATCTGCTTCCACCTTTGTCTTACCTGTAATTTGCAGTGCAGGCGATGGCAAATTTATTTTGTTTTACTGCAATGTGATCTACATGGGGCTGCCCTTGAAGAGCATCCGGCGACTTCAGCTAGTTCAGAATGCGGCCGCAAGAAGTGATCGTGGGCGCACCACGGTTCGCCCACATAACACCGATCCTCCGTGAGCTGCGCTGGCTACCTGTTGATCTCCGGGTGCACTTCAAGGTCCTACTTACCATCCACAAAGCGCTCCATGGTAGTGGATCTGGCTATTTGAGAGACCGCCTTCTGCCAATTACCTCCCTGCGTCCCATCAGATCGCATAGGGTAGGCCTCCTCCGAATTCCATCCGCCAGTCAGTGCCGACTGGCGACTACGCGGAGGAGAGCCTTCTCAGTTGCAGCTCCGACGCTATGGAGCAATCTCCCCGTGGAGATCCGCACCCTCACCACCGTCCAGGCCTTCCGCACGGCCGTCAAGATCTGGCTAGCCCGTCAGGCCTGGGGATAGGACTCTAATCTCGCCCCTCCCGAATGCTGTGTGAATGTTGTGCTTTTACTGCTACTTATTTTCACTCACATTTTCTTTTTGTGTTTTGTCCTGCACTCCCCTCCCTCATTATTGTAAGCCGCCCTGAGTCCCCTCAGGGAAAAGGGCGGCCTATAAATGTTTAATAAAAAAACAAAACTAAAACTAAAATTTTGTAGGAAGGCAGAAATAGTTACTGTATGTACTCATCTTGAAAGGGTCTTGGGTTTTTATACACAGCATTTAAGAAACACTAACAAAGTATCAGAATTATGCTAATTCTGTAATACAAAATACTTGTAGGTACTCAAAAACATCTAGCGCTGCTTGCATTATAAAAGGGGAGAGGTCCCTGTGTTTCCCGAAGACTAAAAGATGAGATTGCATATCAACATCTCTACTAGCAAGAGAATGCATTAACCTAACAATATGATAGCAACAAAGTGACGGCAGACAGTTTCAAACCAAAATGAGAAGTGAACCTGGACCGAAGCAGGTGTCTTGGTCAGAATGGAGAACACCACTTTAAATCATATTCAACATATTACAAGAACCGAGATGGCGCAGTGGTTAGGATGCAGTACTGCAGGCCACTTCAGCTGACTGTTATCTGCAGTTCAGCGGTTCTTAATCTCACCGGCTCAAGGTTGACTCAGACTTCCCTCCTTCCGAGATGGGTAAAATGAGGACCCAGACTGTGGGGGCGATATGCTGACTCTGTAAACCGCTTAGAGAGGGCTGAAAGCCCTATGAAGCGGTATATAAGTCTAACTGCTATTGCTATTGCTATCTTTACAGCATGGAGAAGAAAAAACAAGGTGTTTTGTTTTACTTTTTAAAGTTTATCTAAAACAGTTTTTCTACTGTTTTTATTTGTTTCTATTTCTGTTTTTAATTTTGTTTTTAACTATATTACTTTTATATGGCTGAATGGCTTTTATTTGTAAACCACTCAAAGTCACTTAGGTGAGATGGGCAGTATATAAATTTGATAAACAAACAAACAAACAATTGTTGCATCTCCCCTGATTTGTTGCCCGGGTGGAAAAGTAATAAGCAAACCATGGTCCTCCAGGAATTGAGGGTTTGAGTCTATGGAATAAAGCTGTTTATGATTCCAACCTCAAGGTAAAAGTGGACATGACTTGGCATCTGAGCCTGGTATTCCCTTGCCTTTACGATGACATTTGGAGATCATCAACCCTCCAATGAAAATTGACATGATCAGTGGACCATCACATCAATTATAATCTCCTGCTAAGTACACTGGAAGGGTCATCAATGAACCTCAATTAGCACGGAGCCCATATGTCTTTTTAATATGTAATTTCAGTCAAGATATGCAATTAATTTGTTATATAATGTATTTTCACTCGCCAGCCTTTTAAAAAAAAAACTGTTCTCCCAAGTCATGTCCTTCAAATAAAGCAGTGAGGCATTAATGTGCTGCTTAGAGGGGAGGAGCGCTGTCCTGAAGAAACCTGGAAATGTTCTACTTTGCTACCTTTGATCCACTCAACAGCCAAGATGCTACCGGTAATGAAATGACTTTCAAATCCATAATTTGAGTTTTGCAGTATTTTCAGAGTTACATCAAAATATTTATAGGAGAGCAGTTTTCTTTTTCATTGCTTGTCCTCCCCTCCCCTGCATTTTCAAGTTGCTGTCTGGAAGGAGGGGACACAAAAGAAAGGCAAATGCATTCGACCCCTGCTACTTATTTGCATTCCTTTTTACTTTCTCCAAATACACAAGTAGACTTAATATTAACCAGCGTACTGTAGTGGTTCAAGTGTTGAAGTAAGAGCAGAAAGATCTAATCCACCTTCAGTCACAGATGAGCCATGGTGGTGCATTGGTTAGAATGCAGTATTGCACTATTGCAGACCAACTCTGCCAACTGCTAGCAGTTTGATCCTGACTGCCTCCAAGTGGACTCAGCCTTCCATCCTTCCAAGGTCAGCAGAATGAGGATCTGGATTAGTGGGGGCAATATGCTTAGAGGGCTGTAAAGCTCTATGAAGGGATATATTGCTATATATTGCTAAATGCTATTGCAGAAGATCAGGGGGCAACCTTCTGCCCGTCACATTCTCTCTGAGGCTTATAGACTATATCAGTGTTGGCAAACCTTTTCAGCATCCACTGCTGAAACGCAAGCATGCACATGCCCCAACAATGGAAGTCTTTAAGAAGATGTTGGATAGCCATTGTCTGAAAGGTTTCCTGCCTAGGCAGGGAGTTGGACTAGAAGACCTCCAAGGTCCCTTCCAACTCTGCTATTGTATTATTGTATTACATACATGCACGCATGGTAGCTTCAAACATTGGAAGAGCAGTTCCCCAGTATGCCTGCGTAGGAGTGCCAGAAACTGAAAGAGCAGTTTCCCAGCACACATGCACATGCCGGGAAGTTGAGCTTCCAGTTTCCAGCAAGTGCATGTGCACCGGTCACCTCGTCTTCTGGTTTCTGGCATGCATGCATGTGTGAAGAACAGCTGGGCGGCACGCCCATGCATGCCAGGGAGCTGTTTTTCCGGTTTCTGGCCCTCCCGTGCATGCGAAGGGCAGTTGGACAACCCAGAAGAGCAACAGGTGATGTCTGGCATGCCCAGAGAGATGGCTCTGCATGCCACTTCCAGCACATGTACCATAGGCTCACCATCCGGGGCTGTATCAACCTATAGTGTCTACTCCAGGTAGAATTTGCCTATCTGAACTATGTCAGCCAAGAAAGCAAACTGTGGAATCCTCCAACCCTGCCTGTGATAGTAGTGAAGGAGACCTAGAGAAACTCTTCTTGGTTGTAGTCCCTTTTCTCTGGAGTAGCCTGTCTCCTGTGTTCAGAGCAGCCTATTGCCAATATTCAGAAAAGTGCTTCTCCATGTAGCTTTTAAATAGTGAGATGTAAGCCAGCTAAAATTGTCAAATGAGATGGCATGCCTATAATTCTATGCATATATGAATGAATGAATGTATGAAAATAAAACACTGCTTTCTCTACATCACTTTCCTGATGGATTGGCCGATAAGAACTCACAGGCTGGGCCTTCTCCGGCTACCGTCGACTGGACAATGCCGGCTGGCGGCTCCTCAGAGGAGGGCCTTCTCTGTAGGTGCTCCGACCCTGTGGAACGACCTACCCGTAGAGATCCGGACCCTTCCCACTCTTTCGGCCTTCCGAAAAGCCGCTAAGACCTGGCTATTCCAGCAGGCCTGGGGCTGTTGACTCCATGAATGAGGTCCAGCCCCACCCAGATGGAGTGTATGATGTGTTGTTTTTTAAATTGTTTCTTTTTAAACTGTTTCTTCTGTAACTTGCAAATGCCTGCTGTATTCTCTTTTCTACCTTTAAAGGCAAAGCTAGATGTAATTTGTTGCATTTTTAATATATTTTTTTCCATTCTGCAATGGAAAATCTAATACGTGATTCCATTTATTTGTGCTCCTGAATTTCATATAGCTCAGGTTTTATTAAAACAAAGTTTGCTATTTCTGTCAGAAATTCTTAAAAAGAAACTCCCTGGGCAACCAGCCCTCCCAAGAGTTATGATTAAATAGGTGTGTGTTGCATTGCGAACAAATAATTCATAAATGTGAGAATGAAACTTTCAATTGATTCAAATAAGATGCTGGGGTTCAAAGAACAGGGATGTGCTTCCTTCATCAAAATACAGAAGAAGGGCAATCCATTATTTGTAGCCACCAAGATGTATTGATTGAATGAATTTTTCTTTATGCTATGCTGAGTAACTGATAATTTCAACCACTAAAGAATGAGGCCAATTCAGGAAGATTTGAAACAGAATGTAAGAGACCTAGGTTTCTTCAATAAAGTTGAATCTCCGTCATCTATGCCAATGGTGAAGATAATATATTTAACCCTTATGACTGTGTAGAATATTTTGAAGGAAAAATTCAGAACCCCTGCTGGCAAAGACTTTTTGGCCAAAGAATGATCCGTGAAATATATCAGAAATGGTATAGGGCAGGAGTGTCAAACTGACACCCACAGGCCAGATACATCATACACAGGCCACACCCACCTGGGAAAGGGAAAAACATCACAAAACGTCACATTGTGATACGGCAAGTTTTACACCTGTGGTGTAGGGCTCTTGCTTGACCAGAGGGTTAGACTAGATTACCTCCAAGGTCCCTTCCAACTCTTATTCTGTTATTTATTCTGTTAATATGTTTATGTGTCTCTGATCTCACTGCCTCAACTAAAAGTTCCTTCAATTCAGGAGTGCTTTGACTTCAAATGGGATGGAACTCTTTCAAGGTTTCTATTGGGATGGGAAAATAGCAATGAGTAGTGTTATTTAGGGACGCGGTGGCTCAATGGCTAAGATGCTGAGCTTGTCCATCAGAAAGGTCAGCAGTTCGGCGGTTCGAATCCCTAGCACCGCATAACAGAGTGAGCTGCCGTTACTTGTCCCAGCTTCTGCCAACCTAGCAGTTTGAAAACATGTAAAAGAAATGCAAGTAGAAAAATAGGAACCACCTAGTGTGCCTTCAGTGTCTAGTCATGCGGGCCACATGACCACAGAGATGTCTTCGGACAGCGCTGGCTCTTTGGCTTTGAAACGGAGATGAGCACCGACCCCTAGAATTGGGAATGACTAGCACTTATGTTCAAGGGGAACCTTTACCTTTAGTGTTTCTTAACTCCAACCACATGCTCGGCAGAAAACATATGTCATATTTATCTGGAGCAGCATTCCTTTAAAAGAAGCTTGATATTTTCACAAAGATGACTCTATGACAGCATATTTATTATTAGATCTTTATGCAGCAGTGGCTACCATTTGGATATTGTTAGTGATGGCAGTCTTCACATACAGACATTAGCGAGAGAAATTATAGTGACTGATTATCAGCGTCTATTGTTAAGTGGGACTATGCATGTATCCATCTGTGGATGGAATAGCATCCATTATTGAAATGGATCTCTTCTCTTTTTTTCTTACTAATGCATTACAAACCCAGAGGAATAGGTAGGGGATGGGAGAATCTTTTAGGACAGTTTTGAATTATGAGAACCTACAGAGATAAGGAGATCAAGAAGAAATCTTACTGTAGAAGTGGAAGTAGAATATTTTTGAAAGCACACTGGTTAATGGGATTCTTTATTTATTATGCTACTAAGATTGATAGTGTTTTAAGACTTCATGGTTTAGATTGAATTCAGTGAAAGTGATCAACAGACTAACAGCTTAGCAGCTTCACCGCTCATTAATGATATTGTACAGGCTATCATTAACGCTAATGGGCTGTAGATCAAGGCCCAAAGGAAGCAAGAGCAGCTTTTTAGAAAGCAAAATCCAAACCACTGTGAAATACAGTGGTAGCAACTGATCGTTAATATACTGAAAAATTAAATGTACCACCCAATGGAATTCTAAAATCAGTATAGGGGAATGAGGGGAAATCTTTAAAGATGGGTTGAGCATTTAAAAGTAGAAGAGATTAAAAGTATTAGAACTTTGGATCATATATTTCAGGAGCATGTTTCAACTCCTGGAAGTCTGTCTCTACCACTTGGGTATTTAATCCGTTTTTAGATAAGAGTTCCTCCCACTAACAAAACTCACAATGTGATCAAAAGTAAACATAGCTAGAGTTCCTTTACCTCGTTTGATCTCTGCATTTTAGCAGCAAGCTTCCTGAAGTCTTCAAAACAAGAGTCTATCTTTGATTCTTCGCATCAAATCAAAATACCTAGCTAGTACACTGTTTAAATGGAAATTCTTCCAAAATCTGCAATATGTTGCTATGAAGATAAAAGGCTTAGTACGAGGTTTATCTGGAAAAATAACTGCAGGAGCCACAAGATTTTTTTTTTTAATGATACAAAATAATAGAAAAGGCCAGTTCAGCAGTTCAAGGCCTAACTCTAAAACTGTAGATTGGGTATTATGGACAGATGTTGTTTATTAACATTTGAACTAGGTTTTTATTTCGGGTAAAAGGAACTAACAATGTAGACACCTGTTTTAGAATTGTTTTGTCAACAGGGTATTTTCCAGCCCTGTTTTCCTCCTTCCCCCTATTCTTTTCTTTTTTAAAATTATTGCAAAAATCAATCCTGAAATTAATTTGCTAATATTCTTGTATTTCTGCCTCCCTTAATTAGTTTGGCAAAAACAAACAAGTACCTAATTGCTGACTGCATATGTAGCCATCTGAGTTAAGTCTATTTAGAAGAAAAGCATAAAATTAGACATGTAGATGATTTTCTGTGTTTACAGACCATTTTATCTCAATGTAAATATTCCAAAATACAATTTATCTTGTACTAATATGTCTTACTCTATATTGATACATACTGAGTCCAAAATGGCACTGCCAAATCAGAGAAGGGATGCTTTAGAACTGCAGGGTAGCACAAGGTAGAAGTCACATTTTGGGAGTTCTGCCCCTTTCTAGAGTCATATCTGGAGTAAGCTTTATCATTAGAAAGGGAGTGTGGAGCTCCCTTGATGGGTATAAAGAAAAGCAGATCTTCCCAATGCAGCTCAACACAGTGTGGGAACTGTGATTGTAGAACAGTCAATTGTTCAACTAGACAAGCTATTATGTCACAGAAAGGCAACAGCATGCCAAGTCATGAAGCAATCTTAATTAAGATCATAAACCAATCCTAAAACTGTCAGTTAGCAAATGTCTTCCCCCTTTCCCATTCTTCTCCTTTTATGTTTGCTTCTTCTTGCTCTGTCTTTCCATTTGGAACCACCTTTGATATCCCAAAATGCTACTCAAGTTTCAAGCTGCTACGTTTATCCTGTCAGTTAGATTAAGCATGCATATAACTAGCCTTCCATGCAGTGATGGGATTCAGCCAGTTCGCACCTATTCGGGAGAACCGGTTGGTAACTTTCTAAGCAGTTTGGAGAACCGGTTGTTGGAAGAAATCTTTTGGTTTTTTTCCACTTTACAGGGCTAATCCTGTAAGGAAAGCAGGAAGGAAACATTCTGGTGTTGTTTCTAGCCTAATCTTTATTGACCTGCTTACAGAAACTGCCTCTCCAGTTAACCCTTATTACCATTGTAACAACTAAGGCGAAGTGCCCATCGACCTGAGTGACATTGATTTGGCCACGCCCACATGATCCCACGACCACCGAGCACCGCCTACCCAGCTGGTCATTAGGGCAGAGAACTGGTTGGTAAATTATTTGAATCCCACCACTGCTTCCATACATATGTGGTACACATAGAAATCACATTTATAACTTGTTGATTTTCACATTTTCACATTTTGATTCAATTGTTTGATCATAAATATGCTGGCTCTGAAAGACCGAGCAAATGAGGGTTAGTGACACCATAGCCATTTATTTCCATACACTTAAAACAATTTACAAGTCATATCCAAACATGGACTGTGAATCCAAGTACATACATACATACATTTAATATACTGCATTAAACAGCTTATTCATTAGTTTATAATTTGCCCAGATGCTTTCTGCAGAATATATGATTACATAATAGATCTGATCTGTAATTCATGACAACCTGGAAGAGTAAACTTCATTACCTTTTTAAAAATGCACTTTTGGTTATGCACAAGAACCAAAATAAGTTTAGGTGATTAAGAGATAAAGCCAGCACCCCAATTGCAGTTTGGAAAAAAAGTTTATGTAACACCCTGTTACCAACACAAAAACCAGATTTTCTCAATAAGAGGAAATGTGCGTGATGATTAGTGTTCTACTGTTCTCACAATATAAAAATGCAATAATATGGTTTTGAATACTGTTAATTTTCTGTCCAGAGAGTTGATGGAGGGAGAAACATTTTTGATCCGTGGTTTTAGATTTGGAAAATGCATGTGTTGTATCCATAAGATGGTTGTATATTATCTATATATCAAGAGCAATCTGTAGTGTCACATATTGTTAAGCCAACTAAATGTTTATGTGCAAATCATTGCTTCTGGTTAATTAAATGAACAGATTGTGTTTGCTAATTTATTTATGTTTAATTGCTGTGAGATTTTTCTCAGCAAAATAGGAAGAAACAAAGCTGCTATTTTCCATTTGTTCAAATAAACTGCAACATGAAATATATATGGGCAGGTCAAATTAAATTAGGATGATCAGGCATAATCAAGTTCTTCATTTTTTGTAATTGAAACTTAATGAGTGATGGCCACCAAGTTTTACATTTTTCTTAGTAGCTTGAATTATATTTTATGCTGACAAAAAATGAATTATTCTGATTACTGTCTCATTTAGTCAATTTCTAAGCAGAAAAAGAATCCATCGTGGTTGTGGAAATTTACTTAAACAAATCTGCATTATATTAAATGTTTTACCTGTTAAATATGGCCAAAATTTAGATTTTGATTAATTCTGCTTAAAAAAAAAACTTATAGGATTTTAAATTATTTAATATAGTTAGCTCTTAAAGTGAAATGTAGGTTCCTGATAGACCATAGATACATAACCAGCCACCAAGCATTGCACATGGCACACTAGTCTCCTTCTGCTCCTTCCCCTGGCTATAATCAACAGCATAATTTCCAGATATTTTGCATTATGAAACATATAAAAAAGTATTCTGTGGGCCCCACAGAAAGGTAAAATTGCTTCCCCTGTATCCAGGAAAGGAACAGAAAATCTTAGCTCCACTCATGTATAAGATGCTGCCACCCTCACCAACCATCACCTATGTGTTGTTGTTGCAAAGTCACGTCCAAGCCATTGTGACCCCATGGACAATGTTCCTCCAGGCCTTCCTGTCCTCTACCATCCTCTGGAGTTTATTTAAACTCATGCCTACTGCTTCAGTGACTCCATCCAGCCACTTCATTCTCTGTTGTCCCATTCTTCTCCTCCAGTGAGTTCTTCCTTCTCATTAGGTGACCAAAGTATTTGAGTTTCATCTTCAGGATCTGGCCTTCTAAAGAGCAGTTCAGGGTTGATCTCCTCTAGGACTGACCCACCCCCCTTGCCCTTGTTCATTGCTTGCTGGCGTGCCCAGCATTTTTTGTATAGTACAAAGTTTTCTTCTTAGTAACATTCTACCAACTATACATTTCAGCCCCTTACCTCTCTACATTACTTGTCTCGAAAATTAATTTAGCTCTGGTTATTTCTATTCTGCCTCCCAGAGAAGCCTAGAAATCAAATTATAACCTAATCCAATGCAAAATGCCTAGGTCTGAATTGCTTTCAAAGTTATTGCCTCAATACGTAAGGTAAGACCCAAGCAAAAAGCAGATATTAGGTATGGTAATTTTGAAATCTCCCCCTCCCTTTTCCTCCTTTCTTTCTGTAGCTTCTTGTGCAGTTATTTTTCAGCTATGTAACACAATTCAAGTACCCTCCTGCTGGTTGTCAGCCCCAGACAGCCAGACGGCCAGGGCCACTATTCAGGCGGGGAAGGAGTGGACCAGTAGTGATTTTCAAAAATTGTTCGAAACTACTCTGTGGGTGTGGGAGTGGCTTGCCGCCCATGTGACCGGATATGAAGATGCCGATGACATTTGTCAGAACCACCTTAAATTACCTCACACACAGCACTGGCATGCATAAGAATATGATGTAAACTTGTTTTTTAAAAGGCATCTTTAGTTTGCGTTAAAACAACTTCAACACACGCAATGTTCTGATTGCATCACAAATGCAGTAGTCATCCTTACCTTTCACAGAGGCATTGAGTTTTATAAATATGAGCATGATAGTGTAGAATAATTATATCCAAGGACCAGTGGTGTGTTTCAAAAAATTTTGGAACCTCTTCTGTGGGTGTGGCCTGCTTTCCGGGTCCACTGGTGGAACCTCTTTTAACCAGTTCGGTAGATTTGATGAACCGGTTCTACCAAATAGGTGCGAACTGGTAGGAACCCACCTCTGGAGTGGACGTGCATGCATGGGAGGCACCGGCCAAGCAGCCATGGCATCCTGATGGGGAGGAGCCCGAGAGACCCACTGTTCATTGGATCAGTAAAACGGCTGATCGTTGGAGCGTGGGTGGACAGGATAAGCCAGGCATCTAGGGGCATAGCCAGACTGTGGAGGCCACATTAGTGCAAGCAGTTGGTGGGAGGGACAGGGTGTACACACAAGTGGGTGGGGCACAATATAAGGGGCGGGTGAGCTAATCATGATATCATAAACTTGCTTTTGGATGGTTGCTTCGTGCCGGGTCTGTGTTTCCAGATAAAGAACTTCTAACATCAACTTGTGTTGCTGGCTTTCCTTATGTGGGGCACTGGAACGTCACACTGGTGCTTCTGCCTTAGGCCAGAGGTGTCAAACCCATGTTGTAACAGTGATATCATGTGACGTATTGTGACTTTTTTCCTCTTTGCTAAACTGGGCAGCATGTGATGCATCCAGCCTGCAAGTCATGAGTTTGACATCCCTGCCTTAGGCCAACTGTCTTTATAAATTTTACTTGATATTTCCCAAACTTTGCCTCAGTTTGGCCATGGAGGACTGAAAACTGATAAAAGGATGAAGTATGGTCTTTAGTCCAACAGACTCAATAAAGCCATTCATAGGTCAATATAATTAAAAACAAAACACAGATTCAAAGCAATGATGCACAATGTCCCAGAAACAGGACATCAGAAGACAGTTATTGCAGTTAGTGGCATAGGGTGAATTTCTTCAATTATCCTTCTGCATCCTGTTCTACAAAAATAGCTAAATTGATATCTCTCACATTTCCATTCTGCGAAGGGTACAAGTCTTCATATCACAAGTTATGAGATTTAGTTATTTTTCTACACGCAGCAAAAAAAATATCACAATTGCTTCTTGTTTTCCTGGCAATAAATTATAACAGTAATAAGTGAACAATTTGCTATCCTTTTTCTTAACACCTGAGCTCAGCAGCCAAAGACTATTGTCACATTCTATCTAATGATATGGCTCTCATTTCTTCGTTTCTTAGGGAATCTCTCTCTGGAGTTCAGAATTGCAGGTTATCTGCAGTGGAGATATTTATTCCTTCAGTTTACTTGTATTTTCTCCTTTCCACTCACAGAATGTGTACACATATTTGCAGTGTTTTCATCTCAACATGATTAGACTGAAAACTGTTGTCTGATACTTTCTAGATGGTGCTTTTACCAAGAGAAGCAATGAATGTGATTTTGGCAGTGATTTAGTCTCCAACTTGAATGTGGTGTTCTACAAAAAACCGTATCAATTTAATTTTGTCCTGGCCAATGCAATTCCATGTGCTCATGGTTGAACTTGTTTAAAAATAGGGATATATTAATTTTTATATATAAGTAAGCATTACATCGATATTTTAGTCATGCAGTTTGGGATTTTTTCCCTACTCTATTCTGACCTTGGCTTCCCAAAAGCATAAAGCCGACTCCTCATCCTGATAAAACCCCTTTTATTTAGTTTAAAGTGAATTCCTCTCCGGCCAACAGTCTTCCAAGAGATTTCACAACTACAGATCTTTATTAGACTTGGAGAGCTGCCAAGCCGATATCTTCCAAATGTCACACTGTAGCAGCAATTACTTGGCAAGAAGTCAGGAACAGATCTTGACTCTAATTAATTGAACTAATTGTCTCCTGCCAGCTCCCCTCTCCTTTCTATTACCTATGGGAGGAGGCATTCACTGTCCACCTGTGAATTTACTCTTGAGTTGACCCTTGTTCCTTAGCTGTTCCCTTCTCCTGGCAGCTCTGAGCATACACACACTGGGAACAAGTTCCAGCTGTTCTTCTGCCCCACTGATGTCTGACTCCAAAGGCAGCTGATAGCTGTCAGACAGCCCTGGCCCCATCTCTGCCTCTGATACACAGCACTCATTAGAGTCTAAGCCCAGACTCCAGGAGTGGCCCATGTTCCGCCCCAACCTCCTCACTGTCCGAAACTGCTGCCAGATCAGCTGGCCGCTGGTGGGCCACAACCCTTTTCTCATTATTCATTGATTGTTTAGATAACGTAAATCTTTCACTTTGTCTCATTATATTCTCTTTTTTCTCATGTTACTTTGGCAGTTTGGTTAGGGCTTTTGTTGTGGCCCAGCAGGATCCGGTTGAGCTGCTGATGGACTCGGATAGCGAGGAACCATATGAATCTGCCAGGGAAGATATGGAAGACCCTGGCCAGGGATCAGACTCAGAGCAGGGACCAGAGAGGCTGGTTGGCCATCAGGAGGCACCTGAGGCATGGAGCAGTGGGGAGGACTCAAGGCAGTTTGTTCCTGATGCCAGACAAAGAAGGGCGGAGAAACGGAAGCAGCAGCTGTGGAGGCAGACTCAGAGATGATAATTAAGCCCAGGTGGTTGTGGCTTGGCCCCTCCCAAGAGAGTATATAAGTAAAGAAGTGGGGAGGAGTCATTTGCAAGACACAACTGTTTGAAACTGTATTGGACTACTCTGTCTGTCATGTATCTGTGCCTGTTGGATTTTCAACTAGTCTTACATGCGAGTCGTGCCTTCAGCCAAAGGAGTTGATAAAGCCATGATTAAAGAGCGGCAAACAGCCAAGCCTGTGTCTGGGTGATTTGCAGGTCGGAAAGGGGGGGGGGGCAGAACAGGTTTTTATATTTTGCTTTGTTTAATATGCATTAACTTGTTTTGGGTATTTCTTTTTTTCCTTGTTGTTGAAAGAAACATAAAAAGCAGCAAGGCATTTTTTTTAAATATCTGAATTTATATACAGTCTTTGCAGAACTGCTCTGATGCTTACTCACGTAAGGAAATCCGTAAGTGCAAAAATCCAAAATATCTGGATGTTGTGGCAAACTGCAGATAATCCTGAAAGGTTATTGTCCAGTGCAGTCCTTCACATTCCTATTTACAATTAAGCCTGCTGATTTTTACTTCCCCAGCTAAGTGAGTATAGGGGTGCATTGTTAGAATGGAATATACGACAATTAAATATGGGGCAGAATTGCTCTCTAAAACAGAAGTGAGAAGAGGCAAAATAATGTTCAATAGAAGAGAATATATGTAAGATCAGTTTTTGGTGCTCTGTGAGCTTGTTTGTTGGTTTGAATATGATTAAGAGCAATTAAGAAAAGCAACTAAGATGATTAAAGGCCTGGAGACTAAAAACATATGAAAAACAGTTTCAGGAATTGGCTAATTTAAAGAAAAGAAGGATTGAGGGTGACATAATAGCAGTATTCCGGTATTTGAGGGCTGCCACAAGAAAGAGGGGAGGACAACTTATTTTCCAAAGCACCAGAAACAATGGATAGATCAATCAAGGAGAGAAGCAATCTGGAATTAGGAGAAACATTTTAACAATGAGAACAATTAACCAGTGGAACAGCTTGCCTACAGAAGTTGTGGGTGCTTCATCACTGGAGGTTTTTAAGAAGAGACTGCAGAGAGACTTGTCTGAAATGATATAGGGTCTCCTGCTTGAGCAGGGGGTTGGATTAAAAGACCTCTGAAGTCACTTGCAGCTCTATTCTGATTGATTAGGTAACCTCACCAGTTCTAGCAAGTGTGGAGTTTATTCCTTGTTTATATACAATTGCTTGTAATCACCAGTGTTGGTAGAAATGTGGTCAGTGGTGGGTTTCAAAAATTGTTCGAACCTCTGTGGGTGTGGCATCCTTTGTGGGAGTGGCTTGCTGCCTATGTGACCAGATGGGAGTGGCTTGCCGCCCATGTGACCGGATATGAAGATGCCCACAACACTTGTGAGAACCACCTTAAATTACTTCACACACAGCACTGGCATGCATAAGAATATGATGTAAACTTGTTTTTTAAAAGGCATCTTTGGTTTGCGTTAAAACAACTTCAACACATGCAATGTTCTGATTGCACCACAAATGCAGTAGTCATCCTTACCTTTTACAGAGGCACTGAGTTTTATAAATATGAGCATGTTAGTGTAGAATAATCATATCCAAGGACAAGTGGTGGGTTTCAAAAAATTTTGGAACCGATTCTGTAGGTGTGGCCTGCTTTCCGGGTCCACTGGTGGAACCTCTTCTAACCGGTTCGGTAGATTTGATGAACCGGTTCTACCGAATAGGTGCGAACTGGTAGGAACCCACCTCTGGATGTGGTTTTCACTTTGGTAGTTCCTTAATTGGACTATTGTTTTCTGCTTGATTGATTGGCATTAATTGTGGTTTATCTGAGTGTTGGTTGCTGGAAAAGATGTGTTCTGGTCTTTTTATTTCCTTTTAGCTTTTTTTGTTTAAAATATGTGTCTATTGATGATGGATTTGTCTGAATGCCACATTTTCAGGATTTTCCTGGCACTTTGGGATATTCAAGCAGAAAACAATACCACACCTCCACCAACACTGGAAGGGCAAGTTATTGTACAGAAAGCAACTATTCCCGTTATATACAATAAACATTGATGCCATTCACTAGCATCAATGATGTTACTTAGTCAGTTATGAAACATCTGCAAGTAAACAATCAACCTCAGAGTGCATCAAGGACTCCACAGTTTAATCCTGAGCTACATTGATTGGTGGCCGAATTTAATGTACACCAGGAAATCTGATCAGAACCAGTGCTGTAGTGTAATAAACATTATTGTTTGACTGGTAGATCCCATAACCAAATAATTAGGCAACTCTTGTAACTGAATGTTGTTCATGAAAATATTGAGTCAAGGGCTCTCAAACTTTGCAATTCTATGGCCCTCCAAGTAAAACTAAATAATAATTAAATAGCTACAGTATAAGGAGTAAATAAAACCGCTGTAATTGGCAGATGGTTTTGTGACACTTATAACCCTAAATTGTTTGTGAATCTTGTGAATATCCAGAATATCCAGAAGTTTGAAAACCCCTGGATAACACGGAGTTTCAGTTGGCACAGACTGTTTTATATGCTTCAAGAATCATTCTGGAATATATTGGATGAAATTGGGGATCTGCGAAGAACACAAATAATAGCATTTGTTCACTCATTCATTCAGAGCAAAGCCGGGCTTTCAAATACTAAAGCAGCTAATAGTATTTGAAGCAGATGACAGAATCATCTGTCAGTGTTATTGCAGTAGAACTCAGGGCCACCCAATGAAATTGACTGACATGGTCTGACAATTAAAAGGAGGAAAAAAAAATAGATGGATGGAATTCCTGTTGTGGGTTGCGGGGAAGAGTACTAGAGAAAGCATAGACTATTTGGCATGAGATACAAAGAAGTGAAGGATTTTTTAAAAAACCATCAGAGAAAATGAATATTTCTCATCAAATTAACTCTTACAGCAACAGCTATCAATGCTAACAGTAAAAGAAATGGAAATAAAAATGAACAATGTAAAGAAAATTTGTTTTTCAAATAAACCAGAGAAATAGCTAGCATATAAACTACGAAAGGAAAAAGAAAAGAAAATGCATAAGGGCTTCAAGATGGAGACAGTATTAGCGGATAATGTAGCTATACAAAAGATATACAAAAGGAGAGGAGGAAGGAAGGAAGGAGAGAAGAAAGAGAAGAAAGGGGGGTAGGAAGGAGGAAGGGAAGGAGGGAGGGAAAGCAAGGACGGGAAGGAAGGAGAGAAGGAGAGAAGAAAGGAGGGAAGGAACGGAGGGAATGTAGGAGAGAAGGAAGGGGGGAAGGAAGGAGGAAAGGAAGGAGGAAAGGAAGGAGAGAAGGAGAAAAGAAAGGAGGAAGGAAGGAAGGAGGGAGGGAAGGAAGGAGGGAAGGAGGAGAAGGAGGGAAGGGGAAGGAGGGAGGGACAGGAAGGAGGGAAGGAAGGGGAATAGGAGAGAAGAAACGAGGGAAGGAAAGAGGGAGGGAAGAAGAAGTAGGACCCTTGTAAGATAAGATGGGTCTATGGGATGTTAAGAAAGCAATCTTCAAGTTATTGTCAACTGTAGGGAAAAATTGTTATAATACATATTATTAATAACAGTTATGAGATCATATAATTGTGAATGTATATATGTAATTGATAAAATAAAAAATAAAAAAGATATTTTACCAGTACTATTCTAATCTGTATAAAAGACATGATATCTCTTTGGAAAAAAAATATGAATATTTTTTTAAAAATCTACAAGGATTACAGAGAAAACAAAGACAGGTTATGAATGGACCCATATTTAGGAAGTTTCCAAATTTATACAAAAAAAAAAGCACCAGGAAAAGTACCAGAACCAGATGGCTTATCAGATTTTATTATAAATGTTTTGAGAATGAACTTTTACAACCTCTGCAAAACATGAGGAATTCTGTTTTACATGGAGGAAAGATGCCAGAGTTTGGAATAGACTAATACAATACTGTAAGAGAGATAATATTTCACTTAACAATAAATTATTGACCAAATATCATTATTTAATATTATGAGTTGTTCACAATGATCATGGTCGATAGACTAAAACAATTTTGCAAGAATTTGTTCTTGAAGCTCAACATGGGCTCTTTCCTAAAAGACAATTAAAAGACAATATCAGAATGTGATAGACATTCTAGAATGGTTGGAGCAGCACAATGAAAAACAAGCCCCATTAATTATTTTAGATGTAGAGACAGTGTCATACCCAAGGAACCAAGTGAAAGAGAGTATGATAAAATGGGTTAAATTTACTTACAATAAACAAATGGAGAATATGTGGGTGAGAGAACTGAGATTTACATTATGTTGTAATCTTAGAGATTTTGTTTATAAAATTATAAAATTATGTATTGTTAATATATGTAACCAGAAAAAGTGTATATAATGTATAAAGGTACTATGTGCACAACAAGAAGGTAAATTTTACCATGTTTGGCGGACATGTAGAAAAGCTACATACACTGAATCAGAAGGTTGTAAAGATAAATATAACTGAAACCAGAAGTCTTTTTCGGGGATTGATAGACAAATAGTTGTAACTTTGTTTTTATATAATAACTGCAGTATGATTATTATGTACAAAGACAGAAAGATTTTTGTCTTTACCCGCCCTAGAAATGGTTAGTGAAGATGAGGAAATGTGCTGAGATGGCCAAAATGACATCTTTGTTTACAGAAATAACATTAACTTAGTTTAATGCTGACTGGAAACTCCTTATGGGTTTTTGTATGAAACAGAAAAAATAATTATGATATTAAGTTTTGATAATCAGAAGAAAATAGAAAAAAATAATTATAGAAAAACAATGAAATTTATGCTGCAACCATAGAATATGAGACTAATTTACATTATAATTGCTGTATAAGAAAATCCTTCCTTCCTTCTTTTCTTTTTTTTCCTAAATATTACGATTACTTTTTCTCTTTCTTATTTAAAATCCCAATAAAGTTATCTAAAAGAAAAATAACACTAGCTTCCATGGCTTTATGGCAGGCCGCATATATTCACCGAAGAGAAGCCAATCAACAGCTATTAGCCATTATAGCTAAAGGGGCTTTTCTTTTTCAGAAACAATAGGACAGATGGCAGGGCAGCTGCTGTTGCTTGCCATGTGCAAGAAAGAAGTGCTTGCTATCTGATCCTGTAAACAGAGACACCACAAAGCCCGGCTCTTCAGAGAACATGGTTGGTTTATTTTACCAAGCTGTGCGCTGCATTTGAAATTCCTGCTGATTTTGGTTAGATTTAAGAAACTATAACGAATGATTTGCTTGCTAAAGAGCCTGCAATCAATGTATGTCACTTCTAGGTAGGATAAAAAAAAAAAAAATCTGGAGAAGCCCTGGAGAGCTGCTGCCAGTTGTGTGGACAGTTTTGAACTTGACAGGCAGTGGCCTGATATTTAAAGAGCTTCTTGTGGATCTTTAAATAATTCACATGGAGGCCCTATGTTGTGGTGGACAAGCAATGTTAAGTTGGAATGTGGAAAAGCTACCTTAATATCCACATTCTGAAGGTTCAGTGGATGATCTTGAGAATAACATTCCTTCTAGTCCAAAGTATCAGACACAGGGAATAAACATATATTGAACTTCTTCATATATAATGTTGTATTTACCATCTAGTGTTCTTCCAAGACATGGCTACAAATAAAAAATCACCCTATTAAACCTATCAAGAAGCCTTCATAGGAGAGGCAGAATATAATGTGTGCCCCCATATTCTCTCTCTTTCTCTCTCTCTCCTCTCTCTCTCTCTCTCTCCTCTCTCTCTCTGTGTGTGTGTGTGTGTGTTGTGTGTGTGTTGTGTGTGTGTGTGTGTGTGTGTTGAGAAGCCAGAAGTATTCTGGCTTCTCAACTGCTCAGCAGTTTCTCCCATAAATAATTTCCAAAGTATTTCTGGCACAAAAGGGATATGAAAAGGGGGGAAAAAATCAATATACTTACTGGATGCCTACGAGCTCTTGAATCACAGCACAGCACATTTTCCCCAAGTAAAGTGTTGTGTATGTATGTTTAATTCTCAAAAGCCTGCTAGAAAAGGAGACATAAATTGTATTTTGTAATGACAGAACATGGAGTTAATAATTAGTAGGAAATGATTGATATTTTTTGGCAGCATCCATGAATTCTCAGTAACCCTGAGCTCCAAAAGGCAATATTCGTGATGTATGTCATCCAGAGTCACTCGCTGGGCAGCTATAGAAATCAATCAAATCAAAAATAAATAAATAGTTTCCTCAATATATTTCTGATTTCAGTTCACAGACTGGGAAAACAGATGAAAGGACATGTTTTCTTTTGAAGAATGTACCATTAAGTGTCACACAAATAACCAGAAAATGAATCAGAGTAAGAGTACAGAGGGAAAGAATAAACCACTGCTTTCTTTCAAAGCTTGGCATGGGAACAAGGGGAATATATCAAAGGTTTGGGGGAAAATATTGTTATAAGAAGTGACTGTATGGGAGAAACATCATAGATGCTGAGTGGGAGTTCTGAAACCATCAGATAACAAAAAGGAAAAGGTAAAGAGGTTGCAGGAGGTCTTCGGCTGATAGAAAGTGGTGAAATAAGGGTCATTGGGGGGAAGATCCACATGTGGAGCTTAAAGGTAAGGATAAAAAGCTTAATGAAGAATGCCATGTATTTAGAACTGTCATATGAATTTTGTCAGGCAGATTCAGTGAATCTCATCCCCTCTTGTCAACTCCTCCTTGCATCTGTCTTGGCAGCCTCTTCTAGTTTAAAGGCATGGGCACAAGGTTCAGTTTCTGATGTGGGGAGGTGGGCTCCTTACAAAATCTTTAACTCAGAAATATCACAAAATGAGGAGAAGAGAAAATGTGAGAAAAGAAATAGAATCCAGAGGGAATAAATTGAAGGTGTGCCAGCTTGCACATTCATCTCAAAATATGAGTACCACCATAAAAGCCATTATTTTTACAGGCTATTAGTGTAAAAAACCACAAACGCCATTTGAAATGAATAAAAAAGTGGAGCCCGATTTGCGAAGACAAAACAGCAAAGGTACGATTTTGTTTTAAATCAGCAGGGTTACAGGACTGATGCAGCTTTATTCTTGCAGCTCTTGGCTAGAGAAGGCTGCAGTTATGGAGTGTCTGATGCTGTAATTCAATGCAGAAGCATCCATGCCTAAACAGAAGCAAGGTTGTCATTGAAGGAAAAAATAACTAAACTTAATACATACTATAACAGCAGTTCAGGTGCAATGGGAAGAGTTGCCAAATGACAGATCAAGCTAGCTTGATCTGACCATGGGCTGAATATATAGATCTTGTGCAAGTCAAGTTGCCAGTTATATTAAAAATGGTAATATGGAATGAGAATGTGAGGGTTGTAAATTCAGCCCTGTAGTTGATGAGGGTGAATCGTGATTTTTCCTTGGAGTTACCTTATGATTAAGAACAGTAAACCCGAGGTAGATTCTAAGAAACACATTTTTATTGTAAAATAAATAACAAATAAACTTACTGGCTAATAACTACATTCTGGTAAAGTTCCTAGCCTATCTCCTTGTGGCAGGCAAACAGAAAGAGAAAGAAGAAGGCAAAAAGACATGCGCAGTAGGCTTCCAGAGAAGATTCAGCCTATCGTATGTCTTAGAATATAAGCACAGCTGGCAAAACAAAAAAACATCGTGACAGAGAAATCCATACTAGTACCTCAGATGCTTTGTTTTACTCCAGTAGTTCCCAAACTTGGCAACTTTAAGACTTGTGGACTTCAACTCCCAGAGTTCTCCAGCCAGAAGTTGCCAAGTTTGGGAATCACTGTTTACTCAAATGATAATATGCATGTAGGAGCATCAAACTTTTAGTAAGTGTGATTGCCCAAAACAAATGATGGTTCATATGGCTCAGATGTTTTTTTTTTAAATCAACAGGTAGACTCTCATCTTTCTTTTTTTTTTTTTTCATTTTATATTTTTTTTTAAATATATTTTATTCATTTTTCACATTCCATTTGCAATCACTTATATACAGGGTATTTAGTATAAGAAAAAAAAAAGAAAAAGGGAATAAAACGAACAAATAAAAAGGAAACACAACTCATCATTCACAACCCCCACCTAACCCTTCCATCCTCCATACACCTCATCTACCCCCTCCAACTTTCCTTTCTCCCTCTAACACTCCCCTCCTACTTCCCTTTCCCCTCAAACCTTCCTTCTTCTCCCCTTACTCCCCAGACACCCTCCTTACATTCCCCTTACTCCTTCCTTACTCCTCCCTCTTCTTTCCCTCTACCTCCCTCCTTGGTGATGCCTTTATTCGAGTGTTTGATCTGATAAAAGTAAAATGAACCAAGGGAAAAAAACAAATAAAAATAAAAGAAAAAAAAAACCACCGTATATAAATACATTCTTGTTCTTATTAAGACTATGTTAACCCCCCCCCCCCCCCCCCCCCACAAATCCCCATCCCCAATCCTCCCGACTTCCCAGGCCCACACCTGGCACTACCTTCTGTCTAAAATATCTTGTATACATATGGATTAAAAATAAAAGTAATTATCAAAAGAAAAGAAAAACAGAAAAAAAAGAAGAGAAAAGAAAAGAGAAAAGAAAAAGAAAAAAAAAAAAAACCACTCTTTGTGTTGATCTCAGCCCCCCATCTTTATCTATGCTTAAATAGTATAAATCATTCTATCTATATTTATTCTCGTCTCTTACTTCTTTGCTATTTACCCCAACCTTCTGTAGACTCTCCCGTTCCTCTTCCTAAACCTCATGATCCTTCCGATAAGATTTAAGCAACGTGGTTCATGCCACATATTCAAATATGACTTTACAGAAGAGTAATCAAACTTTCCCTTCTAGTAAAATTTAAACAGCGTAAATGATCTTTCTTAACCTCCTTTTCAAACAGTAATTCAAAATAATCTAGCCGAGCTTCCCTCCTTAGTAAAATTAAGCAGCGTAGATCAAATATTACTTTACACAGAAATCAATTTCTATCTTAAGATAATTCCAACCGACTTCTCTTCTAATAGGATTTAAATAACGTAGTTCATTCCACATGCATTTTACCCTCATCCCTTACTTGTCTGATATTTACCACTATCAAATTTATACTAGCATTTGTTTAAAATCTAACTCAAAGCAATTTCAACCACTTTCCCTTCTAATAAAAGTTAAATAGCATGGATCATTCCACATATTCAGATAATACTTTCAGCAAGAGTCAGTTAACCTTCTGTTTTAAAATAGTCCCTTCTAACAAAGTTTAAACAACATAAATCATTCCGCATTCTTTTTACACTTATCTTAAGATAATCCCAACCGGCTTTCTGTTCTAATAAGCCTTAAACGACGTAAATCATTCCACATATATTTTACCCTCATCCCTTGCTTGTCTGATGTTTACCACTATCAAATTTATGCTAGCGTTAATTTAAAATTTAGGTCAAAGTAGTTTCACCCAGCTTTCCCTTCTAATAAGAATTAGTCCGCTTTTTCTACCGGAGAGAGGTCTCAAACCCCCATTCAGTCCTCAACTTTGGCGAGTATTTTGAAATGTCTAAATTCTCGATCTCCGTTTTTCTGCTTCTCCGAGGGAGGAAGGGCTACCCCCTCCATCTTGCAACCACATGGCCTGCCGTTTGCCTTCTCCTTCCGCTTGTCTCTCCTCTCTTCCAAGCGAGTCAGGAAGTCCCGCCTTCAGAATCCTGCAATAGAAATCTTGAGCCTCCGAAACAGAGTTAAGACGAAATCTTTGATTCTCAAATGTAACCGTGATGCCGGCAGGGGCCTCCCATCTGTATCGAATCTGTTGACTCCTAAGCTCCTTAGTTAAAAAGGTGTAGTCCCTTCTTGCTTTCAGCATCTGGAAAGGAATATCTTTGAAGACAATCAGGTCCTGGCCTTCAACTCGGAGACTGTTATTATGAAACTTTTGCACAATCGCATTTCTAGATTCTTTTGTAGAAAAATGTATAATTATGTCCCTCGGGAGCTGTCGCTGTTCCGCTATCAATGAGTTCTGGCGATAGATTTTCCGAATCTGCCAATCAAAGTTAAGTCCCGGGCTTCCCACCGCATAGCTGAAGGCTTCAGCGAAGGTCTGTTTCAAATTCTCTTGTTCCTTTTCACGGAATCCTCTGACTCTTATTGCAAATGCCTTCCTATTAAAATTTATCATCATGAGCTGTTTTCATTGTCCCTAATTTTTTGTTGTAAAATTTGAATATTGGTAGTCAAATTAAAATTAGCCTTCTCCAAACTTTCCAATTTGTTCTCTATTTCAGCAGAGTAATCTGACAGGGCAGACACGGCTGCAAACGTATTCGCCTTCATTTGATTAACTTTAGACTTTAAATCATCATATAATTCCAATACAAATTCCTTAATTTCTTGTTTAAAGGCATTAAACATTTTAAAGAAATATTCCTGTGTTAAAAATTCTCCAGTAGAGGGCATAGGAGACAAAGGCTGTGGTTCCAATAAAAATTCTTTAAATTCTTTAGACACATTTGTAGCAAGACGCTTCTTTGACCTGGGTGCCATAATAAAAACAAGTAAGCAGCGCTTTGCTCCCCTCTATTTCCAAAGAAGAAGAGTTTATTTTGTTAAGGAGCGGTCTGCAGGAAGGTAAAACCGGCTAAGTACATCCACTATCAATCATCCACGGAGAGAAATCGCCATTTTGAAGTCCCTTTAGACAAAGAAGTCTCTAAGACAAATGGTGCTGGTATTTAAGATAGTAATAAAAGCATAAATCTCACAGGGGTGGGACCCACCCGTATCAATTCTAGCTTGAAAAAACTTTGTTTTGTCCTGGGGGGGGCTAGCCTGTCTGGAGCTGCCAAAAAAAAAAAGGCAGCGAGAAGAACTGGCTGGAGATAAAAGCTCTGCTCCGGCTGGATCTAATCTCTGTCCACAGCCAAAAAAAAAGAAAGAGGCTGTGGCTTACGAATAGACCCTAGCCTACAGAGCTACTCCCTGCCCTTTTTTAGCCAAAAAGGGGTGCTATCTATGATCTTATTTAGATATACAGACCAGATCTCTGAGGAGCTCGGTGGAGCCCTCCTCGGCAACCGGCCACGCCCCCAGGAAGTCCTCTCATCTTTCTTTACTATGCAGGTTTCTGCAGTCCAATGTTGCAAGATGATGGAAATACCCAGCCAATTTGAAGGAAGGTGCCAGATTTTTCATTAGAAACAGGTAATTAAATTGGTTTCTAAATACATAAAGTTGTTAAGTCCGTTTAGCTCTCTGAGCCAATCAATCCTAAAGACTGTTCCAGAGAATTCCAGAAAAGGACGGGAAACTGGATTTAGGAATACAACACAATGTTAAGCTGCAACACAGGGAGGGGGAAATGGATTAGAATTCTCTCTACCATTCCCCTTTACTTGGGCCCTTAGAAAATAGGTGTATTAATATTTCTATATATTTCTGTGCTCTGTATTTTATATTTCTGTAATTAATATTTCTGGTCTAGACATCTGTATATTTCAATCTATATGAAATATCCTAAAGTTCTTGTTTCCTTTGTTTTTATTACCTATCCAAAAAAATAATATATATTTTTTGCCACATTAGGTAATTCTTCAAAGCAAAGGAAACCATAATAAAGGCAGCATCGTGATTATTTTTCTATGGATGAAAAACTGCCAACACATTAAAAAAAGAATGTAAGAACTGATGGCAGCTGGACTAAAGCAGTCATAGAATGGATTCCACATGATAAAAAAGCATCCACAGGAGACCTAAAACAAGATGTATTTATGTATTAGCAAGTATTGTGGGCCCAATTGGCAAAAGAAAGCTCAGGATGGTATAGGTTGGAAACATGCAGAAGAGAATTTCATCCTGCAGTGGATTGACAATGGCTAGAATGATAACATTTTTTAAAAATCTACTAAACATACTGTAACTAAAATAAGACACATTGGATCAAATCCTTAACTTGCTTTCATTCGGTATCTAGCTTCTATCAGAGCTCAATAAAGTGCCTGCAAATATAAGGCAATATAAAAACCAGTTGCCTTTTGCTCCCATGATTTCAATGAAATAGTACAAAATAACACAAAGCTCCACATAGCAATTGTGGCTCAAAGTGATTAATTACTAGCAGGGCTGGATTTAGATGAAAAGAGGCCCTAGGCTATTCCACTTATGAGGCCCTTTCACCTCCCATTTTTAAGTTTGTAAATTACATGAGAGACAATAAAATACATCATTACTGTAATATATATCAATATATGAATATATATAGCTGGCCTCCCGACGGAGGCCGGCTCTGCTCTGCGGCAAAGGCAGCGAGGCCAGCCGCCTCCCCTGCTGCGCTCAGTTGCCCGGCTCGGCCCCCTCACCCTCACCTGCCTGGCCGCTGGTGGGCTCCGTGTCGATGGGGCGGCTACTTGGAGCGGCCTCACTCGCCCGACCACTGGTGCCGGGAACGTGGGTGGGCTCCCCAACTGCCGCGGCGCTGAAACGATCTTAACCAATACATTTTTATGTTTGTTTATTAGTCATATGTCGTAGAATTTCTCCTTACTTTCGGTTCAGTGTTTTAGTGTTCACTGTTTTTAGAATAGTGTAATTTTAATTTTTCTAACAATTTGAATGTAGGCCCCTCTTGATCTTGAGGCCCTAGACTGAAGCCTAGTTAGCCTATAGGAAAATCCGACACTGATTACTAGGGACAAGCTATGAGTAAAGAGCCAGTTTGGTGTAGTGTTAAGGCATCAAACTAAAAACTAGGAGACTATGATTTCTAGTCCCCCTCTTAAACACAAATCCCACAGTGTGACCTCTTGCAGTCCTTCTCTTTCAGCCCTGGGAGGAAAGCAATGACAAACTACTTCTAAAAATTTGCCAAAAAAACTGCAGAGATTGGTCCAGGCAGTCACCAGAAGTCATTTGAGGACTTAAACGAATACACAGAGATTATAGTACTGGCAAGCATTTGATCTGGGTCCTGTTATATTTTTGTGGAGCAAAAGTCATTCCTAAAGATTGACTTCATCCATTGTTAGGGCTGATAGCTAATCAGTGTTTTAAGTTGAAAGGAATCTTAAGGTGTCTGATTATATGAAAAGTAACTGATCTTTGAAGCATTCAAGAACTTGGAAGAATCCCCCTAGCACTGTGGGAAATCATTCTACTATCCTGGTTTGTCTAAAGTTCATTCTGTGTTATATCAAGTAAAAAGTAATGTTATTAGGAATGACACTCTTGGCTAGTGAAGATGCTATTCCAGCAAAGCTCCTCAGATAGTTGAGTTTTTAGGAAGGGTTTTGTACTAGGCTCCTCTCCCACACACACACCCCACCACACTTAATACAGACTGTAGTTCTTAAAGGGCCATGTCTATTTTAGTAATCTCTAAGGATATGATTGTTGTCGGAAAACCATCCTCTGAGTCAGAAACTTCAGGAGAGAATGCAAGATTAAATCTTCAGTATGAAAAAGGCAGAGAAAGAGGTGCTTTTTTGAATGAAGATGACATATGGACTATCAGGATAGGAGGGATCATCTGGGTAGCCAATGGAGGCACCCATTTTGTTCCCTGGTAAGAATATCACTCAGTATGATGTGCATCCTGATATTTTGGGCCCTTTGGATGACAGCTTTGCTACTGCAAGAGGTAGCCATTTTATCTTGTTATAACAATTCAGCAGCCCTATACTGCTGATATTTCATACAGAAAGCATCACCAGAAAGCAAGGATATTGCTAATGTTGAAGAAGAATTTAACTCTAATCATATAAACATTTCCTAGGCAAACTTCAGATATGAATTTCATCACTGTCTAAGAGCTTGAAATGCCTTCATTGCATAACCCAAATAAAGGCTATATCTCTCATGATAGTTATATTGCTATCAAATTATTTTAGTTTGCCATGCATGCTATGCTCAACATATCTATAGGATTCAGATATTATTGTGAAAATGTCTTCATTCAAACATAGGATTACCCTTCTTGATGGCTTCTGAATGACACAGGCTTCTCAGAATAGCTACCTGATATAGAAGTCAAATACTGTATGCACCAATATAAAGTAAGGCTAACTTTAAAAGGCTCAAAGCTGTGTCATTTGAACTACTTCTGCATAAAATGGCTCTGATTTGCCTCACAAGATGTGGCATCCCAGAGCACACACTGTTCTCTTCGTTATGGCAAAAAGAGGTGATGCATCTGCCTTGTCATACCCTGGTTTCTGGTAATTAATTGAGAGTATTAGATGTTGTGCAGAAACTGCTTCCAAATGCCTATCAAGGCAGCAAAAGAGAAGCAATTCAACTGCTTTGCTTTTGAAATGAGGGAGTGACTGGTTTTTTCCCTCAAAGCAATTTGAGGGGGGGATTTCATTCAAGCTTTCATCAAAGCGAACACCACCAGCAGGATCCGCACAGGAACAACTTTTCAAATCACCAGTAACAGATTTTCTGTTTCTTGAGATTAGAATTCATGGAAGAATTCAAGTGACTTATTCAAAGGAGCAATAAATCTTGAAATTGCCGCATGCTGCCATTTGTAGCTACCTTCCCAAAAGTGGGGGGAATCTAACTTGTTTAAATGCTAATGAGGGTCATCTGCTAGAATCACATTTCTGAGGGGAAAAAAAAGCTTCTTCCTAAACCTGAGGATATGGTGGATGGTTTGATGGGTATATCAGCAGCATATTATAAAGGATGAAAAAGCTAGAGTCACTGTTGGGGCAATTCCTGGCTCTTCAGGAAGGCAATAGTAAATGTCTAACAAAAAACCCCAAAACCTGAGAATTTCTTCAAGTTATGTGGAAAATACATGTATCCAGCTGTCCTTCTCCATTAAGAACAGATGAATCAGTTCACAAGGTGGAAGAGAAGAATAACAAAGCTTAAGTATATCTGGGAATATTATTCTTTGATCTCCTCATTCTACAGTTGTTACAGGAGCTTTTCCTGATGAAGAATGGTCATAGCACTAGTATTCTCTTTACCTCAGCCTTATAGATATGGGCAATCGTCGTTCCATTTCTGGTACAGACCAACAAACATTTAATTCTTTCTCCAGCATCTGAGTGTATTCTATTTCGTTTACGATATTTGAGTTTATCATCCATCTTTTTTCTTTTTGGCCTTTCCATCTTAATTTTATTGGGTTATGATATGCCCACTCATTTTTTTCAATTTTGATTTCCTCTAATTGATTACATAGTCCAGATGATATCCAGGCCATATCAATTCTTGATAAGGACTGGTGGAGGTTTGAATAAAAAAGTATATTGCTTTCTTATGCCTTTCTCTCCAAATATCATGCAATTTATATTCCATTGCCATCTCAAAAAAGGATTTAGGTAACATATTATTTTTGTCTTATTTTCTTTTACTTTCATAGTCCATCTTTTTGTCCATTATTGCGTTATAATCCTCAATTAAGCAAATATTTTCATATTCTAGTTCATTTATTTTGTTGTGTGTAATTTTCTAAAGAATTCCTCTTGTTTCTGATTTGGTGCATATATCACTATTAATGATATCAGTTTTTCTGTTGTCTAATTCAATCATTAGAATCCTGCCTTTATCATCAGAATAGACTGCTTTGGAATTTATTTTTTCCTTATATAGGTTGCTATCCCTCTTTTTTTAATCTGCCAGTGCTATATATAGTTTCTCTAATTTTTGTTTTCCAGTAAATTAATATGCTCCCTTTTAATGTGCACTTCCTGTATGCTGGTTATGTCTGCCATCAGTTTCCTAAGTTTGTTAAACATCTGAACTCTTTTTTTTGGTGAGTTCAATCCATTTAAGTTTATCGAGATAATTGTTATTTCCTGGTCCATCTTTAGATGGGTGTTTTTTATTACTTCTGGTTTCTATCTGACTTTTCCCTCTCGCGCCTTCCTTTCTGCTCTCTCTCTCTTCTTTCCTCTGTTCTTCTTTCCTGTTTCTTTCCTTGTCTTCTGCTGTTTCTTCTTCTTGACTTCTACTTTCTAGGTCCTCTTTACTTCCTCGTTCTTTTCCTTTGTGAAGTACTTTTGGTAAAATTCCTGGTAGCAGAAATTTTGAGTAGTTCAGAAACTGATAAATATCACCTCTGACTGGCCCTGTCCCCAGCTATTCTCTGCCTCCCAAGTTCCTCCCTGATTGGATTTTGCAGTAACCTTCCCCTGTTGGGAGGGAATGGAGATTTTACAGTATCCTTCCCCTGCCACACTCACCAACCTATACCACACCCACCAAGCCAGGCCCACAGCATAGTAGTAAAAAAACTTTAATCTCACCACTGCCTCACACATACCCTCCCCTCCAAGTAAAAGGCTGATGGAAGATCAGATAGTTAAAATCATGTTAAAGCCAAAGGTTCCATAACTTTACTTCAAGGTAAATATTCTATTTCCAGAGATGGTTAAATTTCCAGTTACCATAATTTTGATGGGATAAGAATAAGCAACAGCTAGCCTTAGATTTTGGCCCTCCTCTCTCAACCAGTCTGTTAACTTCAAGGAGGTTATCAGAGGTAACTGCTGCTGAGTTAATTTACCTGCAGAAAATATTATTTTTAGAGCTCTACAGGGCTTGCAGTTGAAGTGCATATCTCCCTGTATGAAACTATTGAAAGCAGGCTTCTTTTCCCAGGATCATCTGGGTGGGTGGAGAAAATAAACACAGTCAAGTTGGCCATTGTGCTATTGAAGCCTTGTCATCTTTCTTTACACACATAGAAATGAGAAGGGCTTTAATCTTAGAATCACAGTTGTCATCTTGACTCTTTGACTCCTAGATAAATTCCTCTAGTTTCAGGGATTTGTGTAGCCCCTGGAGCCTCTTCTGACTATTATACTTGAAAATTATTCATGAACAAGAAGACACAAGGACATTTTCCCCAAATGCCATCACGCTACTAAACAAATAATTCCACAACACTGTATTATTCACTAAGACTGTATTACTATTATTCTTCTCATTCTTCCTAGTACCTATCTCTTCCCACTTATGACCATAACCATGTAGCTTGTATCTTTAACATTTATATTGTTTTATTTGTTTCCTAGTATGATTTGATTGCTTATTAGTAACCTGTGACTATCACTGTATTGTATCTTATGATTCTTGATGAATGTATTCTATTTTATTTTCTTTATGTACACTGAGAGCATATGCACCAAAGGAAAATACCCTGTTGTATCCATCATATTTGGCCAATAAAGAATTCTGTTGTGTTGTGTTGTGTTCTGTTGTGTTCTGTTCTATTCTATTCTATTCTATTCTATTCTAATTAATTCTAATTATAATTCTAATTCTAATTCTAATTCCAATTCTATTCTATTCTAAATAATTAGTGGCAAGACTTCCTACCATTCTGAGAGAGCAAACACACAAAACCCAGACTGTATGCCCCAAAATAGATTTTGTTTGCTCTAAACAAAAGACAAATTCAGAAAGAAATAGAAAGTGCCAGCTGTGTACATGTTGCGATCCCATCATTTTGCATGGTTGTCTCTCCTCTGCCATCCAAGATTTTTAAATGAGGCTGCCAGCCAGCAAACCCTTCCAGATCTTTGCATTACAGCATTGTGTGATTTATTGGATTTTGGCTTAGTAGCGTGTGGTTGGGAAAACATGGCAGAAACCTTTCCAGGATGTGCAAAGTCATAATTATGTTGACAGATGGTAAATTTTAAAAAGGCACAAACATTCTCACGAGTTGGAACCGGTTGGTTTAAACCAGGCTACAAGCAAAGTCAGTGGGGAAGCAGACAGAAGGTCACAAATGGGGACCACATGACATCCTCACTTAATGATGGTCTGTGATTTGCTTAACAATGGCAACCAGAAGAGCTAGAATTTTTCTTCACTACATGGCACAGTCACGTGACATCACATTTTACAATTGCATCACTTAGCGCTGGAAATTGCGGTCCCAATTATTGTCATTAAGTGAGAACTATGTATATTTCAAACTGGTATAGGTAGTTCTCAGCTTACCACCATTCATTTAACGGTGAGAGCCGAGGTGGCGCAGTGGTTAGGATGCAGTACTGCAGACCACTTCAGCTGACTGTTATCTGCCATTCAGCGGTTCTAATCTCACGGCTCAAGGTTGACTCAGCCTTCCATCCTTCCGAGGTGGGTGAAATGAGGACCCAGACTGTGGGGGCGATATGCTGATTCTGTAAACCGCTTAGAGAGGGCTGAAAGCCCTATGAAGCGGTATATAAGTCTAACTGCTATTGCTATTGCTATTAATCACAGTTCAAAGTTACAACGGTGCTAAAAAAGAGATTTATGACAGTTTTTCACAGCTCTGACCATTGTAACATCTCCATAATCATGTGATCAAAATTCAGACGCTTGGCTACTTGTTCATATTTATGACCTTTGCTGGGTCCCGGGGTCATGGGGTCCCCCTTTGTGATCTTCTGACAAGCAAAGTCAATGGGGAAACCAGATTCACTTCAGAACCAGATCACTGGCTTATCAGTTGCAGTGGTTCACTTAACAAGTGTGGCAAGAAAATAGGGAAAAACTCACTTAACAAATGTCTTACTTAAAAACAGAAATTTTGAACTCCACTATGGTCATAAGTCAAGGACTACCTGTACTCTCCTATGTGCTGCACTTGCCAGGATGCAATGCAGCATGCCGGGCTATAAACCTCTTGAAAGAATCTTGAAATTCTTCCTCCTTCCATTTGAGCTGCTGTTGAATTCTGTCCAATTTCAGGGCCAGCTGAAATTACTTTAATTTCTGCTGCTATATTTTGATGTTTAATATTGAAACCATCCTGCCATTGTATGGTTTCAGCATATTGTGCTGGTATAATTTAATTGATTTAATCCTATTTTACTCCATTTCAAGGATGATCACAGATAAGCAGATAATACATTTTCAAAATAAAATACATAAACCACAGCTCAATGGATTTCAGTGAGGAGATGAGCGGCAGTTAACCTTAGTCGGAAGAGAAAGTTTACAAACTTTATGGTCATAACATATAGTGATTTTGTAGGCTGCCAATATTCTATGCTAGTAGATGTATCAACACCTAGATTGTTATTCAATCAGCTTGCTCTGTTTAGAACTCAAGATCTGTTCATTCATCTCCTCACCATCCATGCTCTCTCTTGATAAGGGAAACAAATGATCAAGAACTATCTTTTCACCCATTTTCATTGGTATGAAAAAAATGCATGGATAAGGTGTGCTGGAGGGGTGAGTTGCTGCTGATGTTGCTGCATGTTTGCTGCGTGTGCACGTGCCAGCCACGCATTGCGCGCATGCACAGTTCAATGCAAACTGTTCTGCGCATGCGCAAGGACCATTAAAAGTAATAAAAACCTTGCTGGCAACAGCAGCAGAGACAGGGGAACCGGTTCATGGGGGTGGCCAGCCTGGATCGCTGCCTATTTGGGCGACCCAGACCAACATACCACTACCGGTTCACCCGCACCAGTGTGAACCAGTAACAACCCACTTCTGGTGTTCTGGAACTGACTTATACCAACTTGGAAGAATGGATTCTATTTTCTGGAATTTTATGAGCTGGTTAAGAGCACAACTAATTTAGTATGCCTAGTGTGTTGATTGGGTGTTTGTTTACTTATTTATTACATTGTTTACAGCCCATCTCACTTTGAGGTGACTGTTTGGCAGCTAATTTACCAGCATACCACTGTACTTACAATATATCCACTTCACAGTGCTCTACAGCACTCTCTGTCAGCATATTTCCCCTAATAAGCTGGGCCCTCATTTTACTGACCTTGGAAAGATGGGAGACTGAGTCAATCTTGAGCCTGTCAGGATAGAAGGAATTGAACTCCTGGAAATGTGAACAGATACTGCATTCTAACCTCTGCACCACCATAGCTCTTGTAGAATGTAGATATCCAATAAGTCATGGGTGTCAAACTCGCAGTGTCACATTGTCATCACATGATGTATCGTGACTTTTCCTCCCTTTGCTAAACCAGGGTGGGCATGACCATGCCTGATGCATCTGGCCCACAGGCTGTGAGTTTGACAGCCCTGCAATAGGTAGAACCAGTTCTCAACCACTAAGCAAATCCTTATAGGTCAGAAATTACCAAAGAAGCAGAGAAATGGCAATTATGCACCTATCCAAAATAAATGATCATGGCTATGCAAACCTAGTCTTTCCTAAGTTCAACAATTTCTGAATTGTGGAGAGGCAAGAAGATGGATCCTAACACTGAAATCATATTTCATCCCAGCCTAGGTTCATTTGAACACAACATTGATTTACAACTAGAATTATGGCATTCTGGGAATGAAGAGAGGCAAGAATTGAGCATTTAGCAAAAGAAAAGATAGCAGGCATAAAAGGATAATTTGTTTTTTTTAGTGACTGGTGTAGCAAATAATGTTCTTCCCATCCATAGACGTACACATAAAACTACACATACATGCCATACACAGAAGCATCTTAAGAAGAGACCAAAGAAGTCAAGAAAGCAACTGAAACCATGTAAATCCCCCTGCCTTTTTATACATTTGTCAGTGTTATACACATATACAACAGGTTTTATTCGCATTATTGCAACCTCATCTCAACCTTTTAATCACTCCTGCAGATGCCCAGACATACCTTCATACCCACACACACTCTTGTCCTGTTTATTCTTTTAAAAAATCTACTGACCACAAAAATGTTACACTGCTTTTTTTTGTTGTTCATAATCACATTGTTCCATATGAAAGTCAGTGTGATACTGTAGTTAATATGATGAACTAGCAGTTAGGAGCAGAAAGATTCAGGTTGTATTTTCTCTTTTATTTATGGAAAACAGATGGATGATCTTGGCCCAGCCACTACCTCTCAGCTCAGCTCAGTATCTGGTTCTCTGATAAAAAATAAATAAATTTTAAAACCCTCCTTGCATAACACATTGTAAGAACTAGCTGAGAAAAAGAAATGGATCTAGCAATCAAGAGGAACAAATACTAAGAACAAAACTGCCTAATACATGGTACACAACAGTGGTGGGATTCAAATAATTAAAAACCAGTTCTCTGCCCTAATGACCAGCTGGGTAGGTGGGGCTCGGTGGTCATGTGACTGGGTGGGCGTGGTCATCTCAAGGTCACTCAGGTCGATGGGCGCTTCGCCTTAGCTGTTACAATGTAATAAGGGTTAACCAGAGAGGCAGTTTCTGTAAGCAGGGCAATAAAGATTAAGCCAGAAACAACACCAGAATGTTTCCTTCCTGCCTTCCTTACAGGAATAGCCCTGTAAAGTGGAACAAAGCAAAAGGAGATTTCTTCCAACATCTGGTTCTCTGAACTGCTGGAAAGTTAACAACCGGTTCTCCGAATAGGCTGAATCCCACCACTGGTACACAAGTAAACTAGGATTTGCTGCCATAAATTGTGGGAATGGCAGCCAATGTGATTTCAGTATGGAAGTGGGCAGTTTATGAAGATTCAGCTTCTCATTCACAATTACTCTTGACCTGTATTTTGTCTTGAATCCTGGGCAATAAATCCTAAAGACTGATTGCTAGCAGATAGTAATGGGAGAAGAGCAGAGGTGGTATTCAGCCAGTTCTGACTGGTTCTGGCAAACTGGTAGTGGAAATTTTGAGTAGTTTGGAGAACTGGCAAATACCACCTCTGACTGGCTCTGCCCCCATATATTGAATGCCTCCTGAGTCCCAGCTGATCAGCTGGTCTTCTTCTGTTGCCCTGCACAGGAAGATTGAGCTAGAAAGAATGTTAGTGGGGTGGGGAGGGAATGGGGATTTTACAGTATCCTTCCCCTGGAGTGGGGTGGAAAGGGAGATGTTACAATATTCTTTACCTGCCACAACCACCAAGCCATGCCTACCAAGCCACACCCACTAAGCCATGCCCACCAAGCCACACCACACCCACAGAACCAGTAGTAAAAAAATTTGAATCTCACCACTGGAGAAGAGTATCACTTTCCAATTCAGCTGGCCTCCCTGTGTAAGCATGAATCCAATGGACCAAACGGGCGGATAGAGTCTGATCTTATGTTCTTAAACCACATCTCCAATTTTAGTTTGAGAATAAGAAAACACCTATGGTGACCAGATATTAAGCTGATGAAGGCAGTAAACCAGAGAGGCAAACAGGTATCCCTATTCTATGGCTGGATTTTTTTCCTTACCTTGTATAATTACTTGGTGATTATCAAAAATGCCATTTAGATTACAGAGAAGGAACCTCCCCATAAATAATAAATCTTGAAAAGTAATTACTTTTTCCAAGCATGGATTTGAAAAGCATGAGCAGATTCAATTTCACTTCAGAGTAGTACACCAAGGCAGAAACAGACCTCTTAATTATAATAATTATAGAAAAAAACTGCACTGAAATGATATTAAACAAGATCCATGCATGATAACTACAATTTTTGAAAGCATTTTTAAGACATAGAGATAGGTCACATAAACAGGAATTACTGGTCACAGAATCAAATAAACAGGTAAGATATTTTTTTAAAAAAATAGCAACTATCTTTGCTTATCTTTCTTCTGAAAGTACCTCCAATAGATCTGTTTTGATCCACCTTGGGATGAACAACTACAGATGGTCTTTCCGTGGCTAGCTATCAATATTTGGGCAGCTGTTAAGAAAAATTGTATGAATCCTCATGCTAAGATGTTTGTTAGTATAATGGAAAACAGATGGCAATAGGAATGTTTTTTCAACCATCAATTTCAGCATTGGGTAATTCTTTTAATAAACAGTAGCTTTGCATTTAGCCATTTTGGGATAATCTATCCATATATAAAACTTAATCCCCTGTTTGCCACATGCTATCCAACAATATGGGTATTTTGATAATGAAGTCTAATTAGCTCAGACATTATTTACATACGGCTTTAAAAAAAACTTTCTGGAATTTGGCCAATTAAACTTAATGGGAAACATTTCCAAGATAAATCCCTATGTCTTGATGAAACAACCACCAGAAAATTCCATTTCCATAATTTTTATCTTCAATTTGATTTTTCATCTTCTTTAAAATGTGAAATATTGATAAAATTGAATTCAAAGAGTACTTTATGAATGCTACCTCCTTAATTACTCCTACTACCTACCATAGGAGCTTAATCCTTTTGCAACTCTGGCAGTCCTTACCTTTGTACACCTTTAAGTTGAATAAACATCAAATACTCTTTATTACCACTTTTTTCATATGTATACATCCAAAAGCTTTTCAGCTGTATGTTCTAAAGGTGCTTTTTCAAGGGGCAACTGATTTTTTTTTTCCCTTAAACAGATTTTGCTTCTCATCCAAGAAGCTTCTTCAGTTCTCGAAAAAGCACCTTTGGAACAATCGTGACTTGGAAGACTAAGAATCTCCAAAGACATTTTCAGCGGGATGATGGAAATATTCATCTAAATAAACAATTAAACATTGATTTAGATATTCATCTGAATAAACAATGTGTGCTTGGTAATAGAAGAAAGAGCCAAAGACAAGGAAAGGATTGGTTTTGACAAATATCTATGGAAATCTCAATCATCCAGGTCATGGTTGCCCCAAAGATACTTTTTCCAAAAGGCAACTTTTTTTTCCTTTGAAAACATTTCCCTTCTCATCTGAAGAGAATTGAAGAAGCTTCTTTGATGAGAAGCAAAATGTTTTCCAAAAAAAGAAGAAAAAAACTAAGCCCAATCGCCTTTTGGAAAAAAACACTCTAGGAACAATGATTTTAGCATTACTCAGCGCTGTCAAACTCACAGCCAGATGCATCACACAATGGCCACACCCCATGCTCGTTTTAGCGAAGGGGAAAAAAGTTGTGATACGTCACGTGATGACGTGTCATCATGAGTTTGACACCCCTGATCTAGAATGATATTTTTTTCCTACTAGCATCTTTAATCAGGGGCAGTGTATGTTTTACCTGTGGATGGGTAGAATTGGAATAGAGGAGTATACAGCCTAACTTGATTGAAATCAGATTCTTCTTATCTGTACCGTATGGAGATAAAGTTGTACTGGTAGGAAAAAAACTGATAAAAGGATGTGAGCTTTCTCTATACAATCCATCTTTCCTCTCTTTTAGTTATTTATTATTTTTATTTTTTTTATCCCATTTTATAATACCTCAATGGGGTGAACATACCTTATACTCTTCCCTCCTCCTATTTCCCCAAGTGGGTTGAGCCGAGATAGAGTAACCAGCCCAAAGTCACCCAATTGGCTTTCATGACTTCATTATGATTTGTTAGCTTTAAAAAATATTTATAATCTCTCCTAATCTTGAGGCTGGTGGCCAGCATGCATGTACAAAATAGAAAACCAACAGTACAAGTACTATCTCTTACGACTTGCTGAAATGATCAAGTGTTAATTGTTTACGGAATAAGGGTCTCCGCATATCTGTGTAATGGGGAGAGTATTTCAAAGAGAGGGACTATCACGGAGAAGGATTGCTATATCTTCAATCCAGAGGTGGTATTCAGCCAGTTTGGATCGGTTCAGATGAACCAGTAGTGGAAATTTTGAGTAGTTCAGAGAGCTGGCAAATGCCACCTCTGGTTGGCCCCGCACTCCCGCCCCTGTCGTTTCCTGTTCTATATTCCCTTGTTTTTTAGCTCAGCTGATTCACTGCTAAGAAACAGCTCAACTCACCAGCGCTGACACGAGGGCGATTTTCAGTGCTGTATGCATGGCGCTTTCTCTCATAGAACAGTAGGAAAAGATTTGGAATCCCACCACTGTTTCCATCCTCATGAACTTCTCACAGAGGGGTATCAGAAGGTTCCACTAGATGTCTGAATGAGGTATACAGACAAGGCATTGCCTTAGTCTGATATTGTGCTTATTAAAGCATTATTATGGCTTTAATAATCCCATAATTTGGACTTTGAATTTGACTTTGGACCTGAAAACTTCTTGTAGTTGAAGCAGTAACTTTAAAATGGATTTTGTGCTAGATTGGTGGGGCTGGTCCACCAGTAATTTGAAAGAGAAATGAATGGACATTATTCAAATTATAAATATATAAGCTATATTGGGCTTTTATTACCTCTTTGATTCTTCCTTTTGTCACTACTGCTTTTCTATAGCATCCCTGACCAGACACTAATTTGTTACACAGAATCTCTGGTATGTCCTAATATAGCTAAATTAAAAACAGAGACAGAGCAATTAGAGACAATATTAGTTAGAACTGTTTCCTATTTCCCCCCTCCCCCGCACATTTCAGTTGCAGGGATACAAAAAATAAATATAAATTAAAAAAGAGGATGTAGAGGTGTGTGTGGTGTATGTGTGTGTGAGAGAGAGAGGGGGGAGGGGGGAGGGACAGACGGAGGGATGGAGGGAGTGATATGGACACATACTTCTGTGGAGTTTATATGGATTCAGCCTGAATCAATCCACTGTGGAATGAAAGATTTTACTGAAGGCTATAGATGTTGGTCCATAATTGATAGACAGAATTGATGTATTTTTTTTAAAAAAAATTCAGTCTAGGGCCAGGAAAGAGGTATTTATTTACACACATATACACCCATAGGCACAGAAAAAAGACCGGTGCAGTTCCTTGGTTTCCTACCTTGTCCAGCTATGATTATTCCTATTTTCATGGTTGAAAGTATTCCTTCAGATTTTCCTCCCTTGTGCAAAATAAATGGGTGCATGTTGACTTTTGTGTATACAATGCACACATATACACAACTTCTAGAAGCCACACCTAGAAAGGAAAAGGAAATAGCAGTGCAGGAAAAACTGCATTTATTTGAATACCTATTAATTAAAAGTAATGCCCTATGAATTATATAGCCCATTTAGAAAATTAATTGATCTGAATCTTCTTAAATTGACCCTTCTCTGTCACACACATAAACCCCAAGTACATTCATACACGCACATACATGCATACAAGCTGCTTTTCCTCCTGTTTTTCCTCCCCAGGCCAATTCCGCCCTCAACTGCAGTTAATTTTCAGACTAATCTTCATTTCATAGATATTCCTGATTTGTAACAGCCATATTGCTTCTATTTGCATCTTATGCTAATATTTTGTTTTCAACTGCTTCAGTTGTGGTGGGGAAAAAAGGGGGGGAGCCCTTAAATTAAAAATATTTATCAGGAGAAAAAAAAATACCCTGTCACCTTACTGGCAAATATAACGTGTTGTCATGAAATCTTGATGTATGTTTGACTTGATGTATGCTTGACTTGATTTATCACATATACTCACCATTTTTACTATGACTTGCCCACTGACTAAAGAAACTGAAACCCAGCATTCATTTCCATAGCCAAAACACCAGTTCATTTGAGAAAGAACATTATGATGCTATTTTAAAATCTCTTAATGGAAAATACTAAAAAGTCATTTTTCTGGCATTACAAACACAACACGTGTATATGAATATAAACTGAAAAATTACTGGAAAAAATAAGTGGCTGATTTGATGTTCCTGTCTAATATGCAGATTGGAAAGTATTTTTGTACATATTTCCCATGGCATTCTAGTAATATGGGTTTCAACAACACGTGTCTCAGGGCGGGGGGGGGAACACCATAATTTTCATTTTGGGAAAAAATGTACCTTATTGTAAAACTGTTTGGGGAAAATGATTCCTTTTTGGGGTGAATGATAATTGTTCCATGCTCTGTTGCTTGCTACTTATTGTGCACCCAAGCACTTTATCTCATCTATACAAGGGATTATTCATTCCAGGCAACATAAAGTATTGAGTTTCAACAAAAGGGTCTACATTTATGAATACAGAATAGTCTATATTGCTTTACATCATGGCGGCTAAACTCTTTCATGGTTTCTGATTAAGTCATCAGAACAGTTGCATGTATTATTATGCTGGGGAGTCAGGTAAATTGCAGGAAAAATGAAGAAATCTAAAGAAAATTTTATTTCTTTCCCTCCCCCTCCCTCTCCCTCCCTTCCTCCTTCCCCCTCCCTCCTATCTCTCTTTCTGTCTCTTTCTGATATGTAGGCATTTGTTCATCATCATGGAAAGTTCCTCAATACTTTTCAATCCTGAACAAATCAGATAAAATTGTTCTTAGTTCTAGCAGAGACTAATAATAATTTATGATTTATCTAAAGATGCCCAATTTTATGTTTCTTTTTTATGGCGTACTTCATTTTTCATTTCGGCCTCATACTATATTTGCTGGTTATTGTTCATTCCTACCTAAGGTACACTGGAAGCTCTTTGGAGTTAGAAATTATTTATCACAAGGTATATTTCCCACATAACCACAAGCCTTGTGACACCTGCATTCATGCAGGTGAAGAAATGATAGATCTCTTTCTGGACTGAGGACCAATAAAAACAAGAGAGAGGGGAGAGGGGGGGAGGAGAAGAGAGGGAGAGGGAGAAGAGAAAGAAGCAAATGATCATGTGCTTACTCTAGCATTTCCTTGCCTTGGTAATATAATTCTGAATAATTTTATTATTCCTCATTTAATAATCCTACCGTTTCTTTGGAATAATAGAAAACAAGATTAATTATATTCCAGTCTTTTGTGTTGCAGGAGAAATAGCATTATTTTCATTAAGGGGCTTTTGACAAGACCCAGAAGGGCTAATAATCATTTCAGTAACTGAAACAGTTCCTTGTGGTTAAAGGAAGATTTTAAGATTCATTTTAATGATATATGCAACACTATGCTTGATTTCTATTCATGCAATAAACTTTTCCCATTCATTTCTCTCTATATTTTCTCAAATGATAGGCATCCAGAAACCAAATTTGAGGGATCCAGAAGATTGCAGGTAAAGGGAATATGCTCCACCGTGTATGGCCTAAACAATGGTTTACCATGGGGTGGGTGAAACTTTGGGTAAAATAACATACAGTACTAAAAAAAATAAAAAGGGCTTAACTTACATTAAACATTTCGTACCTCAAATTGTCATTGTTCTGTTGAAACCTTCCTTCTTTATTCTCCTTTCTGGATAAGAGAGAGCATTATTTGTTTAACTAGGGAAATTGTTACTAGAGTTTGCCTAGCAGAAGACCAGTAACCATGCAATTCCTTTCATTACCTCCAACTAACCCTGTAACACCACTGCTCTGCGAGCTGCATTCGTTGCTGTTTCCCGAGATCATGTCATCATCTGCAATCTTCTGATGAGCAAAATCCATGCAGAAGCCAGATTCAATTAACAACCATGTTAACAACTTATCAACTGCTCTGATTCACTGAACAGCTGTTCCCCCCCCCAGAAAATGGGGCAAAATTCACTTAACAACAGAAATGGAATGGAATGGAATGGAATTTTATTATCTTGGGCTCAATTGTGATTGTAAGTTGAGGATGACCTGTGGTTTACAATTTGTTCCTTCTTCCGAGAAACTTACTTTCCCTACTGGTTTGCAAATGTGAGTAAGCATGTCCATGCATACGCTTAGCCTTCCATGCGTGCCCATTGATCTCATGCACGGCTTGCATGCACGTGCTTTGATCATGCATGTGGCTTGCATGCATACGCACGGCTTGAAAACATGTCTAAATAGGATGGCATAGAGCCGGGGCAGGCCCAATCGTGATTTCCACTACCAGTTTGGTTGAACTGGTTCAAACTGGCTGAATACCACCTATGGTATAAGAGAGGTGGTATTGTATGTCATCCAGACAACTTCAGTTACTGAGAAGCTTTTAAATGAAATATTCTTGTCTGAGCATAATGTAGCTCAAGATATGTAAATCAAAGAGATCTGAATAGTGCTGTCCTTGCACTATTCACATCCTGCCTGTTTCTGCACTTGGCTTGCTTCCTACCCAGAGGTCATTGACAATTATTTCTCTATATAATTAACAGACATGTGGTCAGGTTTTGATAGATGGATTGGAGTTTTGCATCCCAGCAGGGAGTGTAATTCATGCAACCAGCCAAGAGCAATGTAACCAGAGTGTGAAATCTCTTTACCTCTTGAAGTGAGATCAAATTACGATGCAAGTTCATTGATGACTTCTTAGACAAACAAATGAGTTTGAAGAGATATGCTAAGCTGCTACTACTAAAGTATAATTTACAGTATTATAAGATTAAAGATATATATATATATATATATATATATATATATATATATATTAATATAATATATATATATATTATATATAATAATATTAATGTCCTTCAGTGGGGAAAATCGTGCACTGGAAGATTCTCATCTCTTTGCAACTTAGTTTGGAATTTATTTGCATTTATGAAGCCTGGGCCAAATTCTTCTAAGATGACAGATCTTTAATACTGACCACATATTGATACTTATGTATGATACATATTTAAGGATAAATATAGACAGTTAGATACAGATACAGATGTCAGGAGATCCGGGTTAATGTCAGGGTTCCAAGTAACACCCCCTAATGAAAGAAGTCTCCGAGGCTTGAGATTCCTCAAAGTTCCATTTTATTAGAGATGTCCTATTGGCACATCTGGGAAAACCCAAATATGAAAGTTTCCAGGTTTTCCCCACCCAAGTGAAAGTTCAAGTCCCTGCCCAGCACCCCAAGTCCATCACATGATCTAATCAGGAACCATCCAAAACTGGAGGTATCTTCCAGGCTCCTCATCACAGCTGCAGGGCAAGATGTCCTTGACTCCTGTGAAAAGAATGTTATTTTGACTATATATCACCCATACTCCACATAATCCCTCCTCCCATTTTCCACAATAGAAAATATAGCAGTGCTGATGGCCCAATGCAAAAGATGGCTTCCAGGGCTGACAACCGATTCTTCTTGTGCCATCACCTCTCTTCTCAGAAACACTGTTCATTCTTCATGCTCTTATAAATGTTATGGCTCAGGAAGCTTAAGAAATGTTAGATTGGAAACCTTTTGATAAAAATTACAAAACATAATTATGGAAAAAATAATCAGAGATAACTTGGGTCCATGCTGAGATATTCTCCCATCTCACTGTTATCTAAAGGACCTGAATCAAGAGAAGAACACAGCTTTTGAAGTCAGCAGTTCAAAATAAATAAAATAAAGGCTCTTTCATGTAAAAGCGACACAGTTGTATGGGAGAAAATACAGGTAGCTCTTGATTTACAATCACAATTAAGCCCAAAGTATCTGTTACTACTAAGTGAGAAAGTTGTTAAATGAATTTGCCCCATTTTACAATTTTCCTGCCACAGTTATTAAGTGAATCACTGCAGTTCTTGAGTTAGTAACACCGTTGTTAAATGAATCTTGTGTCTCCATTGACTTTGCTTGTCAGAAAGCCACAAAAGGTGATCAAATGACCCCAGGACTCTGCAACTGCCATAAATACTTTATGAATCAGTTGCGAAGCATCTGAATTTTGATCACATGACCATGAGAATGCTGCAACAGTCGTAAGTGTGAAAACGGTCATTAGTCACAGCAGCTGAGTCAGATGAGGAGGACGCATGAGAGTCAGGGTCAGCATCAAGGCAACCTGAGCGGGGGAAGAGGGAATGGAGCTGGCAGAGAGAGAGAGGCAGAGAGAGAAAGAGAGAGAGAGGGCAAAGAGAGACAGAGAGAGAGAGAGAGTCAGAGACAGAGAGACAGAGAGACAGAGAGACAGAGAGACAGAGAGACAGAGACAGAGAGACAGAGCATAGAGACAGAGAGACAGAGCAGAGACAGAGAGACAGAGAGACAGAGAGACAGAGGACAGAGAGACAGAAGAGAAAAGAAGAGATAAAAGAAAAGAGAAAAGAGACAAGAAAGAAAAGAGAGACAAAGAAAGAAAAGACAGAGAGACAGAGCAGAGAAGAGAGAGGGTGCGAAGAGAGAGGCAGAGAGAGAGAGAGACAGAGAGAGGCAGAGAGAGAGAAAGAGAGAGGCAGAGAGAGAGAGAGGCAGAGAGAGAGAAAGAGAGAGGCAGAGAGAGAGAGGCAGAGAGAGGCAGAGAGGAGAGAGAGAGAGAGGCAGAGAGAGGAAGAGAGAAAGAGAGAGGCAGAGAGAGAGAGACAGAGAGACAGAGAGAGTGAGTCAAGAGAGGCAGAGAGAGAGAGAGAGAGAGGCAAAGAGCAGAGAGAGAGAGAGTCAGAAAGGCAAAGAGGAGAGCGAGAGAGGGGCAGAAGGGCAGAGAGAGAGAGGCTGAGAGAAAGAGAGAGAGGCAGAGAGGGGGGGAGAGAGAGAGGGAGGGAGGGAGGGAGGGAGGCAGGAGAGGCAGAGCCTGGGCCGTCCTCAGCCCTCAGATGGAGAGTCAACAGCCTTCAAGTCTGGAGGTGGTGATGATGGAAGCAAAGGAACAGCTGGACCCAGTGCCGGACAGGCGGCTGTGCAGAAGGCAGAGAGAGGTGAGCAGTGGAAATTTGTGGGATGATCTTTGGGAAGGAGAGCCACCGCTGCTAGTGAATCCCCACCTAGCTCTGGGGATAAAAGACAGGGGACAGAGATGAATAGATGTGGCAGAGAACTATTCATCTCCCCTGCCAGACAGACTTGTTAGCCTGAGGTAATAGAGAAACATTTTGCAGGGCTGCTGTGCTCTAGTAAAGCAATCATGCTTCAACTACAGAGGGTTTGTCATGTTGGGGAGCTGGGTCAAAGCAACTTTCTTTTCCAGAAACAGAATAACAGAGTTGGAAGGCACCTTGGAGGTCTTCTAGTCCAACTCCCTATGTCGTTGTAACTTCAAATGGTCACCAAATGAATTGTTGTAAGTTAGGACTATCTAAAATTTAGAAAATTGGAATTAAAAAGCAGGAGCATGGGAGGAGCCAATGTCATGAGCATTGTTAAGGAACTTATGTCAGAGGTGGTATTCAGCAGGTTCTGACCAGTTCTGGACAACTGGGTTAGAAATTTTGAGTAGTTCATAGTACCGGTAAATACCACCTCTGACTGGCCCCTCCCCCATCTATTCTTTGCCTCCCGAGTCCCAGCTGGTTGGGAGGAAATGGGGATTTTCAGTATCCTTCCCCTGCCACGCCCACCAAGCCACACCACAGAACTGGTAGTAAAAATTTGAATTCCACTACTGAGTTATGTAAGGAAAACATTTTTCATCTAACATTCAGTAATTGGTGTATAGTTGTACTTTACTCACCTGCTGTCTATGGACCACAGTTTTCAAGATGAAGAATTGAGGCATGTATTCTAGAGTTATAATAACAGAAGGAGCCTCTTGCAAGAGTCAAGGATTAGGGTTGCATCTAGACCCAAATCCTTATTGTAACAATTCCTTTGGAGAACTGTCATTTGCAGATTCCCAAAACAGACAGTGATGGTATTTACAAACCACAGTTGTTGGGTGTCAAGTTTCCACCCTTTCTGATTCTGCATTTCTCTGCGCCTTTCAAGTTGAAATGAATTGGATTCAATTATAGATTAATCTATGTTTCTGTAAGAGAAGAAATCCCCTACCTGACAGCTTTTAAAAGTCTTTGAAGAATTCTTGTTCCCAAACTTGAGGACTAGTTTATTTTATTATTCCTTTGCTTGTTGCTGACAGTGTCAACTTTTTCTTTTACTTGTGTTTCTTTTCTTTAGGCGATCGATTGCTTTAAGTTGTTCTTGTATTTCTATTTAAAGGTAATGTAATCTGTATTTCATCGATCGTATCTTCCTTGTGGACTAATCTTGTTGATGAAAGTCAAGCTGAAAAATTATGAACACTGGATTAGAAAAAGCTCCTTACTTTAGACCCTAACAACTTCTGAATTGTTCCTATTCAGCTCCTTGATTAAGCTGGTGATTTTATTCTAGTTGGGTACATTTGGATAGAGACAAAAAATAAGCATCTTTTAGCAATTCAGTGCTGAAATATGACTGGATATATTTTAAAACAAGAGTCAGCAATTTTTTTTTGCCTTCTTGGTATTGCTGAACTACATTATCCATTATTCCAGCATAGCCATGATCAGGATGCTGGGTGTACATCTAGAAGTCCATAAATCTCAGAATAGAGTCTCTGATTTTGCAAACAAGAGATAACATAAATCCTGAACCTCTCCTGAATCAGCAATCATTTAGTCTCCAAACTGTCTAAACATTTTTTTCTTGACATGTCCTCTTCCCAGTATTGGTGAACAAAGTTTGTTAACCAACATAGTATTAATTTATATTAAGCTTGATGACAATCTCATACTGCTTGAAAATTGAGACACCACGCACTCTCAGCCCAACGCATCTCACAGGGATTTTTGCGGAGAAATTAAACGTTGACCTTGAATTACAACTGTAATCAACCGCAAAATTAAAACATTGCTGTCATAAATTGGGGCATCATATGACCAGACCCAATTTTTCAGCACTTTTTGTGGCAGTTGGTTAAGTAAATCCATTATACCCAATCGGTGTTCTTTACCAGAAGCCAGAAGCAATACTGGAAACCAACAACAACCACAGCAATAAAAACATCAAAAATTGCGGTTTACTGCAAAGGTCCATAAAGGTGAGTTAGTTGCCAAATGCCCCAAATGGGATCACGTGATTATGGGAGTATGTGAATGTGTGTGTGAGTGTGTGTGTGCAGCTGTGAGAACTTAAAAACCAAGCAATAAGTATCTTTGGGGGTGGGGTCTGCTGTAATTTGTTGTGTAACTAAGTGGCCAGTTGTAAATTGTAAGCCTGTAAAAGAACGAAGGAGTATTAGGTATGCATGGTGCTTTTGAGTTATTTATAATAAAGGTGGGATAAAAATAAATGTAAGATGGTATGCCAGTACACCTTTATTATTCTCTCCTGTCTTTTTGTGATGATTTATAACATCAAAGAAGGTATCTCTTTTTGTTTCTATTGAACAAGCGCTTAAATTTCTGCTCACATTCAGAGTAACTCGTGGGATCTTGGCCCTGGCTATGGATCTTGAAACTCATTGTCATGCAGATGTGTTCTTATTACATTTCTGTCAGTGCTCAACTCCCTCTTACAACAGAAACGAGGCTTCGGAATGAAATTCCATTCATAGAAGCAATAGCTGTTGTAAGAAACCAATGCCCGCAACCAATAGAAGAAGAATCAAAAGATTGGGCAAGTAAGAAATAACATAATTCTCCTGTTCCAGAAAGCCCAATGAAAATCAGTTAGCTTTTCAGAAATATTCACTGGCATAAAATTAATGATGGCATTCAGAGATAAACAGTGTTTTAATGCTGGGACAATATTTAGCTTTCTATTGTAACAGCTATGAATATTATTTAAATTCTGCAATAAATAGTGGAAAAGATTGTTTTGTAACACATCGAGTATCTAGTATTTCAAATCTAAGTATTTTTGGCTGCAATCTTTGGTTAGAAGAATGGTACCATATCCCTTTGAGTCACAAAGTCCAATTTTAAAAAAACTTCAAAAGGTTTATTGTTACTATCAGTGTTTACCTTTGAAGTGCATCAATCAAAGTGTTTGTACATGAATTTATAGGTTTACATATGGCATGACACTTGTGTACTACTAGCAAAATCACATGTTTAGGGGCTTCCCAGGGGTATATACTGTGTTTCCCCAAAAATAAGTCCTAATGCATATTTTGGATGGATGGATGGATGGATGGATGGATGGCTGGATGGATGATGGATGGATGGATCGATGGATGGATCGATGGATGGATGGATGGATGGATGGATGGATCGATGGAAAGAAAGAAAGAAAGAAAGAAAGAAAGAAAGAAGAAAAGAAAGAAAGAAGAGAAACACGGTGGCTAGCTACTATGTAAACAATTTGCTAAAATTCTATACTCTAAATTGTTTGGAAGATTATCAGATTATTCTACAGGAACAAATAATATTTAAGTCCACTTTTGTGGGTACATTCAAATTTCTAGCCTATGGCAATCTGCAGAAAAAAATGTGATTTGTGTTAACCTATATAACTAAGCTGATGTTCACACAGTATGGCAGATAAAAAAAAAGAGTTTAACACCAAACCAAGTTATTATTTTTTTTAGACTAAGAAATAACTCTCACTATTGACTGGGTTACTAGGTTCAATGAAATGCTAATAGTGTCCTTGGCTGAATTAAGGTTCTCATAGGATATAGTCAAAGTCTGCAAAATATATCAACTGAAGTTGCTGTTTTGTTTCCAGAACTCAAAATGTCCAAGCTTGTTTTCCTAGATTATTATTTATATATTTTTTATTTATTTATTTAATTTACATTGCCACCTATTTCCCCATGGCAACCCAAGGTGGCTTACAGAATATAAATAATATTTAAAACAATAAAAACTAATGAATCAAATAAATTAATGTAGTACAATATAATAAAATCACCCCCCCACACACACACACTTCCACCCTCCGCCCTGGCAACAGCAGATCACATGAGCCATTCCTTTCTTCCCTCCCTCTCTTTCTTCTTGATATCCCCTTTTATCTCTCTTGTCAATCTCTTTTTTCCTTTTCTTCCATATGAACCAGGCTCACTTGGACTGCTGAAGATCTGTCTGAATGGACTCAGTTCAGATAGTGCTTCAAATTAGATCATAGGCTAGATGAAGTGAGACAACGCAAACCAGACAGACAGTTTCATCTGACTTGGTGTGAGAGAAGCTCCTATAATACTGATTTTTTTTTAATTTGCTGGTACTCCTTAGAAACTCTTTTCCTAATTTGTTTATATCCCACCTAGGTTACATTTATCTAAGCATATTTTTATCATACCGCAGTCAACAAGATTCTCAGAGGCATTCACCAAATAAATAGTATAATTTAAAACACTCAAGACACAATTTTAAAAACCCAACAGTCATAAACAAGAACAATAAAATACAGTGTCTAAAAATAGAAATAAAGTGGTAATAGCAAATCAGGGGTAAAACCAGCATGGTTTTCAAGAGTTTTTGAAAAATTAAGAAAGAAAGCCTGCTCTCCCAGAAAAATGCTACTCCGTATTGTTGATGAAGCCACAGAGACAGTGCTTCCAAGTTTCAGACCCCTGGAATCTCCATAAGTGTGGGGCAGTGGTGGGTTTCAAAATTTTTTGGAACCTCTTCTGTCGGTGTGGCCTGCTTTCTGGGTCCACTGGTGGAACCTCTTCTAACCAGTTCGGTAGATTTGACGAACCGGTTCTACCGAATAGGTGCGAACTGGTAGGAACCCACCTCTGGTGTGGGGCGTGTAATAATTTTTCCCTAATAGATCTAATCAGTCATATTGATAATGGTTTAATACTTTCATGACTGTTCATAATTAAAAAATAAATAAAATGGAGCACGAAACACGAAAAATGGAACAGTACCGGTAGGCAAAATTCAGTTCGACTAATTTTTAAAAGCTTCCTCCGGGAAGGATTTTTTTAAATAGGCCGATCACAGTGACTTCTCTCTTTAAAAAATTAGACTGCTGTGCTAAAAGCAGACAGCCATGAAAAATCAATTGTGCACAGGAAGACAAGCAAAATAGGGGCAGATGTTGTCATCAACCATAAAGTCACTTGTGATTTATTGGCAGGGCTTGGTTACATTGAAGAAATACTTGAAAGGCTGAAAGAAAGAAATCCATGTGAGCGTGCTGTTTATCAAAATGAAGATAGAGAAATGTGTTTCTAACATATAACATATAGTAAGAATTGTATAATAATATCATCATGAATATATTGTATTATATTAATATATTGTTCTCCTTCCTATATTTCAGTTTTTTAGATATTGATTATTGTTCTCCTTATATATGACAATGCAACCAGAAAAAGATTCTTGTTTTAGAGCAACATAGGAGTCTATTCTTCACAATCCAAAGATTTTGGTATTTTCAGGGCAATACAATGCCTCACTGACAGACCTGACATACAGTTTTTCAGGTATGGAATTTATCCTCTGACTGTAAAATGCAAATAACAGTGATCTACTTCACTTTTTCTTTCATGACTTTATTACATCTTACAATAGAAAGTAGCTTTAATAGCTTTTAGTGCTTTATCAAATCCAATGAAGAAAGTTCATAGAAAAGAGAATGGTCCCATCTCTCAGAGAAATCTGAAGATTGAGATAATATTGATTTTCACCAGAGGTGGTATTCAGCAGGTTCTGATAAGTTCTGAAGAACCAGTAATGGAAATTGAGTAATTTGGAGAACCGGTAAATATCACCTCTGACTGCCCTCACCCCCATCTATTCTCTTCCTCCTGAGTCCCAGATGATTGGGAGGAAATGGGGATTTTGCAATAACCTTCCTCTGGAGTGGGGAAGGATGGAGATTTTACAGTATCCTTCCCTTGCCACACCGGTTCCACCACAAAACCGTGTTCGACTAAAGCGCACTCGACGAAACCGCGTAGCTGACGTCATCACAGGGCGACAACAGCGCGGAGACAGAAGCATGCTGTAAACGCTAAACCTAAAATTAACCCCTAAACCTAAACCTAACCCCCCTAACCTAATCCTAAACCTAACCCTAAACCTAACCCTAAACCTAACCCTTAACCTAACCCTAAACCTAACCCTAAACCTAACCCTTAACCTAACCCTAAACCTAACCCTAAACTAACCCTTAACCTAACCCTAAACCTAATCCTAACCCTTACCTAACCCTAAACCTAAACCTAACCCTAAAGCTAACCCTAAACCTAACCCTTACCTAAGTTGAATCGGCTTGCTTTCAAAGCGCTATTTAAAGTGCCCTTCTTTCTCCGCGCTCGCTGTTGTCGCCCTGTTGATGATGTCAGCGATGCAGTTTAATCGGGCGCGCTTTAGTCGAGTGCGGTTTTGTTGTGCCACGGCCACACCCACCAAGCCATGCCCACAGCACCGGTAATAAAAAAAATTGAATCCCATCACTCATCTTCATATAAAGAGCATTTTGGAAGAGATTACAAGTAACCAGATCTATAGACAGTCTATTGATGTGGCTATTATTACTTACCCTCCTCCCCACAAATGCTACCTATAGTTTCTTTAATATCTAAAACAAGCAACACAACATACTCTTGTTTTAGGCTTTCTAAGAAGAATTTGTGCAAACTTCTGTGTTTCACAGTTTGTGAGACAACTGCCTGTCTATTGCATGAAAAGCAGGTGGAGGGTCCTCTCCTATATTGGAGGAGGGGACATGGAAGCAACATTCCCTGTAGGAGCTGCCTTTCTTTGGACTAAGTTATCTTTGGTGGCAGAGCTGCCCCTTTCCTGTTGAGTTTCTGGAATCTTGTAAAACCTGATCTTCCAGAAGATAGAACAATATGTTTATCTGACTAAATGGTGGCACTTTCACTATTTGGTCCTGTTACTTTTCACTGTTAGTGTTCCAAGTAACAGCCCCAACAAAAGAAGACTCCAAGGCTTGAAGTTCCTCAAAATTCCATTTTATTAGACATGTCATATTGGCACATCTGGGAAAACCCGAATATGAAAGTTTCCAGGTTTTCCCCCCGAAAAGAAAGTCAAAGATTTTCTGCACCCACAAGTCCATCACATGGTCCAATCAATTCACTGTCCCAACTAGAGACAACCCCCAGTCACTCCCATCCAGGTGGAGGCCAAATGTCCTTAACTCCCAGAGAAAGGAATGTTGTTATGGCTACTCCTCTATCTCTGCTTTTAATTCCCCCTCCCATTTTCCCAGGCACTAAATGTGGCACCCCTGAAGCCCCAATGAAAAGATGGCTTCCAGGGCTGACGCATACATTCTACTTCATGGTATTTTATTTTCTGACATGATTTTTATTATCTTTGCATTATTGTAATGATTATTATGTACAGTTAATCCTTGACTTACATCTAACATTTCTGTTGCTAATTGAGACATTTGTTAAGTGAATTTTGCTCCATTCTATCATCTTTCTTGCCAAAACTGTTCACTGAGTCACTGCAGTTCTTAAGATAGTAATTTGTTATTGTTATTTGAATCTGGCTTTCGTATTGAGTTTGCTTGTCAGAAGGTTGCAAAAGGGAACACTTGACCCTGGGATAGTGCAACGGTCATAAATGTGACTCAGCTCCCAAGTGTCTAAATTTTGATCACTTGACCATGGGGATGCTGAATGCAGAGGTGGGTTCCTACCCTTTCAGACTGGTTCGGCCGAGTAGGTAGCAACTCAACCTGCCATACCCCAAACCGGTTCTATCGGCGGCAGTGCCATCTTGATTTTCAGTTCTGCGCATGCACAGAACAATCTTCATACACAAAATGTAATTTTTCTGATGTTGTGCACATGTGCAGATCTTTTTAGGTGCAAATGCGCACACACCTGGAGTGCACAAAATTATTTGTGCTCTGAACTGGCAGTTATGCCAGCTGCAACCCATCCCTGCTGAAGTGGTTTTAAGTGTGAAAATGTCATAAGGTGATAAGTCACTTTTTCAGTGCTGTTGTAACTTCAAACAGTCACTATTGTAAGTCAAGGACATACCTTTATATGTACATATCTGATGGACTGGCATATCATTCGATTTATTGGAAACAGGAAAGAAGCGGGAATCAAATTCTAGATCTGGTTGAGTTAATTTGATACCAAGAAGATTTGAATACCGTATATAGACACAGTGTCCTAGATGCCAAAATTTTGCGTGATTCATGCAAGACTACAGATGCATCTTAAGGATAAAAGTAACCAACAACAGATGTTCTTGAGCTCAAACCAATATGGGCTAATCATTGATCTGGCTCCAGGCAGATCATATCCTTCACTTGCTTTGTTTCTACCAAGAAAAAAGGGGTCTCATATTTTATTTATGGTATAGAAAAATTGCCCATCATGACTTATGTGGAATTGTAAATGCAAAATGAAAGGTAACTCTGAAAAATGCAATTCTTTCAAACAGCATTATTGAAGTGTACCCCAGGCAGCAGGAATAATGCTCCTTTCAATTGCCCTTGTAGTCTTGTGGCAAGTAATGATCAGATATTACTTTTAGTTGTTTATTTATCATATTTATATAGCTGCCCATCTCACAGAAGTGACTTTGGGGCATACAAAAATCAATAAAACAACAGATATATAAAAACAGACACTGTTTTTATATATCTGTTGTTTTATTGATTTTTGTATACCCCAAAGTCACTTCTGTGTATGTATGTATGTATTTTCATACACACTCACACACACACACACACACATACACACACACACACGGCCTTATTTTTGCACTTAGGTCTTATTTTTGAGGTACAGGAGGCGGCGAGCGTGGTCACCCCATGGCGGCTGCTGTGTTGCAGTATTTTCAGGGAGGGCTTATTTTGGGGGAATGCTTATTTAGCCTATGCACTCAAAAGCCCAATTGGGTTTATTATCCAGGGAAGTCTTATTTTCAGGGAAACAGGGTATCATATTCAAGTCTTGTATGGTGGTCCTCATATGTGGATAATTTATACAATATAAGAAATTCCATTATTTCTAAAATACCTTTTCAGAAAAGTAATGCACTTTTCAGAGGTTTATTTGAGGAAGCTCTTTATTCTTCACTTTATGCTTTATGGCAAAGAAGGAGTTTCTTTTAATTTGCTAGAGTTTAGCTGATATCATAAGGAATGCCTTTTTCAAATTTTGAAAGAGCTAAAGAGGCATAAAGACTATGCACCTAGATACTAATTAAAAGTATTACATTATGAGTTTTCATTAATTGAGCAGATGAGCAGTCAAAAACCAGAGTGGTAATGTCTTCTCTTTAAATAACTTTTGATGTCTAAGTGTAGGCTGATAAACCTATGTCATTATCTCCATGAGAAATTAGTATGTTCTTTACAAAATAGTAAGGTTGTATTAACAATTTATAAAAAAATTGTTAGACTATACTATATGTATTAAATCTATGTATTTTTTAGGGTGAAATATGGATTATTAATTAATTATTGAAGATCTGGAACTTATGATATTGATATAATGCACAGTATTCATATGTTCATTTTTATTGAGTGATTGATCGACTCTGTCACTTAATTCATTTTACATATTTATTTGGTTCTGGGAAGTTCATTGACCTTGTAGAAACAGATGTTCTTTTGAAATGCCATATCAATGAATTGGAAAACAACAAGAGGACAATGAAATTGATACCATGCATATAATTATTACACACAAATATTGATATTAGAGAACTAGAAGGACTTTCTCTGTCAGTTTTACAATAGTCTGAGGAAAGCATGATTCTTTCTCTATCTGACAAGAGTTCAGCCCCAGTAATGAAATCGATGAAAAATAAATTGTTCATAACTCAATACTTTCTTTTCATAGCACTTTCTGCCTACTATTTACCAAGAAATAAAATATATCAGAACAAGTACCATGTCCTGGCAGCTGTCAATTTCAGAATAAAATTGATAGAATGGATAATGGCAATCGTATCAACTGGGTGAATAGATGTTCAAATCATGACAGAGAGATGCAGTTCTAAGTTACTACAAAGGAATGTGCTAGAAAAGTTGGTTATGGAAATGATGAGAGAGGGGAAACTTTGAGGTAATTAGCAAGAGCAAGCTCGCTCTAAAAAAATTGGCTCTTATTTAAAATTACAATAAAGAGGCCCAGGCACAATGTATTTCTAAAATAGCAATAGCAATTATAGCAATAGCAATAGCAGTTAGACTTATATACCGCTTCATAGGGCTTTCAGCCCTCTCTAAGCGGTTTACAGAGTCAGCATATTGCCCCCAACAATCTGGGTCCTCATTTTGATTTGAGTTTGAGTTTATAACATTTATAGGCTGCCCTTTTCCCTGAGGGGACTCAGGGCGGCTCACATAAAATCAGGAAAGGGGAATACAAACAATGACGTAGACACACATAAGTAAAAATAATGGGCAACATTCATTTCATTCAGGGGCGGCTATCTTTGTCCCCAGGCCTGACGGGCTAGCCAGGTCTTAAGGGCTATGAGGAAGGCCTGGACGGTGGTGAGAGTACGAATCTCCACGGGGAGCTCGTTCCAAAGGGTCGGAGCTACTACTGAAAAGGCCCTCCTCCTTGTAGTTGCCAGCCGGCACTGGCTGGCAGATGGAATTGGGAGGAGGCCCAATCTATGAGATCTAATTGGTCGCAGGGAGGTAATTGGCAGAAGGCGGTCTCTCTTTTACCCACCTCGGAAGGATGGAAGGCTGAGTCAACCCTGAGCCGGTGAGATTTGAACTGCTGACTGCAGATAACAGTCAGCTGAAGTGGCTGCAGTACGCACTCTAACCACTGTGCCACCTTGGCTCTTCCTTAAAATTAGGAAGATGGCCCAAAGTCCAAGAACATGCCTACATGGTTGACTAGTATTTTAAAGAAAACTATTAGGGACGAAAAAAATGAGTTAAAACAGTGTTTCTCAACCCTGGAAACATCCAGATTTTGTATTCTTCAACTGCCAGAATTCTTCAGCCAGCAAAAGTTTTTAATAAATAAACCTATGCCTTAATATTTAAAAGCAGAAAAAAGTTTGGATTATTTATTATAGGCATAACAGAAGTTAACCTAGCAGAGATGAACTTGGAAAAGGGAGCAATGGAATCCATTTTTCTCTTGTGGCATTGGTGAAGTTCTAAGGAAATGTTACTGCCAAAGAAAATCGCTGAACACTTTATAAACCTATCTGAAATGCCATGAAAATTGAAGACTTTTTACAATATAAATTTTGGAGTTAAAATCATCCTGACCTCATTTATCTTATCCTAGTTATCAGCAGAACATTTTGGCATGTATGACCCAGATGTTATTAATTTACAATATTTTTGTGATATATAATAGCCTAGATCATCTTTCTTTGTAACCTCAATATGAACTGATTCTTCAACACCCATCCCATCTTTTCCTGTTCCAAAATAATCCATCTCCCCAAAAGGGATTCAGATTTGAAACCTGCAACTTTTAACCTGAAAATAAATTCTACTGATGTCAGTAAGTCTTACTCTTAAACAGATTTGTGTAGTTTGGTTTATGAGCCATTGTATTTGACAAACATCTGGTGAAATTAAGACCATTCCAAAGAATATGTTGAAGTTTTCATCACTTCCTTTGATGAGTCTTATTATTTCAAAGTCTAAGTAACTCTGAACAGCTCCTCACTTTCATATGTTCAGGGGAATGATTGTACTGTTTGTTTTTTGAATAACATTATTTCAGTCTTACTGTCTCTTTATATTTACTACATGTCAGGAGCCATCTAATTTATAATGCCCACCTTCATTACTAGATGAGGGCTATTTCTCTTTTCTGATCTCCTTAGTCTTGAGAATTATTCAGTTAGTGCAGAATGAAGGAGATGAATGAAGGAGTTTGAAAACAAAGTGTCTTGAAATTTATGAGACCATTTTATAACCTAAAAATTGGATAAGCATCATGGTTGCATATAATAGAGAGCTCAGATCAAGGAGATCTGAGTCATGTGGATTCCAGGGAACTGATGTTTGTTCATATGTAACTCAGATCACCACCACCATCATCATCATCAATCATCATCATCATTCATCAGATCATCTCATCATCATCTTAGCCATTGTCAATCCACGCCGGATGAAGGCTCTTCCGTATGTTTCAACCATATGGTCCCGAGCTTTCTTTTGCCAATTGGGCCCACCAATACTTGCTGATGTCATAGATACATCTTGTTTAGGTCTCTTTTATGGAAGCTTTTTATCAAGTGAGATCCATTCTACGACTGCCTTGGTCCACCTCACATCAGTTCTTCTTGCTATGTGGCCAGCCCATTTCCATGTCAGTTCTTTTACTCTCTAGATAGTATTGTCTACTTTTGTTTGTCCTCTAATCCATGTGTGGGTCTTTCTACCTTGTCTTACAATGCCAAGCATGTATCTTTCAATGGCTCTTTGCACTACTCGTAGCTCAGATATCATGGATATAACAGGCCTTCTTTTTTAAAAAAAATTAAAATTTATTTACAAACATGTAAATACACACACACAAGCTTAGACATACACCACATTTACACAATACAATGTGAACAGGAGCTTCTTGTTCTTGTCTAAGAGCAATTGTCAATCGATATCGCTCACCTTATATTGCTTCTCCTTCTATTATATTTCATTTGCATTTCACAATTCTTAACCCTCTTATCTTACTCATCTGTCTGCTATATTGGCTGATTACCTCTAGTAAATTGTAAACCACTTGGATACATACGTACATACATACATACATACATATGTGTGTGTGTGTGTGTGTTAATTCTCCTTAACTACTATTTTTGGGCTTTGTTGTCTTCCTTCATTAATCCTTGTTTCCTTCACTCCATCCACCTATACCATTTATCCCATATCTGTTAGTATTCTATAACAGGCTTCTTATTGTCTGAAAGGATGCTGTGGATTGTTCAACCAGAGCTCAATGAAGCATTTCAATTAAGGACTATGTGACATTCCTGGAATTTGCCTGCAGGAAGAATGCAAGATGACCACGGGCAGTGTTTTCTCAAATGACATTCTACATTTAAATCATGACTGTTTGGGAGAGAAAAGGTAAACTATTTTCTGATCTCTACACACACACACACACACATAATCACACCTCTTGGAAATAGTTTTTTGTTTGTCAAGCCCACTTCCAAACTGTGTCAATAAATTCCTCATCACTATTTTCTTCTTCTGTTCAAGCTCCAGAGAGCAGCTGCATTTAAAACCTTTTTTTTGTAGAAGCAGAGGGTTCATTACCTTGAAAGCCATTCTCATTTAAATGCTACTACTATTTCTCCTTTTGCCCTAGGATGTATTGCTTTGTTCCTGTGTTTGTGAATTGTGCTTGGCTTTCTTTCTGAAGCAAATTGGTAAATCTACAATCTGTTATTTACACAGTGACATAGCTTTCCAGAACCTATTTTTTAATGAAAAATCAGAAATGAAGTGAAGTAAATGTTCCTATATTGCAAGCACTTGCAGAGTTTTGAGTAGTGCCCTTTTAAATGTTAATGGGGAAAAAACTTGTATTTTATTTGGACTTTGACATGCTGTGGTGTGAATAATTGCTTTTTCTGCACCTTGGATTCACCTTTCTTTCTTTCTTTAGTTTCTTTAAGACTATTTCACTAGTCTTAACTCAAATTAATGCAAACGTTTGCCATTTTCCTAGTTTCCCATCTTATCTTCTGTATAAAAAGTAAAAGTCTTCAACAGCTACTTAATTGGCTTGTTTATTTGCTTCCTTCTTGACCTTGAGATATTTGGAGGTGAGGGAAGGTGTTTTTTTTTTCCTGCTCAAACAAATAATAGACCATTGCACAAATACAAAAATGAAATGTGTATGAGTTTTACCATCCGTGTAACTTTTAGTACCAGACACAAACTTGAAATAGGTACAAATGGATTTATATTGCATCAGTGAAAAGGCAAGGAAAAGTTAAAGTTAGATGATTTCTTGGTAGCAAGAAAGTTGACTTACTCAAAGAACATATTACTGCTCTTAAAGTAATATTCAGCCCAGATGATTTTATAAACATTTGGAAAGAGTAAGGGAACAGAGATATCACTCAGTGCCTTAGTACTTGTGAAACCTTTCCTCAATTTCCATACCTTTCACCTGTAAGAAATAATTATTGACAAAACAAATGTTTTACTCTATGACTTAGATACCATGTTTTGCATGAGTGGAACAAGAAAAAGTCGGCAGAGTGAGATGGAGTTGTTAGAAATCAAGATGGCAGCCACAATCATGCAATCAAGTCCACATCCATTTTTATGGGCATCACATGTACAGGCACATCCAAAAGGATGGGTTAGGAGCTATACTAGCAGAGAAAGTGGCCCATGTGGACATAACTTCTGATTCTTTGCAGTTATTTCTATGAATGGAAGAAATTCCCTCTTTTCCACGAGGGCAAACTGGGAACTAGTCTTCTTTTTTTTAACTTTTAACATCTCAGAGTGTAGCATATATTGAAAGCATTAGAGTCTGCAATGATTATTTTTCCCCCATGGAATTGCCAACTGATGAAAATAATACAACAATTTCTATTAACCCTCTTGTCTTGGTAATGAATCAAAGTAACAACGCTCGTCAATATTTGTTCTCCCAAACAATCATGTAATTTTTCCCTTTTGATACCTGCTGGCAATATAACAGCACTCAGATAATATATACTAGAGCTGCAATAAATCTAGATTGCTTAGATAATTTGCTATCAAGGTATCAAATATGTTGCATAATACCTTGATAAAAGGGCACGTACAGAAGAAAATGAACAGTGGCTTCAACATGATCAGGTCTACACATCAAAGCTGTTCATTATTTTTATGGTTCCTATCAAGACAGCTTTAGGCACAAACATTAAAGGTAATAAATAAAATCCCAGCTATATTTAGATATTCCAATCTGCCTCAGAAATGTAGATGAACTAATGGTTTGAACACCAGATGTACCCCTATAGCCACAGAGAGTCGAGTTTCCTGGTTTCTATATCTATTATTATCTGCCTTACTAAGGCTAGTATGGCTTTCAGAGAGTAAGGAACTCAGGCAGACCAGACCCCATGCAACTCTTTTTTGACCAATGGTTCAAGAAATTAAGCCATGCCATTATATCAAAGTTAAGTACACCAGCTTCCAACCAGAAAATACCATTGAGTATGCATCATCCAATCTGGAATATATATCTCAAAATATTTAGAGGGCAGGGACAGCATTTAAAGGGAAGTTACATTTAGCAATGCAACTTAAGCAGTACATAATTTAATTGCAGCTGGAATATGTAAGGCTCCCTGAGATACTATAAAAAGACTTGAAGAGACAAAGTTGATCTCTGAGCATTCTGTAGGGTGTATTACTGTACTTTAAATATTACCCCCCAGGGTACTTATATAATTTGAACTGTTGCAGTTCATGCCCATTTAATGTCCATTTATGGACCTTAGGGCACACTGCAAATCTATAACCTTGGTCTTATCATAGTCAATCTCAAGAGTTTCCTCCAAGCAAAACTTACAAGGGACTATAATGCTTTTTTCAAATCAGTCTATGTTAATGCTGATACCACTTCAACATCTGCATACAAGAGAGTTGAAACATGCTTAGATCCCAATATTGGTGTGATGTGCCAACTTATCTAAGGCTGAGTCCAAGAGATTTAAATAATTTTTGAATACAATAAGCAGGGATGGGTTCCGGCAGGCACTACTGCCGGTTCGCTTGTGTGTGTGCTGTGTGCAATTAAAATTGTTCTGCGCATGCACAGAACTGAAAAACAAGATTCACCTATAGCGAATTAGTTTGGAGGTATGGCATGCCTGGGTAGCTGCTAGTTCCAGCGGCCCAGGCCGCCAAGCCAATACCGGTTTGGCAAACCCAGTCCAAACCGGTAGGAACCCACCATTGACAACAAGAACAAACCTTCCCTAACTCAGAGCCAAGGTGGTGGCAGTGGTTAGGGTGCAGTACTGCAGGCCACTTCAGCTGACTGTTATCTGCAGTTCAGTGGTTCTAATCTCACCGGCTCAAGGTTGACTCAGCCTTCCATCCTTCCGAGGTGGGTGAAATGAGGACCCAGACTGTGGGGGCGATATGCTGACTCTGTAAACCGCTTAGAGAGGGCTGAAAGCCCTATGGAGCGGTATATAAGTCTAACTGCTATTGCTATTGCTAACTCCCTTCCTCAGTGGGATGTCCCTAGAAAAATGACCCTAGTTGGATTACCTAACTTTATCTTTGGTCTGACATGGAGTTTTTTGCAAAGATAAAAGCTAATGTCTATCAGTAGCAAGCCTTCAATTTTTGCCGCAACTTGTTTTTGAAAATTAATCAAAGGCAAGCTTAAAATCTACAAATCCATATAATGGATTATGGGCATATTTTTTCCAATCAAAAATTGTAGTATTAGGCATGGTCTAATGTAGATGGGAATGCCATGCTCTAAAACCAGCCTGTTCAACGCCCCAATATATTTGCCTCAGCCTAATCTGGCAGCTTCTTTCTTAAATGAATTGCATATACTTCGTTTGATGATAGTAAGTATTCTAATAGGTTGATAATTGGGGTTCCTAACCCAATTGCTTAGTTAGAAATATTTATTTTATTGAAAAATTCTTATGTGAAGAAATATGTAAATATGTGCGATGAAGTCATCTGAGCTTTCATGAATGTGTTATGCTGGCTGATTGGAAAGAAAAGGAAAAAAGAGAAAGAAGTTTTTTGAAATAAAATACCTTTTTTTAAATAAATTAAACAGCCTATAAGCAGTGGCTGTTTCAGAAGACATGCTGTAAGATTTTACCCTCTCCGTAGTTTCAGCAAAGGAAATTATAAAGTTGCTGAACTGATGGATTCCATCACACAAATGAAGCTCGACAAGGCAAAATAGCAGAGTTGGAAGGCTGTGCTGTGAGATTTATCTCACTAACAGCACTGGACAGAAGGACTACATCAATATGCTTTAATCCAGATGGGTTGGACCTAGAGAAAATGATCTCCCTCCTGAAGAGATATGTGTGAGTGCTCATAATTTATCCATCTAGGGAAATATCGACGCATATGCATGGAATACTCTACAAATATTTTCAAAGAAATTTCTATCTATCATTTGTGCATATATTTCCAAACTTTTAATATTTTGTCTAAATACTACCACAGTTGCATAATGTGAATATGATGACTGGGGGTTTTACAATCCTGAATGCCTGTTTGGAATGGTTTAGTATTTAGTCTCTTGTGGTTCAAAAGATGGTCGCAGTACCAGTCAAATGGATTTTTGTTTTGTCCATCTCTTAGCTCCTGCTGGCATGATTAAGAGAAATAGCTATAGCACTTGGACTTAAATAGCAGTTCAATATGCTTTCAAAGCCCTCTCTAAGTGGCTTACAGAGTCAGCATATTGCTTCCAACAATCTAAGTCCTCATTTTATCAACCTTGGAAGGATGGAAGGCTGAGTCAACCTTGAGCGGGTCAGAATCGAACTCCTGACAGTTGCCAGAGTTAGCCTGCACTACTGCATTCTAACCACTGTGCACCACCATGCAAGAAAGTATTTAAATAGATAATTGATGTTATGCTGTTATGGTTGAAGGTAAAAGAAAAATAATGACGCTATTCTGTAATGGCAGATATAAAGCTTTTGAGTGTTTTGAGCTGTTTTACCATCTTGCTAGATTTTTAATAATTAACCTCTCTTTACACTGTTTTTGCTCAGACTGCCTCTGAGATTTCTCCCTCCAAACAATAAGAAAATGTTTGGTTTGGTTTGGTTTGGTTTATTGGATTTATATGCCACCTTTCTCCCCAGGACTCAGGCATACAACATTAAAAAAAACATATTACAAAAGTGAAAAAAATATAATATCCCCAAAACAAAGCCAATTAAGATTAACAATAACATTTTAAAAAATCAATTAAAATTAACAATAATCAATAATTTATTTTGTTTTGTTCAGGCCAGGCTGGCTTGCTGGAAAAGCCAATTTTTTAGGGCGTTGTCGGAACGACCGGAGGTCAGGGATTATATGAAGCTCCGGGGGCAGCTCATTCCAGAGGGAAGGCACTCCCACAGAGAAGGGTCTCCCCCTGGGGGTCGCTAGCTGACACGTCTGGCCAACAGCACCCTGAGGAGACAACTCTGTGGGATCACACTGGACGGTGGGAGGCTACTGGTGGCAGTAGGTGGTCTCGCAGGTATCTGGGCCTAAGTCATGGAGCGCTTTAAAGGTCATAATTAGTACCTTGAATCGCACCTGGAAGACAACCGCAACCAGTGCAGGCCGCCTAAAAGGGGTGCAACATTGGAGCACCTAGGTGCCCCCATGATAACCCGCGCAGCCCCTTTCTGGACCAGTTGAAGCCTCCGGGTGCTCTTCAGGGGCAGCCCCATGTAGAGAGCATTACAGTAGTCCAGGCAAGAAAGGATGAGGGCATGAGTGACTGTGCACAGAGCATCCCGATTCAGGAAGGTGCAACTGACGTACCAGGCCAAACCTCCTCTGGTCACGGCTGTCAGGTGTTCTTCTAAACTAAGCCGCGTATCCAGGAGGACTCCCAGATTGCGGGCCCTCTCTGAGGGGGGTAAAATTTCTCCCCCTATCATCAAACAAAAATGTTGACGTGTATCTTTTCAAAATCAAGGCTAAAAAAGGGAGATCTTAAGCAGTTTCTTTCTTTCTGTAAGAGTTGCCTCATGCTGATTGAGATTCATAAAACTGTCATAAAGATTGTTATATATAAATCTGTTGTGCAAGATTTCCATTATCTGGAGTTGGCTGAGATTGTGAAATTGACTGTTTGCTTAGAAATCATATAACTTGAGTAAATTTCTTGTGACTTGGAGACCATTGTTAGATATTTTTACAATATAAGAAGAAAAATGATCTTTTGACTTTGATATTTGGGCATTTCATTTGATTTGACTAGAGAAATAATGTCTTTTTTCCAAATATATGGTTATTCATATTTGTTCATTTATTATGTTAGAGTAAAATCATAAAAACATAGAATGCATATTGATCCTTTAGAATGCTTGCTAATGGTATTTTAAATATCAATTACACATTTAAAGTAGAGATTTTGTTATATTATTATCTTTGTATTGAAAGAAGTTGCATAATATACTTTGATTATGTATTTGTTTAATGTATTTTTATCACTTTTTAAACTGTCCCATTATTCCATTCCATTCCCCCTCCTTTGTGTTAATTTGTATTTTAATGTTTATTTTCAAAGCTTAATAAAGCTATTTGCAAAAAAAAAAAAAAAATCTTCATTTGCAATGAAGAGAACTTACTGGTTCATCAGAAGGTTGTGAGAGTTGGTCTCTCCCTTAATATGCATAGGAACATATTAATTGCACATTGAAAATAATTCAGATGCTGGAATTATTGTGACCACATCCCATGCAAGGCAGTAACTTTTGCTAAAGAAACTGTAGGAATCATGTTTGGAAAAGAATCACTTTTGGTTCAAGTAGGTGGTAAATAATTTAATACTAATTGTTTATAAGATATCACCCAGTAGCTGGTTTGAACAAAACCTATTGCCCATCTTGAAAGAGGGGGGGGGGGGGGGAATATAGATGACCAGGCTAAGCCCTGAGGGAGGGATCAAATGTGTCATCAGTCATGAGTTGCTTCATGCCCATAAGAAATCTAAATCCAGTCCACCATGAATTCTTGGGAGTTTTATCTACTGCCAATTTGCTTGGACTGTTAGTAGTTCAGATTACTGTCAAGTGCCGGGAAATCAGGAGTTCCAGGCAGTTCAATGTGTATAAAGATTTATTGCAAGATTAAGCTTTCTACAAGAATCTTAACTATGAATGGTCCAAGCAAATTGGCGGGAAGTGTCCCAGGAATTTGATGTGGACTAGACTGAGACCTCTTGTGGGTGTGAAGGGACTCATGACTGGTGACGTGGTGTTTTCACCTTTCCCTCAGGCTCAGCCTGGCCATTTACTGCAGGGAAGCAATGATTAATTGGGTAGCAATTCTTGCATGCATTGATTAGCTGATGTTCTCTGCAAAGTTGAAACTAGCAAACATGGTATAAGATAACTGATTCATGTTTCTTGTTATCCGAATTGTTAAAGGAATCCAAATCTGTCTTAACTGTGTTTGAAGCTGGTCAGAGGTAGGAGATAGTGAGCCTTGTTATGTAGAAGAATCCTCCACTACATACTGATTAAACAAGGATGTCTAAAAATGTAGCTGAAAAATAATGAATAGTCATATCAACTTTCAATATCAAGAAATGTTTGTAATGGGGGAATCCTATAGGTATCATATTTCAGACTAATCAACTAATAAAAATGCATTCCTGTCACTTACAAGAGCACAAACAGGGTACAGGAGTTGCTCAGGTAGAAGATCTTAATTTCTTTTGGCCAGATGTGGGTAGGAGGTTGGTTGGAAAGGTGAATAGTCATATATCTTTTCCCCAGTTTTGGCTTAAGATTAACATGAGAGGCTTGGCAAAAGAAAGAAGGTCATTAAATTTGATCAAAGCCATTAATTACAAACCCAATGATGTAATAGCTGGACAACAATACAAGTTCAGCTTCCAATTTTGTGCTTGTCACAAAATTGTGTTTTACATAGCCAGAACAAAGGTGGACTGAAAAAAGCTCTTTTAGGTCTCCTGATTTTCTCCCATCCTGGTTTCAATATAAAGTTCTTAGCTTGTATTAGCCCTGGAAATCCCCAGAAATCAGTTCATTTCTTCATACCTATTTAAGAAATGAGGACAATATATCAGAAAACAAAGGTTTGTGAAGCCTGGAATGACAATCAGAATTGGGCTGCAGTATGTAGATGATCTGCTTTATTTCTGAAATTGTCACAGTATGAATTAATAATTCTCTGTGTAGGTACTGGAAAGAATAATACAGCTTTTTGATATGGGTTTCCCAGAATGGGCATCCAGGCTAGAACTTTGCAAATATCCAAGTGAGCCTGAAGGAAGGAAACACAACCAAGGTTGTTGAAAAATAGAGTTAGAAAAATGTGTTGAGAGGAGAGAGGCAAGAAGACAAAACAAGCATTGCACTGAATGGCACAATCTCTACCCCTTTCCTATACTTTGTATCATGTTACACACATATATGAAAGGGACAGGGATTGGCTTGTTCTGTCCTGATGCTCATGTCATTATTTTGACAAAATGGTCAGATCCTGCAGGTGTTTCTGGTGGTTTCTGATTTGTGGGTGGATGGGGGTGGATGAGACAGAGTGCTGAAATACCCCTGGAATTGCTCTCTAGGAATCTAGTTCCTGCTGATTGACAATCCTTTTGACCTGTGGAAGGAAAGACTCAAGACTGCTGATGTGAGTTTTCCTTCCTTGTGCTTTTGTGTTCTTTGGGACTTCAAGAGCACAAGGGACCACATCTCTAATGCAGAAAGAGAAACATGGAAAGCACAGGATGTGGGTGCTGGTTCAAGAGAGAAAAGAGACCGAGTTGGACGACTAAAGAAGATGATAGTCTTGAATGGTGGACATGAAACTGAAGCAATTTGATGAAATATGCAAAAAGTCTCTGGAGTTATCATGGCAGAGCAAGGAGTAGCAGGACCACGCAGCCTCACAAGTCTTCCATAAATGCAGACCAGCTACAGCAAGAGTAAGAGCAAAACCAGGAGTCCTGGTGGCGCAGTGGTTAGAATGCAGTATTTGCAGCAAACTCTGCCCGCAGCCAGGAGTTCGATCCTGACAGGGCTCAAAGTTGACTCATCCTTTCATCCTTCTGAGGTCAGTAAAACGAGGACCCAGATTGTCGGGGGCAATAGGCTGACCCTGTAAACTACTTAGAGAGGGCTTTGAAGCAGTATATAAGTCTGAGTGCTATTGCTAAAACTACTGACAATTGCAGCCTTCTGCAACTGACATTAGGATTCCGAGAAGGGATTCACAGCCTCATTGATTCTGATTGCTGGAGTGAAATGTCACAACACTTATAAAAGTGAATCACTTGACCTTGAATCAGCATTTCTCTTCATTTTAGCCATTTCTTCTGCTTTGATGCAAATGTCTTCGGCATGTACACAAGACCAGCTATGCACTTCAAGGCAACCTGTAAGTGGGGGTCTTGCTTTGCTCTGCCGAACTGCATTGAAAGGGCTCATTGAAAACTCAGTTAAAGGAAAGCAGCCTTTTGATGCTTCACCCAGGCCAAACTGATATATTCTCAGCTGCTTCTTGCTCCATTCCCCTTTCTCAAAGAATAATGAATAATTGCTAAAGATATGAGGCTAATACAGAATCATTGTTCAGAGGTATTTTACAAAAGTAAAGAAAAAGGAGAAGAAGAATTGGGAACTGGCCTATCTCAGCCAAATCTCAATTTCTTCATATTTTAAAGCTTCTCGTTCCATCTTTGATCACAGTCACTTTGAAACTTCAGCTATAGTAGCAATAGCAATAGCAGTTAGACTTATATACCGCTTCATAGGGCTTTCAGCCCTCTCTAAGCAGTTTACAGAGTCAGCATATTGCCCCCACAGTCTGGGTCCTCATTTCATCCACCTCGGAAGGATGGAAGGCTCAGTCAACCTTGAGCCGGTGAGATTAGAACCTCTGAACTGCAGATAACAGTCAGCTGAAGTGGCCTGCAGTACTGCACCCTAACCACTGCACCACCTCAGCTCTTATACTGGTGAAGGAATATCAAATAGTGAAGAAATAGAGGCATCCAATGGTTTAGGATATGTCATACACAGTGCACATTAAATATATTCCCAGCCTAGTGATATTTTGTGCTAATCAACAAAGCGCTTAGCAGATGGTGTTTCATCCTTGATGACCTTATTTGTCAGTCTTTACTTTTAGATAAGTACATCAGTGGTGGGATTCAAAAAATTTACTACCGGTTTTGTGGCCATGGCATGGTGGGTGTGGCTTTGGTGAGTGTGGCTTTGGTCGGCATGGCAGGGGAAGGTTACTGCAAAATCCCCATTCCCTCTCAATTAGCTGGGACTCGGGAGGCAGAGAATAGATGGGGGTGGGGCCAGCCTGCGGTGGTATTTACCAGTTCTCCGAACTACTCAAAATTTCCTCTGCTGGTTCTCCAGAACTGGACAGAACCTGCTAAATACCACCTCTGGAGTACATGCTTCATGGGTTTTGACAAATCCTTTCAAAATGGGCAGCAGCATCATGATGTGATTTGACTGTTGTGAAAATAAACTTAGGGGAATGAGACGACTTTTCTTGCCACAGTTGTTAAGTGAATCACTGCAGTGCTTAAGTCAGTAACATGTTTGTTAAGTGAATCAGGCTTCCCCGTTGACTTTGTTTGTCAGAAAGTTGCAAAGGGGGATCACATGACCCCAGGACACTGTGACCGTCATAAATATGAGCCAGTTGCCAAGTGTCTGGATTTTGATCACATGGGGATGCTGCAATGATCGTATGAAAAAACTGTCATAAGTCACTTTTTTCAGTACCGTTTAACTTTGAATGGTCATTAAATGAACTGATGTAAGTTGAGGACCACCTGTATCTGCTTCCAAGGTTGCTATAGCTCTGCTTTAAACACAGGGGGAACCCAACACTGTGATTGGTGGATATGCATAATATTGTTGAAGAAATCAGAAGATACTTTCCAAACCATCTTATTAAGACCCAAATACCATTAAACCATAAAAAGAAAAAGCCATTTCAGTCATTTGAGCTTTGGGGGATCAGCTCTCCTTGTAAAGAAAACCCCCAATATTCCCTCAGGGCAGAGGTGGTATTCAGCAGGTTCTGACTAGGTCTTGGCAACCAGTAGTGGAAATTTTGAGTAGTTCGGAGAACCGGTAAATGCCACCTCTGACTGGCCCCGCCCCCATCTATTCTCTGCCTCCCAAGTCCCAGCTGACCAGGAGGTAAAGGGGATTTTGTAGTAACCTTCCCCTAGAGTGGGGAGAGAATGGAGATTTTACAGTATCCTTCCCCTGCCATGCCTACCAAGCCACACCCACCAAGCCATGTCATACCCACCAAGCCACGCCCACAGAATTGGTAGTAAAAAAAAATTGAATCCCACCACTGCCTCAGGGTTCTCTCCTAAGTTTGTTGTCTAAAGGAAGGATCCATCCAGAGATACCCAGATCAGCTGATCCAGCTCAACTCTTCTCTTTCTTGGACAGACCTGCCTTATGAAACTCGAACTCTAATTGCTTTCTTTTGAGTGGCAAAACTGGAGATGGATCTTCACTGAGCTAAGCAGGCATGTCTCCCTCAAGGTTTCTTCTTAATGTTCCGAGAATAATGCCTGCTATTTCTATAGTGCTGAGCAGTGCAAGGGGGGAAGGAGGAGGGGAAGTTGGTATAAAGATAGGGGGGCATATGGGCTTCAGTGTGTCATGCCATCTTTCTTCCAGAAAATCAGACTGTCTGCCCAGCAAGGGGGAAGGGATTTAAGAGGTTCTTTTTTTGACAAATTGAGTTTGAATCCAACAGATGAAAGCAGTCATATATTTCCTTTGAGATGCTTAATGTTACACGTTTGTCATTCAAACAGTACAGGCTCAGCATCCTTAACCCACCAAAGCTTGAAAAGTGTGTGTGTCTGTGTCTCTGTGTGTGTGTGTCTGTGTGTGTCTGTGTCTGTGTCTGTGCCTGTGCCTGTGCCTGTGCCTGTGCCTGTGTGTGTGTGTGTTTTCCTCCCAAGAGAAGGAATGATTTTTGAAATGAGGTTGAAAATTATATATCTCCTTGTGTGATTTTTTTAACCTGATTATCTTAGTGGGGGGAAAGGAGAAAAAAAAATCTCAACAGTATTTCCTCTTTGCTTGTTGTTGTTGTTGTTGCTGTTGTTGTTGTTGTTTGCAAAGGTCAATGGAAGAGGTGGCTTGAATTCATTTTGTCCATTTCTTCTGACCTGGAAAGCATTTGTTGCACAGCAGAAAAAGATGGGGAGCTCCAGTAATGCATATGATTGGATAAATTAAGGGGGGGGGGGAATTAAAGCAACTAAACCATTTCTGCCACCTTACTTTTAATGGTGGAAAAAATAATTCCACATTGTTCACCGAAGAGAGGAGGAGTCTTTGTTCTGCTTTAATCTCAGTGGAACACCAGATTCTGGTCTTCTGGTTTTTGTTTTTGTTTTTTAATTACGTAGTATGTTCTGCTATGCATTGTTGTTATGATGCTCAGCTTGATGTTCCCAGATGAGTTGCTACTAGACAACTGTCAGCATTGCAATGCCTGCCAAAATTATGCAGCCTCAACAACAGCCACAGAACTGTGCTTGAGGAGTTCATTCTAGTGCTCTTCAGTCCTCCCAAACAGTTTTTTTGGCTCCAGAAAGTTTGCCAAACAACAAGTCATCTAGCAGGTGTGATTTGGAGACTAGCATTATTTTAATAATATTTGGACACTAACGTTGTTAATGATAAGGTTTAGGTTTAGGTTTTATTCAACTTGTATGCCGCCCTATTCCCGAGGGACTCAGGGCGGCGAACAAACCGGAAGGGAGGGGAACAATACAAAAGGAAAGAAAAACAAGACAAACAACAATACAGAACCAGTTTAAAAGGTCTCAACAAACACACCAATTCGAGTGGGGATGGAACTCAACAGCCTGAATTAATTGGAGCTTAAATCAGGCTTGTTTGAGGAACATCATTAGTCTTTTTCTGCTATCTACAAAGTGTTCAAAAGAAGAGAAGAGGATCTATATCAAGCCAGAGTCCTTTGGTTCACATTTTTTTATTCCTCCCAACAACATCAAAAGAAAGATTCTTCTTCTTGTGCCATATTTATTTATTTATCTGTTTGTTTGATTGTTTGTTTGTCAAACATATACAAGATAGCAGGTATAAGCATGGACATGGGCATGAGCAAAGGAAATGAATACAAATAAATGGGGATCATAGGAGATGGTAGAAACGCTGGTGCGCTTATGCATGCCCCCTTATGAACCTCTTAGGAATGGGGTGAGGTCCACAGTAGACAGTTTAAGGTTGAAGCTGTGAGGGTTTGAGGATTTAACAATGGAGTCAAGTACAGCATTACAGGCATTGACCACTCTGTTGCTGAAGTCGTATTTTCTGCAATCGAGTTTGGAGCGGTTTACCTTGAGTTTCTATTGATTGTTTGCTTGTGTATTATTGTGGTTGAAACTGAAGTAGCTGTTGACAGGTAGCAGATAATTGTTGTAGCAGACAATTTTGTGTACTATGCTTAGGTCCAACCACAGGCGGTGCAGTTTCAGATTGTCCAAGCCAAAATTTTGAGCCTGGTGGCAAAAGAGATTCTATTGTGAGCAGAGGAGCATATCCATCATCAGATGTTGGCAATCATGTTGGCGATCCTATTTTTATCAACAGCCACATGAAAAAGTGCTGCTGAATTTTCTCTAAGCCAGTCCCTTAGATTTTGAAGACTTGGTGTTTTTCTTCTGCCTGGACCTCGTTTGCCTTCAATCTTTCCTTGGAGTGAAGTATTCCATATTTTTCAGGGTGTTGCATCACATGTCCAAAATATTCTAACTTTCACTTTTTTATGGTTTTGATTATTTCCCTTGGGTTTCCCAGGCTGCTTATCACCTCCTAATTTCTGATTTTGTCAACCAAGTTTATATATAACAGCCAACTGTAAATCCGCATTTCAAATGCTTTTAGTCTCTTTAAGTGGCTTTCTGTCAGAGTCCAACTCTCTACTTCGTTGAGCAGGTTTGAAAAGATGCAACATCTGACAAGCCTGATTTTCAATCTTAGGCATATGTGATGACTACAGAAGACTTTTTCATTTTTAAGAATGCTGTTCAAGCTTTCTCTATCCTTGTTTTTACTTCAGTGGTCATGTTCCACCTTCCATGTAAATTAGAACTAAGGTATGTGATCCTTTCAACTTCTTCTAGTGGTATTCTTTCAGAAGTTATCAGAGGTAAATTCATGGGTTGTTTGCTGATGACCATGATCTTGGCTTTTGAGGTTTTAAGCTTCAAGCTGTATTTTTCAGATATTTCCATGACTCTGTTGATGAGGAACTGAAGGTCTTCATGCTTACTGGCAAGCAGAACTGTATCATTAGCATATCTTACATTGTTGATCCGAATATCGTTTATTCTGAGGCCAGCATCAATGTTTTCCAGTGCTTCATTGAAAATTGATTCAGAGTAGATATTAAACAACAGTGGAGACAGAATACAGCCCTGTCTTGCCCTCCTTCGTATTTCTGCATAATCTGAGTATTTTTGGCCTAATCTCACATTTGCTACCTGATGCCAATATAGATTCTTTATTATTTGGATGTCTTTGTTATCTAGTCCCACTTGTTTCAGAATTTGTAATAGTTTGCTGTGACTTATGTTATCAAATACTTTTTCAAAATCAATGGAGCACATTGAAACACTATGACTGACATCTCTATCGCACTGTGCAAGAACTTGAATGCTGAATAGGGCATCTCATGTACCAAGATTGTTTCTGAAACCAAGTTGTGTGTTACTTAGATGCTCTTCAATTTTGTGGTATATTCTTGTGTGATTATTCTCAGGAAAGATGAAAGCAGGGTTTTTCCATCAAAGCTGCAAGCATCATACTATTATGACTAGATACTTGTTTTATTTTACATTATCTCATAATGAAACAACTAACTAATGGCAAGAGACTGTTTACCACCTTTCACAGTGTGGCTTTTGATTTTATAAACCAGCATTTTGAAGAAAATGGCCAACTTAAATATGGAACCCAGGCTCTTACTCATACATCCATTTGAAAGTCCATACAAGTGTAAATGGTTCTGTAAAAGTTTACCTGCCCATAATAGTGTTAGACAGAGTAGTATTCTAACACCAGGGCTTTTTAAACCATATTTCAGGATTCATGTATGCTTCAGACAATCATATGACGAATATTCATGATAAATTTGTTAATATCCTTTTATATCTTGATGATATGATTCTAATGGCACACTCTCAAAATAGGTCTTGAGACGACTGTTATGAAAGCAAATTACCTACTGTGCTCTTAATTTTTTAAACATCAATAAAACCAAATCTAAAGTGATGGTATTTAGCAAAAGAAATATGAAATATAACTGGCAATAAATGGTCTACTGAACAGGTGAATTCTTTTACTTATTTAGGAATGGTTTTTACTAACACAGGTTTATGGGTAAATAATTTTAAAAGAATCTCAGGAAGTAGTAAAAGATTATATAAAGTATTTAATTATAATATACCTTTATGCTACATTAAAAATACTCAATGCAAAAACAGTTCCAGTGCTGACCTATGGTGCAGAATTGTGAGCCCTTACAAAAGCTACCTAACTTCAACATGTTCAGACTCTCTTTTTTAATCCAATTTTTTTTACAAATACTGCATATTAATAACAAGCCATCAGCCCCTGCAGTTAGAGCAGAAGCAGGTATATATTTTATACATAGCCAATCAATAATTAAAATTTTCACATACTGGCAGAAGATGCATTTAATGAACCTTAGTAGCCTACCCAAAATGTTTTTTACCAGAACAGGTAAGTATGGTTCAGACCAATTCATGGCTCAGTCAACTTATCAAAGTAATTTTTTCAGTATGGGTTTTTCCATCCAGTATTTACTCTCAACTGATTCCTAGGCAAGAGAAATATTTAAAGAGAGAATCTTAGACATCAGTGCTGAAACTGAGTCAAGCTTATTGCCAAAAGAAAAAAAAATCTTTAGTTGGTTGTCTAAGAACAAAAGTTAAATTGGTTGTCTAAGAACAAAACTATGGGGTTTTTTTTTCAATTTGAAAAATACCTGGCGATGAGTTTGACACAAATCTCAAGAAGGGCTTGCTCTAGTCCAAAATTTGAATTGTTGGATTTCATGGCCAAATATGGGCATCTCTATCACTCGCCATATCATGAGAGGAATTTTATATGTGGTGATATTGCTCAGGTTTTGTTAAAGTGTCAACTGCATGGCCTCCTTAGACTTAAATCCCTACTTGAAAGACCAGCCCACAGGGATCTAAATCACATTTTCCTATTGGACTCTAATATGTAAACTGGAAGCAGATTTGCTAAATTTATAGTTAAGGGAGTTGAGCTAAAAGCCCATTACATTGAATAGATTGGGCTGTCTTGTAAAGATGTTGCATTTAGCTGAATGTTGATTCTTTGTATTTACCACATATCTATTTTATTATTGTATTTTATTTATTTAACCCCACAATTACCCTTTTGTTTTACTTCTTTTTATTTGGTCATAAGACATATGAATAAATTATCTAGCATATACAATTATGACACAAAACCTATCCCTTTTGTACGTGTGGCATGTTGACGCATGCACGCATAAAATAGATGGAATTATAGCAGAGTTTTGCTTCTATCATTTGGACAAAAGCAGCAAGCTTGTGAGTGCTCTCCTAACTTATTCTCTCCAAACGTAATATTCCAGGCAGTAGCCATCTCACCTGCATTATTGAGAAATCCAGAACAGTCTACGAGCTCATAATGGGCTCCCTTTGAACTCATAGAAAACCAGACTGAGTTTGAGCACATGGTTAAAACTGCCGGACTAGTCAACCCTCACCCCCTCTCTAGTCCAGATTAAGAAATATGATTAGTTGTTATTTTCTCATTAGGAAGGAAGAGGTACAAGGCCAAGGAAACCCACCCTTAGCATAGTCTGTGCTCTATAAATAAGAACAGTTTATCAGTTCTGCACCAGGGACAGGAATGCCAGTGGGAACAGCAAATTCAGTACAATATCAAAAATGTATATGTGTTAATCATCATCAGGTACTCTCTTGGACTGGATTATTTACACTTAGCAATAGCAGTTAGACTTGTATACCGCTTCATAGGGCTTTCAGCCCTCTCTAAGCGGTTTACAGAGTCAGCATATCGCCCCCACAGTCTGGGTCCTCATTTCACCCACCTCGGAAGGATGGAAGGCTGAGTCAACCTTGAGCCGGTGAGATTAGAACCGCTGAACTGCAGATAACAGTCAGCTGAATTGGCCTGCAGTACTGCACCCTAACCACTGTGCCACCTCGGCTTGGCTCCTCAGGGCTGCATCTACACTGTTTTATTGTATTTGCATTATTTACCGTAATATTATATAATTTCCCAATTAAGCTTTATGCTTCTTTGGCTCATTCGATAGTAAACATAAAATAAATTATTATTGTAAATGATATAAGCATGTGATAAACAGTATGAATCAGAAATGTAGCTTGGAAACTGCCTGGAGATCACCTCAAAAGATGCCAACTTGGCTTCGGGGGGAGGAGCCTGCCGCCGTCGGGAGCTCAACGAAGCTCCTGTCAGGATTCTGGTTCGTATATCTTATAAGATCTATAGATATCTCCCCTTTCTGGCAGAAAGGGGCAGGGAGAAGGTCAGTCGTTAGGATCTCTTTGTAATTCATAGCTTTTTTTTGCTGTGAATGGAGAAGAGGTTCAACATTAGCTGAGCCTTTACTCCGGCCAGTTTTCCACGCTGCCTTTTTTGCAGCCCTAGGCAGATTGCCCCCCCCCCCCAGGACAAAGCTAAGCTATTTAAAAGTCAATCCGGGCGGGGACCATTCCTGAGGAATTTCTTCTATTACTATCTAAAATACCAGCTTCAATTTCGCAAAAGGCTCCCTTTCTTTTTTAGCTGCGTCACAAGATGGCGATCTCGTAGCTTTTGTGTTTGATGTGACGTACTTAGTCAGCCCTACCCTCCTGAAGGCTTCTCCGTACTAATTGCTAAAAGATTAACTGAGGGGAGCAGAGACTTTGATTTTTGGCTCGCTTGATTGCTTGTCTTTTATTTTTACTCTGGAATGGCTCCCAAATCTAAACAGAAGCGCTTCCTTAATAACATATCTCCAAAAACTGCTATGAAGCCACTACCCTTGCCTCCTACACCCTCCACGGGAGATTTGTTAACACAAGAATTTCTTCTCAAAACGCTTAATGATTTCAGACAGGAAATTAATCAACTGATATCGGATTTATATGATCAATTTGATGCTAAAATTGCTCAGGCAAAGAAGGATATGATCGGAGTAATGACAGTCATGACAGATTATATTGCTGAAACGGAGGACAAATTGGAACTTTTGGAAGAAACTAATCTTAATTTGATATCCAAAATTCAAACGTTACAACAGGAAATTGAAAATGCTCAAAAACAACTTGTCATGATAAATTATAATAAGACTGCTTTTGCAATTAGAGTTAGAGGATTGCGTGAAAACCAACAGGAGAATTTGAAACAGATCTTCTTTGAGGCTATCAGCCGCTTGGTGGGAAGTCCGGGATTTAACTTTGATTGGCAGATTCAAAGAATTTACCGCCAGAATTCGTGGGTAGCAAAACAGCGACAGCTTCCGAGGGACATAATTATATACTTTACCACAAGGGAATCCAGAAATGAGATAATACAGAGGCTTTACAGCAAGAGGTTGTGAATTGATGGACAGGACTTGATTGTTTTTAAAGAGATACCATCTCAAATATTAAGAACAAGGAGAGAGTACGCTTTCTTAACCGAAGAACTCAGAAATTCTCAGATTCCATACAAATGGGAAGTCCCAGCTGGTATTACAGTTACATTTGGCAACCAAAAACACCGCATTAATTCTGTCTGTGAAGCCCGAGAATTTTACTACGAGACCCTGAAGGCGGGACTTCCTGATTCATCCGGACCTGGAGAGAGACAAGGAGAAGGAGAAGACAAACAGCGAGACACGTGGCTACAAGGCGGAGGGTGTTGCTTTCCTCTTCCGGAAGGGCAGAAGACTAAAGAATAAAGACTTAGCGATGTTCTTAAAGCTTTATGATTTCCGTCTGGGATAAAATGGGAAAGTTGTATATCGATGATGAGACATGGAGACTGAAAGAAGCGTTGCTGATTGTGGACACATATTGTATATAAGATTTGTCTGAACTCTAACTCAAATTGCACATGAATTATTTTCCTAGGCGAGGAGAGCGGAGATTGCGATCTTTTTGAGTTGTGGTCTGGGACGAACAGAGTTGGGAGGCGCGTGGGAGAGGGAAGGGTAGCGAAAGCTTAATTAGACTACCTGGGGCTAGAATGCAAGCTGATGTTTGTTTGAGTTGCTATTTCAATATAAGGTCAAGAAAGATTGGTCGGAGAGTCTTCAGGAAAGTGGAGTAAATATGGGAGGAGCAATGGATGCGGATAAAATATATATGTGGATATGGATAAAGGCAGGGTGGAAGGTAAAAAAATTTACATGTGGAGGTGGGTAAGGATAGAAAGGGAGGTGTTGGAAATGAAAAATGAAAGAAGTACTTGAGTTTAATGGTTTTATAGAAAGGTTTGGATATTCGGATAAAAAAGAGATAAATTAAAGGTCTGAATAGATAGACAAAGCAATGAGACTTTTAGTTGGGGAATCCTAATTGATCAACTTACCTGGCTCTAATACAGTTTGAAACCCTGCAAGTAGTAAAATAACCGAAATTTGGAATGAGCTACATTGTTTAAGATTTACAGATGATGGGAAGCTGTGTTAATGTAGTGGGTTTATTGACCCTTCTTGTTTCTTCTTTCTTTTTGTGTGTGTGTGTGTTTTTTTTTATTTTGTATTTTTTACTATTCTCTTTTTTTTTTTCTTTGGCTTTACTTTTATTTTATTTTTTTAATTTTAAAGTTAGCTGGCCTTATTATACTCAAATGCTTGTTAAAGAATTATGCCGGGTATGGGACCTGCGAAGCCGTAAGGGGGTTAGGGAGGGGGGATTATAGGGGGGAGGGGGGAGGGTGGAATTACAGTTTCAATTCTTAGAACAATAAGAATTCACTTGTATACTGTGGCTCATTTTTCTTTTTTCTTTTTTTCTTTTTCTCTTTTATTTATTTTTTTTTTTTTAAAAAAAAACTGAAATGTATGGATACACCAAAGCGAGGAGAAGAGGGAAAGAGGAGGGAGAAGTAAAGAGGGAGTGAGAGGGAATGTAAGGAGGGTGAGATGGAGGGAGGGGGAGATGTTTGAGGGGGAAGGGAAGTAGAAGAGGGGAATGCTGGAGGGGTGAAATGAAAGTTGGAGGGGGAGAAGAGAGGGTGTATGGGGGAATGAAGTGTCATGTTGGGGGTTTTTTTTTTTCTCTTTTTTTTTACGCACAGTATATAAGTGATTGTATAAAATGAAAATGAAATGAAATAAATAAAATGTATTGAGACGAGAAAGACAAAAAAAAAAAAGATGCCAACTTTTGCCTTGTTTATTTTATTTATTCATCACATTTCTATATCACCCATCTCAACTAAGTGACTCTTCATGCCAGAGAAATATAATTCAATACATTAGGATTTGAATCTGTTTCCAAAAGCTTTGGACAGAATGTATCAACATTTGCAATCATTGTGTACAAAAAGAACAAGAAGAATTGGAGATGAAAATATTAAGGAGTAGAGAAACCCCAAAACTGACAGATTTGTCCATTTCAGTATCCTTCCTTCCTTCCTTCCTTCCTTCCTTCCTTCCTTCCTTCCTTCCTTCCTTCCTCCCTCCCTCCCTCCCTCCCTTTCACCAGATATTAAGGTTTTAAAAGGATGGAGAAAATCAAGAAAATCAAGATGCTGTTGATGAACCATGGCTGTGCAGTGGTTAGAGTGCAGTACTGCAGGCTACTTCGGCTGACTGCCGGCTCCCTGCAATTTGGCAGTTCAAATCTCAGCAGGCTTAAGGTTGATTCAGCCTTCCATCCTTCTGAGGTGGGTAATATGAGGACCCAGATTGTTGGGGGCAATAGGCTGACTCTGTAAACCATTTAAGAGGGCTGTAAAGCACTGTAATGTGGTATATAAGTCTAAGTGCTATTGCTATTGTTATTCTAGAAGAGGCATAAAACTGACTTTTCCTATTCAGAGAAAGAATGTAATGCTGGTGTCCAAGATTGCCCTTAAAAGGATCATCACAATTGTGAAATTTCTTAAATGGACAATGAAATCATACAGGGGAGTAAATATCGATAGAGTATGCAGTACAACACCTGCTTTTTATTTTCCCCCCTTGATAAACTAATAATCTAAACCACCTCCATTTGTCCACATTTGTCCTACACAATGAAGCACCTTCCAGCCACCTAGTGCAGGGCAACCAGGGTCCTCTGATCCAAGAATTTACATCTCACTTAGGTGTGGATTTTAGTGTTTCAATGCAATAACCAGCTAGATTTGATCAAGAGCAAGGTGAGCTAAAGTTTATGCCTATTAATCCCAATATGCTCTGTTTGTTTAGCTGTGTGACAACTTAATTAAAGCAGATCAAACACAGGAGATTTTCTTCCCTTTAACCTTGAGCCCTAACACAATCCTGAACAGGCAGCTTGCAGGGGGTAGATGAAAACAACTTGGAATGAAAGCCAAACAGCTGAAGGCAGACACACAGAAACACACACTTCAAGCTTAGCAGTACAAACTGTATGTCAACATTCCTGAATGAAGGGTGAGGGAAAGGATACCAGATGCTGTCTGGAGAAAGCTGAAGAGAAGGGGAAAGCCACAAATTCCTCTGCTCTCCCAAATCTGCAGCAACATACTATGCCCGTGATGGTGAAGCTATGGCACAGGTGGCACAGGTGGCACGCGGAGCCATTTCTGAGGGCATGTGAGGCTTTGGCCTGTCAGCTCCAGTGCGCATGCATGTGCTGGCCAGCTGATTTTCAGCCTTGATTTTTGGCCATTTTTTCACCCTCTGGAGGCTTTCCTGAAGCCTCCAGAGTGCGAAAAACCACCCAACATGCAAACCCAGAAGCTTAGGAACGGACTTCCAGTTTGCATATTGGGCTGTTTTTTACCCTCTGGAGGCTTTAGGGAAGTCTCTTGAAGCCTCCGGGAGGAGAAAAACGGCCTAATGGACAACCTGGAAGTCCATTCCTGAACTTCTGGTTTGTGTGTTGGGGTGTTTTTCACCCTCCCTAGGCTTCAGGAGGTTTCCCTGAAGCCTGGGGAAGGCAAAAAAACGGCCCAACGGAACACACTGGAAGTTGAAGAATGAACTTCCGGGTTGCCCATTGGGCAATTTTTCTCCCTACGGAAGCTTCAGGAGGTTTCCTTGAAGCTTGGGCAGGGCAAAAAACAGCCCAACGTGCCTCCTGGAGGTCCAGATGCTTCAGTGAGGCCTGCGCGCATGCGTGAGGGAGGTTGTGTGCGGATATGCAGTGGGGAGGGCCCACTGCAGTGGGGAGGGCATTGCATTATGGGTGTGGGCATGCACCCCCTCTTTTGGCAGGCCTTGACAAAAAGGTTATCCCTGTACTATGGTCTCACTTTGGGCAGCTGTGCATTGTTATTTTGGAAGAAATATCCATCTGGTTCAGTTCCAAGCTGGGATAAAGGCACTGGAGACAAAATAGACGCTGGAGGCTGATTGGGAAGAGGGTCCATTTATTGATGAAGCAGAAGCACATGGGTAGTTCTGGGCAGCTGACCACATGGAGTTGAGAGGGTGGGGTTTTTATACCTTCTCTTGGGCTTTGAACTTGAGCTTCCTCTTCCTGTGCAAGAACGTATATTCTATTGGCTGTTGTAGGGATCATAGCTGGCTCTGTAGGTTGTCTGAGCTAATGTCCTTAGGAGATTGTGCAATGTTGTGAGTTCTGCTGCTAGATGGTAGTGAGTTAACCCTACCTTTGTTCAGATCTTGCTGCAGGAAATAATGGATTACCAAATCTGCATTTCTAAAAGCTGGCCTCAGTTTAATATCTGCTTGGGGGCAGGGAGCTGGGGAGCTGAGTTTCTGTCTCCCTTGGGATTTTTATTTCTCTTTAAGGAAATATTTTATCCTGGCTTTTTAAATATTTCTCAAAATATTCCATTCTTCTAGAAGAGGGGTGGGTGCTAACTTTCTACAGTTCTAAAATTGTACCTTCTTTCACTTGCCCCCAGACTAAGAAATATTCCCTTCCAGAATGGGACTGGAGGCACATTACAGATCCTTTTTAGCAAGAAAGTTGGTCAGAGTAAAAAGTTGGCCTACCGAGGTGAGAAGGTGAAGTTTTGCAAAACATAAAACTAATCACTGTGAACGTCTGCACACTCTGGAGTGGTTAAGAGGCTTGGAGGCAGTTTCTGATTTCAGCATTGGCAACGCTAATTTCTCTCCTGGGCTTGCTATGTAAATAGCCATCAAATGTGCTCTGTAACTTCTCTGCTTTTATGGTATACCTTTCACCAGTTTTTTTTTTTAAAAAAAAAAAAAACCTGCCAACTTTTTCTCCCTCTGCTTCCAACAGCAGCTTAGAGCCTTAAGAGTAATATTAGATCGCACAGGCATGATTTCAATCAGAGGCTGGGTCAAGAAGGCCCAACCCAGGGGAGCCAACTCTGCTTACTCTACCATTTATCTTAGCTGCTGCAAACAGCTTGGGGATGTAGCAACCCGCTTTATGCATCTATCACTCACACTCTTGAGCCCTTTGGCTAGTTTTAGCAATTCTGAAGCAGGGAGGGAGAGGCTGTTCTTTAAGGATGGAGGAAGACTGCACAGAACAAACAGTAGCAATGCAGACTGAATACTGGAGCTGAAATACAGGTCTGCTCGGGTTTTCTGGACCGAGATTTCATATAATTTGGGGGAAAGAAGAAATTCCTCTAATTTAATAGGCACTGTCTGAAACTCCTAGGGACAACTTCAAGGGCTCTTCTAAAACTGCCGCTGATGGGGGGGAATAGACACTTGAGGAGTGAGCACATTAAATGGATTTAATTCATTGACTTCTAAATTAATCTCAATGTAGTTCTTTGCCATTGTACTGCCCCTGAAATGCTACTCAGAGGTAAAATACAGCTCTTAGATGAAACAAATCCATAAAATCCATCCATTATGCAAATCCATAAAAATAAAGGGGAATAAATTAAGGTCCTCTATCATTTATAGATGACCAAGTCATGTACCAGGAAACAACTCCCATACATCCAGCACTTAAAAAAAAATGAGATTTTTACAATGATGACTTTTTTTCATTGCTATTTAGACAACATATACGTAGATACAATAATGTAATACTCTGTCATATAAGCTATTCTCCATTTATGAGGTGTGGAATTTTTATTCCACAACAATCCCAACCCTAAACTAACAAGCACTAGCTTTCTTCCACTTGCTTGTATCAACTGGATTTCGGGTGCTGCTCTACTTCTATTTGGCAATAGCAATAGCAGTTCGACTTATATACCGCTTCATAGGGCTTTCAGCCCTCTCTAAGCGGTTTACAGAGTCAGCATATTGCCCCCACAGTCTGGGTCCTCATTTTACCCACCTCGGAAGGATGGAAGGCTGAGTCAACCTTTGAGCCGGTGAGATTTGAACCGCTGAACTGCAGTTAGCAGTCAGCTGAAGTGGCCTGCAGTACTGCACTCTAACCACTGCGCCACCTTGGCTCTTAGTCCCCATATTAAAGAATCCAGAGGAAGAGGTGGCTCTACAACAGGGGTGTCAAATTCCCATCATCACAGTGGCATCACGTGACAAATCGGGACTTCCCTTCACTAAATTGGGCAGGGGCGGAGCCAGCACATAATGCATCCATGGGGTGCGAGTTTGACACTCCTGCTCTACAAGGTTTTTTTTCTTCCTTCAACAAGGGAATGGAACAACGGATCAGCCCTTTGCTTCTCATAGTTGGCAGCCAGATGATACTTACAAGCAGGAGATGGAGTGATAATACTCTCTGGCCACTGTTCCTTTCAAACAATATTTGGACACATGCCACCTTTAGATCCTTGTTAAACCTGGCCTTCATGGACTGTCCCAGGAGTCACTGCAGAGAGTCCCTTGAGATTGCACAGGAATGAAAAAATTGAATGAATGGATGGATGAATAAATCTGCCTTCAAAGGCATCCAGGTTAGTAAGCATTACAACATAACAGGTCTTGTAGTAATGATTTCTGCAGTCCAGGACTGATATTCCAGGATCTCGAATTTCATGGATCCCTTTTTAAAAAGTGACTGCCTTTCAGTTCTCTGGTGCTGAGTTCACTGGGGGGGGGGCTTTTTTGGCCAGTTGTTCTGGAATATTTGCTAGATATTCTATAACCACAAGCAAGGATAAAATATCCTTGCTTGTGGTTTCACCTTGCTTTAATTTTTCTGATTCTTTTTGGAACAAAAAGTGCTATACAGAAAAAGAAATTCCTGGCCCATCGTAAAGGCAGAGAAAATGAATTCAGTTTCTTTGCAGTCTCCATATTATATTCTTAGGACACATTTCACTCCTTTACTGTCTAATGGCCCAAGCACTTTCTTGGCTGGTTTTTGGCTTTGATGATATTTATATTTGGATTGTGCCCTTTTTATTTAAGGTTACATGCTCCTCAATTCTGTATTCCTTACTTTTTCATCTTGCATTTTTTATCCCAGTTTGTGCTCTATTTTGTTCTCCTACTTTGTATGTTACAGCTTGCTGTTAAAGGTAAAGGTTTTCTCTATCCAGCCATATTTGACTCTAGGGGGCTATGGTCATCTTTGCTGCTTAGCCCAGAGAGGCAGCATTATCTGAAGACATTTTCCATGGTCCTGTAGGCAGCATGAGATACATCTGGCAGGACCCAGAAGAAGGGCCTTCTCTGGGGTGGCTCCCTCTCTCTGGAACATCATCTCTCCAGAAATTAGAGTGTCCTCCACTCTAACATTCTTTCAGAAATCCCTAAACACGTGGTTCTGGCAGCTGGCCTGTGGAACCCAGAGGGGGATGGAGCCCATTAAATGGCTTGTATGAATGTGTGGGGTGGGGGATTATTATTTTATTATTTTTATTTTTTGTTATTTTTATTTCTGTTAAATAAACAGAGTTTTTATGAGTTTTTATGTCCCTGTGAGCCATCTTGAGTTGCTATGTGTGAGTAGGCATCAATATAATTTTTTTAAATAAAAAAAATAAATATGCATGGAACAGTTACCTTCCCACCAAAGTGCTACCTATTTATCTACTCACATTTACATGCTTTCATACTGCTAGGTTGGCAGGAGCTGGGGCAGAAACTGGAGTACACTCCATCATGCAGTGCTCAGATCTTGTACCTGGGCTGTCAACTTTCAAGCTGAAAGTGATCATGACCATTATTTAGGATTAAACTAGCCTTGCCTCTCCTTTGGACAATTCCAGGACTTATTCTTTTAAAGTGCTTCTTCTAAGGCCCTCCTATAAGGCTGTAGCCAAATCTTCCTTTGCATCTTAGCTATTAACATTAGCAATATCGTTATCCCAGATGCAAGGAGAGTCATATTAAGTTCCATTCCATTCATGTTTCCACAACCTGAAAATGGTGGGGGGAGCCCACTTACTCTTCTCATCATCCAGTCTGAAAGCAAGTCGTGTCCTTAATCATTCTTCTCAGTTGGAGTGATTGATAGTGACAGAGTAGAATTAGGGGGTTTAAATGGTTTACTCTCAAACCTTTGCATTTCACCATTAGAGACATCGGCATACCAAAACATTGGAAAGCGTTGACAGATTCAGATCAGCATGGTTGCCCACTGTTTTTCAAATTGATTGTTACCATCACAACTCAATTATTTCTAAAATATCTCCTTTTCATCTAGTTAAAGCTGGGCACTTAGTTGGAACAAGTAAATTTCCATTTTGTTGCACCAGTTATTATCCCAATCTGGTTGCATGGTACTTTGCAATTAAGTTCATTCAATAAGCCATATTAAGGATTGTTGAAGGTTTATCTATGGAGAATATAAATAAATCCTTAATTTTAAACACATTTACAAAAAAGTTCCTTGATGCTGAATTTTCAAGCTAGCTCACAGTAAAAAAGATGTGTTAGCAAAACAGAGGTATGAAGGCACTGTTGGTCTTAATTTCATTTTAAAAAATGGAAGTCTGTGTTAGAGAAAGATTATTGTTAAACAAATATTGCAGGATCTTAAGATTTCATGAATTTGAAATACAAACAGTAAACATCCATTAGACTACGTATAGTTTACAGGATTGCAGAATAAATATACACTTATATGTTTGCATCACTTTGTTATAATTATGTTTATACAACCTTCATAACTTTATAACTTAACCTTCCTTTGGGATAATACATATTATCTTTATTTACAATTTATTCCCATGAGAACTCTTTGAAAGCAATACTACTCTTGATCTTAGCCAAAAGGCTGAGAAGAAATAGTAACTTTTCCCATCTAGAACTGAATTCTGGAGAGATAAAAGAGAAAGAGCTCACATACCTGAAAGAGAAACAGAGAATCAACAAGAACTCTGTCTGTCCATCAGAGGTGGGTTCCTACCAGTTCGCACATATTCGGTAGAACCGGTTCGTCAAATCTACCAAACCGGTTAGAAGAGGTTCCACCAGTGGACCCAGAAAGCAGGCCACACCTACAGAAGAGGTTCCAAAATTTTTTGAAACCCACCACTGGTCTTTGGATATGATTATTCTACACTATCATGCTCATATTTATAAAACTCAGTGCCTCTGTGAAAGGTAAGGATGACTACTGTGTTTGTGGTACAATCAGAACATTGTGTGTGTTGAAGTTGTTTTAACGCAAACCAAAGATGCCTTTTAAAAAACAAGTTTACATCATATTCTTATGCATGCCAGTACTGTGTGTGAGGTAATTTAAGGTGGTTCTGACAAGTGTCGTCGGCATCTTCATATCCAGTCACATGGGCAGCAAGCCACTCCCACAAAGGAGGCCACACCCACAGAGTAGGTTCAAACAATATTTGAAACCCACCACTGCTGTCCATCCACCCTCCCACTCACCCACTCACCCACTCACCCACCCACCCACCCGCTCTACATGGGCCAGCCCTTGAAGAGCATTCGGAAACTTCAGCTCGTCCAGAATGCAGCCGCGCGAGTGATTGTGGGTGCACCTCGGTACACCCACGTTACACCTATCCTCCGCGAGCTGCACTGGTTACCGATTGGTCTCCGGATACGCTTCAAGGTGCTAATCGTCACTTATAAAGCCCTTCATGGTATTGGACCTGGGTACTTGAGAGACCGCCTGCTGCCAATTACCTCCCAAAGACCCATTAGATCACACAGGGTTGGCCTCCTCCGGGTTCCGTCTACCAGCCAATGCCATCTGGCTACTACCCAGGGGAGGGCCTTCTCTGTGGCAGCTCCGGCCCTTTGGAATGAACTCCCCTCAGAGATTCGGACCCTCATTTCTCTCCAGGCCTTCTGAAAAGCCGTTAAAACCTGGCTGTGTCGGCAGGCCTGGGGTTGATGAGTTCCCTTCCCCTCTCGATTGTGTGTCTGTTGGTTATTTTAAATGCTTGTATTTGTAGTTCTTGTGTTTCCCTTTCCCTTTGGGTTTGTGAGCCACCCTGAGTCCCGCTGGGAATAGGGCGGCATATAAATAAACCTAAACCTAAACCTAAACCTAAACCTAAACCTAAACCCACCCACCCGTCGGTTGGTCTGTCTGTCTGTCTGTCTTTCTGTCTGTCTGTCTGTCTGTCTGTCTGTCTGTCTGTCTGTCTGTCTATCTATCTATCTATCTATCTATCTATCTATCTATCTATCTATCTATCTATTTATTACAGGAGTGTCAAACTTGCAGCCTGTAGACCTGATGTATCACACACTGGCCACACCCACCCTTGGCTTAGCAAAGGGAAGGGAGTTGCAATATGCACCCTGTGTCATCACATAACATGTGATGACATGTTATCGCGAGTTTGACACCCCTGAGCTAATACAATATTCCCAATGGCAATATTTGAGCAATATTTAATCCACAAGGCAAAATTTAATCAACTCAAATATATTTTGAATGTCTTTTATTTAGGGTTTCCTGTTTTCAATACTGTAATAGAGAGCACAGTGCAGTTTAAGGTAAATATCTTTATAGTATAATCAATTTGATGGGAGGAATAAATATATGGTTAAATGTTTCCATTGAAAAGAATCAACATCCATGGCATGGATGGAGAAAATAACAAAATGTGCACAGTGACATCATGATGCAAACTCCTCCCCTTTTGCATTACAATGTTACACATATGTCATGATACATCATATCATTGTTGAAAGCAGTCTGATGAAAAGACTACATAACATTAAGTACTTTGAGTTGGAAATGAATACATTTTTCATTGTTTTTCATTTTCTTTTTGTAAAATATTACAGATTGCACAATATACTTTTCATATACTTTTGTGCAATTTTACTTAAGGACCTATATTTGCGTGGAATTATAATATGACACACCTATTCAGCAATGCCAACTGCGGTGCAAATTTTTAAAATAAGATGATTGTACAAGTTCAAGGCATGAAACAGAGTTAAGTTTATGTAAGTAACCTGACTGAACAAAGGTCTCATCTGTTCTTAATTTAAATGTGGAATGATAATTGGTTTTCTGTACTGTAACCAAAGTATAATCATTTATAGACTATTGTATGCTGCTAATGAGCGTACAATTTAATTACTTTTCTGCTGATATCATTTTACCATAATTTCAGTTAGCATTTTCGTGTAAGATTTAAACACAAAGGTTCTCGCATTTTCTAACTTTCTATAGTACCTAAATTTGTGGCATCCATTATTCTAATGGATATGTGTGTGCTCTACTGAGATGATAGTAAATATATGCTTAGGAATGTCTGCAAAGCACAGCCAAAAACTCAAGATGGCAGCCACCAGGATGAAATAGAAACTATACTTGTTTTTATGTGCATCATACACATCGTGTGTGATGCCATGCCCCATGGATACCCTGCATATAGCAATAGCAATAGTAGTTAGACTTATATACCGCTTCATAGGGCTTTCAGCCCTCTCTAAGCGGTTTACAGAGTCAGCACATTGCCCCCAACAACAATCCGGGTCCTCATTTTACCCACCTCAGAAGGATGGAAGGCTGAGTCAACCCTGAGCCGGTGAGATTTGAACAGCCGAACAGCCGAACTGCTGAACTGCAGTCAGGTGAAGTAGCCTGCAGTGCTGCATTTAACCACTGCACCACCTCGGCTCTTCTGGGTTAACATTGTGCAAGATATGCATTACCCTAACTCTGTGATGGCAAACCACACATGCCAGAGGTGGCATGCAGAGCCCTCTCTGCTGTCACATGCACAGCTGCCCTAGGTCAGATCTCTCTAGCGTTACTTTCATGAGCTTCTGTTTCCATGTAAACAATGAAACAGAAGCTCATGAAAGAAAGAGATGTAAGATTGCCACACTGCCGGTGTTGGGATACCCCACCTCCCACTGGCCAGCTGATCTTCGGGTCTCTTCTGTGCATGCGTGCAAGTTGGTGCATGTGTGTGAGCATTTGTGCATGGGTGCACCTTTCAGTTTGGGCATATGCGCGCACACAGTTTGGGCACTCAGTGTCTAAAAGATTCGCCATCATGGCCCTAACTAATTAATGTCCAATAGAAAGATGTATTTCTTTCCTTCACAGAGAAAGCTGAATTCAGATGCACAAAGATTGCTGAAAAGATTAATGCCCTTAACCTTTTATGTAGCTTTTTTTCTTTGTCAGTATTGTGAACATAACATTAGTGAAATTTATCTTCAACTGTTTCCTTTTGGAGAAGGTATACAGCAGTGGTGGGATTCAGCCAGTTCGCACCTATTCGGGAGAACCGGTTGGTAACTTTCTAAGCAGTTTGGAGAACCAATTGTTGGAAGAAATCTCCTTTTGTTTTTTCCCACTTTACAGGGCTAATCCTGTAAGGAAGGCAGGAAGGAAACATTCTGGTGTTGTTTCTAGCCTAATCTTTATTGCCCTGCTTACAGAAACTGCCTCTCTGGTTAACCCTTATTACATTGTAACAGTTAAAGCAAAGTGCCCATTGACGTGAATGACTTTGAGTTGGCTACACCCACACGGTCACATGACCACTGGTCCACACCTACCCAGCTGGTCATTAGGGCAGAGAACCGGTTGTTAAATTATTTGAATCCCACCACTGGTATACAGGTAGTCCTCGGGCTGTTACAACAGCACTGAAAAAAGTGACTTATGACTGTTTTTATGACCACTGCAGCATCCCTGTGGTCATGCGATCAAAATTCAGATGCTTGGCAACTGATTCTTATTTATGACAATTGTAGTTTCTCAAAGCCCTGTGATCACATTTTGTGACCTGACAAGCAAAGGGAATGGGGAAGCCACAGTTACTTAACAATGTTATTAACATAACAAATGCAGTGATTCACTTACCAACTGTGGCAAGAAAGGTTGTAAAATGGGACAAAACTCATTTAACAAATGTCTCATTTAGCAACAGAAATCTTGGGCTCAATTGTTGTAAGTCGAGGACTAGATATAATGATAAAAGTTTTATAGCTAAAAAAGGTGCAGAAGAAAAAAAAAGCCATGGAATAAATTAGACAGAAACGCAGGTTGGAAGAGAAATGCAGTCCAATATTTTGCAGTCAAATGATGAAAACCAAGTGAGAGAAAGTGTGATCTACACAACATGGCAGGATACAGTGATATTAAACAGCAAATGGAGAGTTATATTTTACAAAATAAGTTTTTTTTAAAAAAATACTCAGAGATACTCATGCAAGACTGTTAATTAAATACATAGAAAGATTCCATTAAATATGATAAGTATGATAAGAGGTTAAATAAAAGTGATTATTGTATTGTATCTTCACTACACTTGATATGTCAAATTTCAATTCTCCACTCAAGATATATTTCTTTTTCTTGGGATTTATTCCCTGGTATTATATTTAGATTCCATCGTCTTCTATACAGTCACCACCTTAGATCTGTGACCACAGTTAAGAGGGAGAAATGATTTTGCTGCCCCTTTATTCTCATTATTTTTTTAAAAAAAAAACCAATTAAACAGATTCTGTTATTCTGCTTATTTCTATACAATTTGCTCAATACCTCAATTTACCATTTTTCTGTGCAAGAATTAACAGAGGTGTTTTGTTGGGATCAGATTCAATGATGGGAAATGAAGAGTGGTAACTAATTTGGTCTGCCTAGTACTTCTATTTGCATCTAACTCAATAGTTTCCTCATCCATCGTTGAAGAATTATAAGAAGGAAACGGTTTTTTGTATTGCTCAAACAAAAAACAAATACTAGAAATGATATCTAAGTTTTCTGCTTTCACTGAAACTTCCAATGAATCTTGAAGCGTCACAACATATATAAGCAGCCGAAAGTAGCTAAGGAAGGTGCACAATTGCAGGCATGTGTAGTCAATAAAATAGTACCCACACAACAAAAACATATGTCTGCCCTTTAATTTAACAAAGAGCAAAATGAAAGCACCAACTTTCTATAGAACATGGTTGCATAACTCAAATGGAAATTTAATCTTTTACAACTCTCTTATAAATCAATTCCATCTTTTAAGCACAAATTCCTCCATTTTCAACAGGAAAAAAAAACCTTTAAAATTAATATTAACACAGCCAACTGAACAGGTTATTTGTGTGTGTGTTTTGTAGGGTGTACTACGTTTTCCCAAAAACAAGACAGGGTCTTATTTTCTTTTGATTCCCAAAATAAGCACTTGGCCTTATTTTGGGGGAGGTGTTGTTATTTTCGAGGAGCAGGAGATGGCAAGCGTGGTCACCTCACGGCTGCTGCTGTGTTGCAATATTTTCAAGGAGAGCTTATTTTCAGGGGAGGGTTTATTTTAGCGCATGCGCTCAAAAGCTCGATTGGACTTATTATCTGGGGAGGTCTTATTTTCAGGGAAACATATATATACATGCAAAGATCCCCAAATTCAGCAAGAGAGGCACCATGTCTTAGAAAATCTGAAACTAAGTCTGAGAAAATAATCAATACAATTTGAAGAATGGCCTGCTTATGAGGAAGATGCTTATATTCATAGTGTTTGACTTTGATTTTCATCGGTCACTTGTGAAGTCTCTTTGTGTGTCGTTCAGCTAGGTAAGGGAGTGTTTAAGGAAAAAAAGAACACCATATTTGAGGGCAAATCCAATCTACAGAGTAGTGAGTTCTCATCATGAGAGGAGAATGGTTTTATTATTTTCAATGTCCCTACTTTTTCCTCAAAAGACTGTATATTATCAAATATATTAACCAGGAGCCATGGTGGTTCAGGGGTCAGAATGCAATATTGCAGGCTAATTCTGCCAACTGCCAGCAGTTTGATCCTGACTGGCTCAAGGTTGACTCATCCTTCCATCCTTCCAAGATCAATAGAATGAGGATCCAGATTCTGACTCTGTAAATTGCTCAGAGAGTGCTGTAAAGCATTGTGGCACCCACAATATATATAAGCCTATATAAGGTATATAAGCCTATGTGGTATTGCCATTCAAGACACCTTAAGGGCGTTCTTTCATAACTATTTTTTCTTAGCTATTCTTTGCAATTTTCATTGCTTATTTTTAAAGGGAAAATTTGCAATATTGATGACATTAAAAAGTCATCTAATGTTAAGCCAGAGGCATGAAAACCTACTCCAGCACTTATTTACTATTCAGCTGCCCATTACTATATTGGCATGTTCATTAAATGTTTGGGTTCTTTAGAACTAAACTTTGAATCATTAGTTATAGTAATATTACATGCCCACTATTTCAGAGTTATTCCCTTTCACTTCAGCTTCATATTCCTTCTAATGCTGTACCCAATTTTTTATCTGTTGCACCCTGTAACTCTAGTCATTGACCTTGTACATAATTCTTTTATGTGACATTATATGAGCCACTTTGCTGTAATTATGTCTGAATTATGTTCTCAAATTGCTACATTTTTTCCATTTGTTTCCTCAGAGTGCAAGGTGTTATGTCCATTTATCTTAAGGCAATGACTATGCTCAGGAAAATCATAATTTTTCAGTAATATTTTCAATTCTGCAACTAATTAACCTTACTACGGTAAGCCAGATGAGTTACTTCTGTTAAAAACTTGAAAGTGAACTTTTATATCCAAACACAATTTTCAGCAGGGCTGATATTTAACATTTTGAGTAAATGTCATGAGTAACATCAACACTTAAAGACTATGGTGGATATTAGTGTCAACAAAACCTTCATTGAACCTAAAAGCAAAGTGGAGAAGCAAGAAAACAAGCCAACTTGCCAGGGAGAAACACAAAATAAAGACAGAGTTCTGAATCCAAAACACATTATTTGCAATTAACAGTTCTCCATGTTTTCAGGATCACTTGTCAATTCTATTCTTCCTTTAAATTGCAAGATCTACTGGGATCATACTTTCAGCTATACAACATTTACTTATGCTAGACATTGATTTTCTTTTGCTTTCTGGATACATTCTGAAAATCCTGCTGTTCTTCCCATGTCTGGTGACTCAAATTTAGTCTATTACACATTAATATGTCCAGATAGTTTGGTTCAACTGTGAGTCTAAGCAGACAACCACAATCCCCAGTAGCTCCAATCAATATGGTCCAGTATCTTAGAAACGCAAAACATTTGGAAGTTTATACATACCCAATCTTATTATAAGCGTTACAGATATCAACTTTAATATTTGGGAGAATACAAATGTAGTATTTCTTCAACTGTAATTCAGTTGTATTTAAGTGATACAGAATTTACCATTTACAAACTTTGTTTAACCATTTCTAGCAACTATATAGATAGACTCCTCCAGAATTATCTGGCCCCAATCAGACCCTTCCTATCTTCTATAGGTTTAATTGAGTTTATCTATCTTTCTACTGTTCATCATCTTCTTTTTCCTTCTATCTTTCCTAATATTACTATACTATATTCATATTATTGAGTAGTAATTAGTACTAATATTCAATACAGTGTAGTATAATGTAGTCACAGATGTGGACTATCACAAGGTAGCTGAGTCTTCACCTGATGTGCCTAAATTATGATAATCTAGTCATTATACCTTGAGTAAGAATGCTGAAACAATTTATTCTAGGTTTCCTTCCTTCCTTCCTTCCTTCCTTCGTTCCTTCCTTCCTTCCTTCCTTCCTTCCTTCCTTTTCTTGGTTACCTTGTACAGTGGTGGGTTTCAAAAATTGTTTGAACCTATTCTGTGGGTGTGGCCTCCTTTGTGGGAGCGGCTTGCCGCCCTTGTGACCGGATGGGAGTGGCTTGCCACCCATGTGACCGGATATGAAGATGCCGACGACACTTGTCAGAACCACCTTAAATTACCTCACACACAGCACTGGCATGCATAAGAATATGAGGTAAACTTGTTTTTTAAAAGGCATCTTTGGTTTGCGTTAAAACAACTTCAACACACACAATGTTCTGATTGCACCACAAATGCAGTAGTCATCCTTACCTTTCACAGAGGCACTGAGTTTTATAAATATGAGCATGATAGTGTAGAATAATCATATCCAAGGACCAGTGGTGGGTTTCAAAAATTGTTTGAACCTACTCTGTGGGTGTGGCCTTCTTTGTGGGAGTGGCTTGCTGCCCATGTGACTGGATGGGAGTGGCTTGCCGCCCATGTGACCGGATATGAAGATGCTGACGACACTTGTCAGAACCACCTTAAATTACCTCACACACAGCACTGGCATGCATAAGAATATGATGTAAACTTGTTTTTTAAAAGGCATCTTTGGTTTGCGTTAAAACAACTTCAATATGAGCATGATAGTGTAGAATAATCATATCCAAGGACCAGTGGTGGGTTTCAAAAAAATTTGGAACCTCTTCTGTAGGTGTGGCCTGCTTTCTGGGTCCACTGGTGGAACCTCTTCTAACCGGTTCGGTAGATTTGATGAACCGGTTCTACCAAATAGGTGCGAACTGGTAGGAACCCACCTCTGCTTGTAGTATTCTAAGGAGTCTTCCCCAACACCAGAGCTTCAAAGTCCAACTTTTACTTCTTTGGGCATGTCACAGGGAAAATCATTGCTATAGTATATAGATGCATAATGACTATCTGAACACCCCCCCCCCCCCCGCAACAAGGCTTTCTCAGTTTCCCTAGCAAGTGCTAATTTATGCCTTGTTTCTTAACGGCTAGTTCCTTTATAATTTATAGTCAATCCTAAAAGGCCGAAGCTATCCATCACTTCAATAACATCATTGTCAATTCTAAGACTGGTCGCTGAATCTGTTGTCATTCATTTGGCTTTCTTTATATTTAGCCTTAGTCACATCTCATTTTTTATTATGCTGCTTGGCTTTCATTACTCGAGGTTGCAGGTTCATTTGCATGTTCAGCTATAAGATTAGTGTCATTAGCATAATGCATCTTATGATATTCCTTCCTCTAATTTCAAAGCCGTACTCATCTTCTTCCGATCCCGGCTCCCCGACTGTAGGTTCAGGAAATAAATTTAATAAGCAAAGAGAGAATATACAACCTTGTCTCACTCTTTTGCAAGCCTGCAGTCAATCTGTTTTATCATGTTCTGTCTAGACTGGGGGTTCCTTTCCTATAAATAAGTTTTGCATGAGCTTTTCCTTTTCTGCATGGCCACATCAGCAACTAAGTTTCCTAAAGGTTCTGATCTAGTGACATTAAAAACACATTTCTGCACCTAACTTCTTGTCTTCAATAAAAATATTTTTAAAGAGATATCCATGTTTGTAACACAAGTTTCAAAAACTCCCCCCCCCCTCAGATCTATCTCTGGACACTGCTATCTGTGCTGCTGATTTTTTTCTGGCAATCTCTGAAATCTACTTCAATTATTGATTTTACTCAGAAATTATTACTGATCAGATGAGCCAGGAGTCAAAACTAGGAAGCAGGAGCTAGGATAAAGCAGAGGTTAGGATTAAAGCTAGCAAGAACATTTAAATCAAAGCCATACTCAAAGAACAATTGGATTATAAAGGCATTCCAGTGCTTTGGATATGAATGTTCAAATAAAGTTCAGTTGGGCAATGATTTCTTGCATCCTTATCTTTTTGGGACAGCATTAATTGGGTACATAAAGTTAAAGATCTTTTGGTAATGCCAGATGTATGCAACCTTGAATCAAGTTACTATATTTATAGTTGTGGGAACACACAAAGTTTTCAAATTTGCATAGCTGAATAAATCTTGTTTGCTATATTCCTTTATTTCATGACTGCAGTCGCCTTCCCTGTGAGTTTCTGAGTCTAGGAAGATAAGAATGGTGCCATTTCAGCTTCTCTGCCTATTTGCACTGCATTGCATCTGTTGACATAACTTTTTTTTTTTTACTTTATTTCAGACAAGAATGTCAAGCATATTTTGAAAGGAAGGTAGCAGGGTATTTATTTTGAAGGCTGAAACCCATACTTAAATCTCCTTTGCCAAGGTGGTTCCCACATCCATACGTGTTCAGGAAATGTTTATCTTTTATCTTCCATTACAGCTGTTTGGTGTCTCTGAACAGCCAGTCTTAAGAATATACTAAATGTAAGCCAGAGGCATGGGAAAATCATAAAAAACAAATATGGAGAAAGAGAAATGAAAAGTTATTGGAGCTATGTTTTTGGATAATGTTGCAAGCATTCTGATACTTCTTCATTATGGCCTAGGAAGTAATCTTTTAAAAAAAAAACTCAAACTAACTCAAATCAATTGACATGCCATGAATCAAACTCAGATGGCTTCATATTGTTTTGAATATTGAAACTGCAATTTAAATCAAATCAAGGTTGATTCGTATGGTTTAGTCCTATCGTGATATAGTCTTCATTCAACAGGGCAGATGCTTTTAGGTAAGTGATGCTTATCAAATGATCTTCAAGACAATTAATTTAAGAGAAGGTACATCAGTAATTCAGTTCCATTCCCCCTGTTATCAAGACATTGCATCAGTAAAGGTAATAGTTCCTAGTTAAGAACAACCCCAAATGCCTCAATATTTATATTGCTTTCTTTAATTTGCCATATAGTCTCCTATTCCTCCAAGAAGTGCAAAGCATTAGTGATGGCACTCAAAGATTCATTCAGAACCTCTCAAAATCAATGGCTTGAAGTGATAGACTGAATGGATTTTTGTTAGATCAAAAATACTGAAAGGATGGTATGGTCTCAATGGGAAATGTTATAAACACACCAGATAGGAGACCTTGATAAATATTTTGGCTGAATTCACACAATTTGCCTGCAAAATGTAGTTGGCTGATTTGCATTGTGTTGGCTTAGTAAGCCAGTGTACTATTAGCCATAGGTTAGTGCAATATATAAACACATGTGCTGTATACCAGTTTGGACCATATCTTCCTTAATTCCATAATTCTTTTTCTTTTCTATTAACCACAATTAGGTACATGATTACATAGAGGAAGCCTTCTATTTCATATATCAACAGAGCTGCTGGTATCACAGTTATATTATGAAAGAAGAATGTTTGACATGATGGCTGGATTCACCCATCACAGGCTTTGTGAAATATTTGATCCCGACCTATGGCTTTTAATTAATGGACGGTGACTTCTCATTATTTATTCTTCCAATGTAACCTATTCAAGTCCAGATTGCTATAGCAAGCTAAAAAAAAAAGATTACTGTAGTTAAGTAAAATAGCTGGAGGAAAAGGAGTATGATAAATATATGGGGTTGTTTAGTTTCATACATCACAAAATGTAGTATCCGGGGTTTTTTTTATAATTAGCAAATAAATCCCATACTTTGATCTTGATCTTGATCTTGATTTGTATGCTTAATCACCTTTCCTTGAAGTAATGCTGGCCAACTGCAATACAACCTGTCTGTCTGTCTGTCTGTCGGTCGGTCGGTCGGTCTGTCGGTCGGTCTGTTGGCGGTCTGTCGGTCTGTCGGTCTGTCGGTCTGTCGGTCTGTCGGTCTGTCGGTCTGTCGGTCTGTCGGTCTGTCGGTCTGTCGGTCTGTCGGTCTGTCTATCATCTATCTATCTATCTATCTATCTATCTATCTATCTATCTATCTATCTATCTATCTATCGCAGTGGTTAGGGTGCAGTACTGTAGGCCACTTCAGCTGACTGTTATCTGCCGTTCAGCGGTTCTAATCTCACTGGCTCAAGGTTGACTCAGCCTTCCATCCTTCCAAGGTGGGTGAAATGAGGACCCAGACTGTGGGGGTGATATGCTGACTCTGTAAACCGCTTAGAGAGGGCTGAAAGCCCTATGAAGTGGTATATAAGTCTAACTGCTATTGCTATTGCTGTATCTATCGCTGTATCTATACACACATATGTTGTATATATACATAGCTATGCATAGAACAGAATTGGCATCTTTGAAGCTGGTGCCAAAAGCTATGTATTGAAGAAGGTTGTAAAGATTAGTTCACAGGCCTGTAAGGATTCTGGAGATGATTTCATAAATAAGCACTTGCAAACTCGTACTTTATCAGTAAGAAAGATCCAGCTCCTGACCAGCACATAGAAAAGGCTTTAGAAATAAATTATAGAAAGCTTTGCCCTAATGTCTTTGGAGATAAATTGCTTGTCAATGGAAAATAGTTCAGTTGCTGCAGTTCTTCAAACTATCTTTTTTCACTTAAATAAATCTTATTAAGAAAACTCTGTTATTCATGCCGATGAGAATGGTTATTTCTGGTTTGAATCAACTTCCCAAAAGCTTGACAAGCAATTTGGCTGCAGACCTTAACAACGAAGAAGTTCATTTCAGGGCTTCGCAAATAAATCACTTTCTAAAATGCAAATCTAGCAACTGTCTTTTGATGCTCCAATTCAAAGCTGGCATTTTCAGCACTTCATGGTGGCCTAAAACCCTTTACAGCCACTAGATATGACCAATTGATCTGTAACAGGCTGAATGATAAGGAGCCAACTTGTGCTTGGTTGACCAAGTGCTTCCTAAAATCACATATGACCGTGCTTTGGGGAAATATGAAAACCATGTTGATCATATTGGGGCATTTATACTGAAAAAAATGATCTTGTTCATGGCCTGATGTGTACACTAGAGGAAGCAGTAAAACCAAACAAAAAAATGATTGTTTTTAACTCTATTCCAGCTCAGAGCATTGATTATTTCCGTGACCCGACAAATGCACGCACGACAAAAGCGCGCTGACAAAACTGCGGCGAGAAAACCGCGAGGTCAAAATCGCACCCACATCAGCACGCCGACAAAAGCGCACCCACAAAAGCGCGATTAGGGTTAAGGTAAGGGATTAGGGTTCAGGGTTAGGGTTAGGGTTATTACCTTGTTTTCACGTTGTTTGTTGATGGCACACTTTGTCGGCACGCTGTTGTCGGAGTGATTTCGACGTCGCGGTTTTCTTGCCGCGTTTTTGTCAGCGCGCTTTTGTTGGTGAACCGATTATTTCATCTAGGACCTGATTGTCAGCTATCCACCTAGTTAATCTCTCACAATAATGTACAAAAGATGATAAAATCTAGTAAATATGCAAAAGGTAAAATCTAGTAAATGTGATAAAATGTTCTTGATAATACAATAAAAATCTAGGGAACAAACAAGAGTCACTAACAATAATGTCAGAAAAGGTTTTCTGTAAACCTGGACTTGTGGCCACTCTATGAAGCACAGTAGAGCAAGGGAGAGAATCCATGACCTCTAGAAGTTGCTTAGTTCTTAGTTTTAACAGTTGCAGCTACTGGGAGCTTTTTAATATTGGACGGCAAAATTTGAGAATAAAGGATAATGAACCTCCCTCAGGATGACAGATGATATCCATGGATGACATGTAGACCATGTGCTGGACCAGTATCTGGAGTTACTAATTATCCGGGCTAGAACTAATAAAATAATGTTGAGTTGTGTTCTGACTCCCCTCCTCCATCCAGGAACGAAAGCCGAAACCAACGTAAATGAAAATGTTTCTTTTAATCAGTCAAGACTCTCGTTTGCTGCAAGCCACATAAATAAAGAGATAAGCACGCTGGCAGCAAGTCCTACAAAACTTGTCAGCAATGCAAACAAACTCTGGCAGCAATCCAGCCTGCCAAGTTTGTTTCTCATTAGTCCTTAACGTTGACTTCTACAGAAGGGCATGGCACAAGCAGTCTCTTTTATAATCTGGAGAGGAGCTTAATGAGCATCAGCTGAGCGTAATTACCTCTTGTAATTACGCTGTTGTTCTTGACGCCGAGTAGCCCTTCGACGGCATCCATCCTGGAACACTCACAGGTGTTTTCTGGATCACTCACTCTTGTCTCCTCCCCCACTGATCCAAGGCTCAGACACCACCTTGTGGCCAACCAGTCTCTCCTCGCCCTGCTCGGAGTCGGAACCCTGTCCAGGGTCCTTCACCTCCTCCAGGGCCAACTCATAAGACCCCTTGCTGTTGGAGTTTGGCGGCAGCTCCAACGGCTCCTGCCAGGCCACAACAGAGTTGCACCACAAGAGAGACTCATCCAGAAAATGGGGATACAAAGGAAGACATTGAACTTGAAGAAGGACGCATATGACTTGTGACTCTTCCCAAAACTTTATCTCTAGCGATTCCATTTATTTAATTAATTTTATAATCTGGAGAATGCTAAAGGTGAATAACAAATTATAACGACCATGGTTATGAAAGCGTATGTCCATGCTATCTGTTTCTTCAGCTATGGTGTTACCTGAATTGGAATAGCTTGACTGCCATGACCTGTGATTTAATAACCTAGTGCATCGATTATTATGTCATACCATGACATTTAGATTTTATATATTTAATACAAAATCAATTGCTTATTATTTTCATTTATATTATTATGTTTTACAATAGAATCATTTTTTTATTCCTTTCGCCTTCATTCTTTAATAAGCCTGTTGCACTGGAACTGCAGCTGATTTTATTTTTTCTTGCCTAGCCTGAGGAGACATTTAATCTGCGTGCCAAACTACTTAAGAAGATTAAGTAGCAACAGTGAAAAACAGCATATCAAGAAGTGAAGATTAATAATATTATTAATCACATGAGTGGTATTGCTGTATCTCTCTCTCTGAAATACATGCCAAAGCTAGGACAAAGATTTTCATACCTAGCAGATTGGAGGTTCAGCAGAGCCTGAACAAAAATAGGTATTATTCTGGTGGGTTAAGAAGATATTTTATTTTATGGGCATATCATGATCCAGTTAAATATGGATCACCACTGGCTTGCAGTTTCTGCAACTATGAAGGATCAGCTGAATTGCATATTTTTGAGCATATAGAAGTAATCAGGTATATCATCTCCATATTTCAAAATTCAGTATGATAATAGAAGGAACAGTCATGACTCATAGCTCTGATCTCTTGATCATTGTACTATTTGGAGATGGGGCAGATCAGTAGCAATAGCAATAGCGCTTAGACTTATATACCACTTCATAGTGCTTTTACATCCCTTTCTAAGCAGTTTACAGAGTCAGTATATTGTCCCCAACAATCTGGGTCCTCGTTTTATCCACCTTGGAAGAAAGGAAGGCTAAGTCAACCTTGAGCCTGGTAGGATTTGAACTGCCGAACTGCAGCTAGCAGTCAGCTGAAGTAGCCTGCAGTACTGCACTCTAACCACTGTGCCACCTCGGCTCTTCTTAGGGAAATAAAATTACTTCCATTTTCATGATCCTGTTCAAGCACAAAGAGAAGCCCCCCCAAAATAGTACTGCACACAACCAATGACTCTCAGATATGCCAAAATATACCCAAGTCTTACAACTTCCAGAAAACAAAATGTCTTCCTTAGAGGTAATCTAAAAATGAAAATGCATAATACTAACATAAATAAACAAACATACACTTTAAATAAGAGCCGAGGTGGCGCAGTGGTTAGGGTGCAGTACTGCAGGCCACTTCAGCTGACTGTTATCTGCAGTTCAGCGGTTCTAATCTCACCGGCTCAAGGTTGACTCAGCCTTCCATCCTTCCGAGGTGGGTGAAATGAGGACCCAGACTGTGGGGGGGCGATATGCTGACTCTGTAAACCACTTAGAGAGGGCTGAAAGCCCTATGAAGCGGTATATAAGTCTAACTGCTATTGCTACTGCTATTGCTAAATAGAAAAAAAAATGTTTTAAAATTGTTTTAAAAAGTGATCAGCTAAAATAAAAAGCAAGTGTTTCTTTTTTTCCCTCTCTCTTTTTGGTAAAACATTCAAATCATTCTTGCAGGAGCTACTTCTACAAGAACATTTCGAATGGATTGGTCTTATAAAGTGTCACTTTGATTAAAATCTTAATGTTCTTAAATCAAATGATTGCATTTCCATTTTTAAAATATTCATTTGCACGTATTTGTATGCCGTTTCAGTTCTGGGTTGCCTGCAAAGCAAGGGAACTTTTTTGTTCCTGAAATGCATCGGGCTTGAATATATTTTGACACTTCTGATAAGTAGGGTAGCAGCTTGAATGCAGATGGAGAAAATCTCGGGCTGTGTCTGAATTCACTGTTAAAGCCGTTACTAACGTATCACGTGTTGATCATGGCAATGAAGAGAAATCACCATCGTGTTTGCTCAGTGGCCACTGGAGTCTTTGGAATGATAAAGTGCTTGTTGAAATAGAAATCAGTTCAAACATTTAATACCTGACTTATTTGCAATACAATTTTGTGGATAAGCAAATTAAATAATAATGCATGGCAATAGACAGTAATCTTGCATGCCCTGACTCCTATATAGCCTTTATGTCAATTTTTTTACAGCTTCTGGCAATCCTTCTAATTGTAACAACTGAAAACTGTTGTACAATTGCCTGTCCTTTGAAAATGGAAACAGATTAAGAGCAATAGCAGTTAGACTGATATACTGCTTCACCATGCTTTACAGCCCTCTCTAAGCAGTTTACAGAGTCAGCATATTGCCCCCAACAATCTGGGTGCTCAATTTTACCACTCTTGGAAGGATGTAAAGCTGAGTCAATCTTGAGCCTGGTGAGAATAGACTGCAGACTGCAGCCATCAGTCAGCAGAAGTAACGTGCGGTACTGCATTCTAACACTGCGCCACCAGGGCTATTAAAACATAAGTACGCATCTCGATTTTCATGTCAACATTTGTTTATTGACAACCCTTCAATAAAGCCCACAAGTTCAAACCAGTGTCTCCATTTAGGCACTTTGGTTTTGATGTCATGATGTGTGGGGACGAGGACAACTGGAAATGTATGTCCCTCCACCCACCCTTCTGTTATAAAACAGCATCTCAATTTCTCACAGGCCTCTGAGGGACTAGAGGAGGATTGAAGGGGAAAAGGTCAGGCTAAACTATTGAAGGGAAACTTAAAAAAAAAAAAACTTTTGGAGTCAATAACCCAACCAAGCTACGGCTGGTGCTAAAAGGCTACCTGTCAACTTCAGGATTCACTCAAATTGAGACAACCTTATTCAGGGTGACAAGTAGAATAAGATTCCACACACTCAGCACACAGTAAAAGGAGAGAAAATAAAATCCCCGAATCCCCAATGTGATTCTAGTCTCATGTTCCAGATTAGACCTGGATTCTGCATTTTAACCTTGCTTATCTGAAATTGAAAACAATCTCCATTCCCCATCCTTGACTTAGTAACTTGCTCTGTCCGACAATCCACCACTCCCACCTCCCCAAAATAACTCTCTACTCACCCTAAACCCCGTTTTCCTTCTATTGACTCTCAGGGCTCAGTGACTTGCCTCTGGTCATATAAAAAAGGTGCCATTTGCTCCTCATTAAAACTCTACAGAAAGATATATGGCTAATTATGCCTAATGAGTACCAAACAAGATAAAATTGGTTGTTGGCCACCTCCTAGTGGTGACTATGAGTAAAAACACCCCACAAGACAGATACTGTGTAAAAATAACAGAATAACACAATAATAGAGTTGGAAGGGAGCTTGGAAGTCTTCAAGCCCTATATCATTTCAGAGAAATGGTTGTCCAATCTCTTCTTAAAAACCTCCAATGTTGGAGCACTTGCAATTTTGGGAGGCAAGTTGTTCCACTGATTGATTGTTCTAATTGTCATGAAATTTCTCCTTAGTTCAAGGTTGATTTTCTCCTTGATTAGCATCACAGCTGATTGGCTGGGACTTCTTCTGTTGCCCTGCACAGGAGAACGGAACTGGAAAGCAGGTTAGTGGGGTGGGGAGGGAATGAGGATTTTACAGTATCCTTTCCCTGCTACGCCCACCAAGCCACGCCCACCAAGCCACGCCATGCCACAGCCACATAACTGGTAGTAAAAAAAAATTGAATCCCACCACTGTTATTTATATATTATATTCATAATCACAGTTAAGCTAACCAGTTAATGAAGCCTAATCTGAAAGAAATTAAGAAGGAATATTTAAAAATGCCATGTTAACAAAACAAAACACAAACTTTTTCAGTTAAAAGTCAGTAAACATAAAGACCATTTTATAATCCTTCCTTAACATATGAAGCCAAGTATGACTTTGCCCTGGGAGAAAAAGAATAGCATAGACACCAACATTTCTGGTTTCCACTTACTAATGTGATAGCAAGAAAGTCCTTTGAAAATTATTTTACCTAAAAGAATATTCAAATGATATTGGTGGATTTAAATTACATGGAACCAAAGCATGTAATCTGAAGCCCCAGGTCCCCATGTGATTCCTTTTTCTGTGTGGCAACCTGCTTAGTGGTCAAAATTGTTTCTAGTATTTAGGAGGTGAAAAAGATAGGGGGGGGGTAATATAAACCCTAAACTGCCCAGCTACATAGAAGAATTTAGACTGTATTGGGCTATCTCAGAATCAAATCAGAATTAGATTGGGTACTTACTTGGGGGGGGGGCAGGGGAAGCAGTTATCAGATCTAACTATTTATATACTACTACAAATAAAACTACAGGGAGATGTCCATAAATTCGATAATGCATTATTTTTATAATTGTCACTGGTTTAGGTCACATTTTTATACTCTGTCAAATTTGCAGGATGACTTCTGTTATTTTTTTTAATTATTATCATTTTTTTTCTTTCCCCCAAAGATGTGAAATCCATGATTCTAGCACTATTCTAGCCTTTCTGCATCTTCATTATCTGTATGTCTCTGTGGTCCTTCTTCACTCCCAATAATAAGAGCAACTCCAATCAACAAACCTCTGATTCATGACATGAAATAATAATGATGATACTGAAAACACTGTTGGACTTCCAGTGCAATTAAAGGTAAAGGCTCCCTTCGCACAATCCATTTCAAAGCCGAAGAGCCAGCGTTGTCCGAAGATGTCTTTGTGGTCATGTGGCCGGCGCTGTTACCTTCCCACCATTTTTACATGCTTTTGAACTGCTAGCTTGGCAGAAGCTGGGACAAGTAATGGGGTAATGAGCTCACTCAGCCACGTGGCACCGAACTGCCTACCATTCTGATCGACAAGCTCAGCATCTTAGTAGCTGATAGAGAACTGCAGTGACGTGCAGTCAGCTTTAGCCCTGATGAGGCACTTTTTAGACTTATGGACTTCAACTCCCAGAATTCCACAGCCAGGCATGCTCAGTTCTGATTTAAAGCGACAGCATTTTTCCCCCTTGCAAAATAAGTTTTCCCATTCTTTTTCTTCTCCCTCCCCCTCCTTCCTCCCTCTCTCCCTCCCTCACCCTTCTCTCAACAGACACATGCACACGGAGAACTTCAATCCCTCTCTCATTCACTCACTCTCAAACACAAACACAGAAGTTGGATTGGATATATTTTCCAAAGGCTTGAAAGCAGCTCTTCTGCCATACCCCCCCTTCCCCTGTTGCCTTCCGATCAAACTTTTGAATTCCTCCCCCCTCCCCACACGCACCTTTTTCAGCTGTTTCAGAGACGATTTCAACTCTGCTTCTCCCAGCCCTGCCCTCCCCTCTTGAAAAGCCAGAGCTCTGAAGTCAGACTGAGCTAGTCGTTCCCAGAGAACTCTAAAAAAGCCTCTAAAAATGCCCTCTACAGGAGGCGAGAGAATACGCGCCTCATTTGCATAAGAAATTCTTCGCTTGTTAACCCTTGCGTAACTCTTAAAAGGCGAAAATTTCCTTATGCAAAAGAGGCCCCTAGTTCTCTGGCCTCCTCCTAGTTAATACTGAAAGCAGACACCAAGCCACTGTGACTTGAAATCTGGTAGCAACTACCCTGGCTTTAATTATTTTAAGAAAATTATTTAAAATCCTTTCCTTTTCCTCATGACTGGTGAGGCCCTGCCTCCCTTGCCTCTAGTGACTGCATGTCCCTGCAGAATTGATATGCTGCATGTGCAAAAAACCTATATACATAGCTACAAAAGTATCCATGGATATCTTAGAATCATAGGCTTCATAATCTTGGTTAGAAAATAAAATGAGTGGATTTTTTAAAAATTCACATTTATGAATGTGTCTACCTGCTCCAAAAATAGACAAAAGTAAAATGAAGCGATAGGACAAATGTTGGAGAACATTTTGACTACATAGCCTTTGGGTAAATGCATCTTTTATATCTACTATCCCCAACCTACCTATACTGACAATGTACAAAGAATAATGTGGCCATTACTATTTGACACTGCACAAGTCTGCACATGAAACATGCATTTTAATGTGCTCAATAACATCCCAAGGTTGCCTACTGTTGAAGGAAAAAATAGATCTCAATATATTTGCAATGGCAAAGGGTTGAGCAACTATGTTTCTCAGCTGCTGTATTTTCATCTTCAAGGTCCCATACCAATAACACCGCATAGCCCAAAGTGGATGGGAAAAATCTGTCCCTTCCCCTTTTTTTGTGCAGGCTTGCTGCACAATAAGAGACAATATATCTGATTTTATTTAAGGGTTGGAAAGATTATTAATTGTTTTTTATTTATACATGAATTAATTGTCAAGTGCCAGGGAAATCAGGAGATCTGTGCAGTTCAAACTGCATAAAGCTTTATTGCAAGCTTAACATCTCTACAAGAATCTGTCCAAGTGACCGTTAAGGGAAATTAGCGGGAGATAAGAGAGGCATTCAAGATGGGCTGGGCTTAGATCTCTTATGAGGGCACGGCGACTCATGACTTATGACATGTTTGACTCCTCCTTCAGGATCAGCCCTACATTTATAGCCAACCTACCACTTCAGGTAGGATTTATCTAGCCAGTACTAATAATGCTACTATAGCTAAGATAGTAGTGGGGTAAATACTGCACCTATGCAGTGGCATGCTTCATGGTTGAAAATCTGCTCTAGTAAGAGGTATTGAGAGAAGCTACTCATTCCCAATTGGTGTTCAAATCAGTTATTGTATTTTTATGTGGATTATTAATATTTGAATTCTTTACCAAAAATGGCAGCCATTTGTCTCATTTTTTTTCCTTCGCTGCATTCCCCATCCTTCTTGGGTTTTTCGATATAACTTAATCCTCTTATATGTATGACTTAGGCAAAGCAGAAGAAATAAAGAATAACTAAGTTTACCAGAGCCCATATGAAATCTTCTGTATATTTCTGAGCAAGGAAACCTTGTTTTATAGGAAGAAAGGTATTTCTGGCATTGAAATTAAACTTTTCCTCTTGGATAATTTCCCAAAGCAATGTGTCTATAGAATGCAAAATAATTTCACGGGTTTTTTAATAATCCTTCAAGAAAGATTTTTTTTAAAAAAATAAGCCATACTGAAAGCATAAATATAAGCATAATTATGTGCAAAATGCAAATGTGAAGTAATATAAAATAGGTTGAGCAGAATGGCTGAGCCTAGGTAGTTAGTTTTAATATAAAACTGGCCTTATATAGAAGAGAAATACCGCTTTATGTATAACACATAAATAAGTGATTACATATTTATTCTAGATTTTCTGTTTTATAAGCTGATTCAAATATACAATAAAATCAAGAAGACTTCTGCTTGGGGCACTTTTTATTGGCAGGTGATTAATAGCTTTCCTAAATCAACAAATAATAAAAAAGCACTCTATTTTATTGAGCTCTCTCCTTCAGACTTCCCACATTTGACAGCAATAAAAATAGTCATCTGTAGTGATCATTTGATCTATCTATTGCAATCAGTATTTGTATGTAACACTAACAGTAATGAGTTGGAAGGGACATTGAAGGTCATCTATTTCAACCCCCCTGCTCACACAGGTGACCTGTAGTAGGAATTCAAACCACTGAACTGCCAACCTTTCTGATCAACAAGCTCAGTGTTTTAGCCACTGAGCCACCTAGTCAGTGTAATGTCTATGTGTTTGTGTAGGTATGTATTCATACATATATTCATATATGCACTAAAATGTATATGTTCATACATATATGCATGTATGCACAGTCTAATGAAGGCAAGACAGGAAAAATATTCCTTGCCAGACTTATACTGGGCAGGAAAGAATGGGTAAGAAAGATAGGTAAGATGTTTGGTTGTTTTTAACTATTTACTTTACCTTCTAAAGATGTTTCTCCTTTGGGAGATGCTGCAGGAAGTTAAGATCCAAACCTTCAACTGGTCCATTCCCAGACAACCTTCAGTTTGCTCCTTTTGTCCTAATAGGGCCAATCAGATTAATGGCAAGGCTCAGCTCCTGGAAGATGCTTCCAAAAGTGATTCATTCCAGGCTCAGAGAAAGAGGTATTGAAAACAGTCCTTGAAAGTACTCTTGAGATCTTTATTTCCACCTTTTCTAATTAACTTGGTGTTATACTTTCTATTTTACATCTCTTTTATCCCCCCTAAAGGAACACATGCAAATTGTAGCAATGAGGTCATTGCTGTCTAATAGGATTGGGGGCTATATATCATTAAAGGTGTCCTTATTATCATGAATTTGTTGGCTCCCTTCATGTATAAGTAGTTGGAGAGCATTGTAACATGTTTTGACCTTTATTAAAATTGTATGCGAAAAATGGTTAGGTGAGTTACCTGTTGAAGAGTCAACAGAGATTTAAGGATGCCAGTCTCCAAAACCCACAACTTTTGTCATTAGCATTGTCGATATGGCAGTAGTTACAGTATCTTGTCTTTTGTCTCCATTTTGGAGTCTCTGCACTATTGTAACAAATCTGTAGTTCAGGTGTAGGATGAGGGTGAAGTTTCATTTGCCAAGCTTGTGGTTTAGTTCCTGAACATTTACTACCAGGCTAGGTAACATCTTCAGTAGAGTTTAGGGGATGTCAGTGTTCTTCTGTTTATAAAGGCTTCAGGCTTGGGTATGTCAAGTGATGGGTGAGGTGTAAGTCACCAATGAGAGTCTTGTGATGGGTGTTGTGATAGGGAGGTTAGATCAAGTCAGAATCATTGAGAGGTGAACTGCTGGTGGAGAGTTGTGTGGGTTGGTTGAGGGACAGTGCTGTCTCTGATTCACTGTGCAGTTGACTTGGATTCTGAGGGGTTTGTGGATTAATGTGTCGATAGATGAAATTGCTTGTGGAGTGCCAGGCTTTGATAAACTCATGAGCATAGTGGGTGGTTGCGTGGTTTTTGTGTTGCTCCAATTGAACTGGTGCTGTTTCGTCTTGGGGTGGGTAGAGATTAAGGGTTTTTGCACTACGTCATACAGGATGCCATGACTGTTCTGCCAATGTAATGAAAAACAGTACAGTAACTCACTCTCCATGCCATAGATCTTCAAATCATACTTGGTTGAGTGAAGATTGAATGTTCTCTTGAGTCTTTCAGTCAAAAAAGATAGCTGTGGTGTTAATGTGTGCTAATGTGTGCTAAATACATATTTCTATTCACCTTGAGTTGCATGGGAACAGGGTTACAGCTAATTCAGCATCCAAGCATATAACCCTCATGAATTTATTTATTTATTTGGTTTGGTCAAATAAGTACAAAATGACAGGTATAAGTATAAACATGGACATGAAGAAAGAAAATCAGTACAATTAAAGGGGGCAGTAGACACACTGGTGCGCTTGAGGTTTGAGGTTTATTTTATTTATATGCCGCCCTATTCCCTGAGGGACTCAGGACGCCTCACAAACCAAGGAGGGGGAGGTAAACACAAAGAAACTACAACAGAAAAGGTACAGGGGAATTTAAAAGACAACCCAACAGTCACACGATTCGAGAGGGGAAAGAGAACTCATCAACCCCAGGCCTGCCGACACAGCCAGGTTTTACGGCTTTTCGGAAAGCCTGGAGAGAGGTGAGGGTCCGAATCTCTGTGGGGAGCTTGTTCCAAAGGGCCAGAGCAGCCACAGAGAAGGCCCTCCCCGGGTAGTAGCCAGATGACATTGGCCAGTAGATGGAACCCAGAGGAGGCCTAATCTGTGGGAACTAATGGGTCTTTGGGAGGTAATTGGCAGCAGGTGGTCTCTCAAGTACCCAGGTCCAATACCATGAAGGGCTTTATAAGTGATGACTAGCACCTTGAAGCGTATCCGGAGACCAATCGGTAACCAGTGCAGCTCGCGGAGGATAGGTGTAACGTGGTGTACTGAGGTGCACCCACAATCGCTCCGCGCGGCTGCATTCTGGACGAGCTGAAGTCTCCGAATGCTTATGCCTGCCCCCTTTACGGACTGCTTAGGAATGGGTTGAGGTCCATGTAGACAGTTTAAAAGTTGAAGCCTTGAGGGTTTTCAGGATGTAACAACTGAGTCAGGTAGAGCATTCCAGGCGTTGGACCACTCACTCTGTTGCTAAAGTCATATTTTTCTGCAATCGAGTTTGGAGCAGTTACCTTGTGTTGTATCTGTAGGAGCCAAGGTGGCGCAGTGGTTAAATGCAGCACTGCAGGCTACTGCTAGATCAGCAGGTCAGCGGTTCAAATCTCACCGGCTCAGGGTTGACTCAGCCTTCCATCCTTCCGAGGTGGGTAAAATGAGGACCCAGATTGTTGGGGGCAATATGCTGACTCTCTGTAAACCGCTTAGAGAGGCCTGAAAGGCCTATGAAGCGGTATATAAGTCTACTGCTATTGCTATTGTTTGCCCATGTATTATTGAGGTTGAAGCTGCAATAGCCGTTGACAGGTAGGACATTGTAGCAAACAATTTATGTACTATGCTTCGGTCAGATCATAGATGGCATAGTTCCAGGTTGTCCAAGCCCAAAATATTCAAGCCTGGTGGCATAAGGGATTCTATTGTGAGCAGAGGAGTGGAGTACTCTTCTCATGAAATACCTCTGAACCTGCTCAATTGTATTAATGTCCAATATACAGTGGTGGATTCCAGGCAGATGAGCTGTATTCAAGAATTGGTCTGGCAAAGGTTTTGTATGCCCTAGTTTGCAATACAATGTTACCGGAGAAGAAACTTCGCAAAAGTAGGGTAACAACTCTTAATGCTTTTTTGGCAATGCTGTTATAGTGAGTAATATATTTAATAATATATATTATTATATCTATGAGCTAAATAGCTTGAAATAGATCTATACTAGTCTCCCTTTATTTATTTATCAGTACAAATATAACATAAATGTAACAAAGACAACAGTAATAATATGGGTTTCTGTCGTGATGGTCTCTTGTGATGAGCCGATTGACAGATAATGGAAACAATTGGCTTCCTCCCATAATTGGGGCATACCAGAGGTTGTGACACTAAATATATACCTTCTTCCCTGGCTTCAGCTGATAAGGAGGAGGACCTGTGGCTTAATGGCTAAGACGTCTGCCTAAGATGTAATACAGCACAGGTTCGAATCCCAGTAAGGGTATGGCTAGCTGATGAGAGCTAAATAGCTTGAAATAGATCTATTACTAGTCTCCCTTTATTTATTTATCAGCACAAATATCACACACACACACACATATATATATACATACACATACATACACATACAGACACACATACATACATACATATACATACACAGACATACATACATACATACATACATACATACATAATTATTTTTTCACAACTATCTCTGGTTCTTCCATTACAGCATTTGAGTATAACATGCAACTTTCACCAGCTGCTAATCACCTGAGAGCCAGTCTAATGCAGTGGTTAAGGCACCAGGATAGAAACTAGTAGACCATGAGCTCTAATCCTAAGTATAAAGACAGCTGGATGACCTCAGGCCAGTCCTCCCCTCTCAGCCTTACTAAAGAAGACAAGGGCAAATCACTTCTGAAATCTTGTCAAGAAAACGGCAGGGATTTGTCCTGGTAGTCAAAATTGACTTAAAGGCACACACACAAACTATTGCCTAGTTTCATATGTACACTGAACAACTGGTGGCATACTTTGAAATATACTGTATATATTATATATGCCTTATATATCCCTTTTTCCTTAGTATCATCATCATTCAATACATCTATTTTTCCTCTTGATTTAATTCATTGAATCATGCTCCTTATTAGTGCTTCTCCTATATTCCATGCCCAAGCTTCCCATGCTATGGGCATCATCCCTTGCTACCCATTCATGGCTAGAGAAAGCAAGCTAAGAAGGAGTAGATTAGGTTACCAAGCTTAAATGCAGCATTCCCTGCTAACGGTAAGCACAATATTAGCCAGTGTTTAGAAACCATTTTAGCAACATTGTCGTTTAGCAACCATTTGAACTCAATCAAATTCAAGGTTTTAAAGGATCTGTGATCATTTATATTTGCTGACACCGTTCTTTAAACCTCTTAAACTGGATTAGCTGAGTCATGATCAAAGAGGCCCACTTGGCACTAGATACTTCTATTAAAATGTCCAGAAGACCTACAAACCCACAGAATCATTGAAGGAAGTGTCACCTTCACTTCCCCCTTTTTAAAATAAGAACTAAGCCAATCCGCTTCCTCAACCTGTAAATAATACAATAGAAGAAATAGACATTTTTTTTATTTAGATTAACATTTTAAATATTTTTTAGAATTATACTAAAATAATAAGAATATTATTAACAGAATACAGAGTCGAAAGGGACTGGATCTTGGAGGTTTTCTAGTCCAACCCCTTACTCAGCAACAAACCCTATACCATTTTAGGCAAAGGGTTGTCCCAATCTCATCTTAAAAAACTTCCAGTGTTGGAGCACCCTCAACTTCTGGAAGCAAGTGTTCCACTGATTAATTGTTCTGTCTGGAAATTTCTCCTGTAGCTCTAGGTTGAGTCCAGTGGTGGGTTTCAAAAATTGTTCGAACCTACTCTGTGGGTGGTGGCCTCCTTTGTGGGAGTGGCTTGCCGCCCATGTGACTGGATGGGAGTGGCTTGCCACCCATGTGACCGGATATGAAGATGCTGACGACACTTGTCAGAAACCACCTTAAATTACCTCACACACAGCACTGGCATCCATAAGAATATGATGTAAACTTGTTTTTTAAAAGGCATCTTTGGTTTGCGTTAAAACAACTTCAACACACGCAATGTTCTGATTGCACCACAAACGCAGTAGTCATCCTTACCTTTCACACAGGCACTGAGTTTTATAAATATGAGCATGATAGTGTAGAATAACCATATCCAAGGACCAGTGGTGGGTTTCAAAAAAATTTGGAACCTCTTCTGTAGGTGTGACCTGCTTTCCGGGTCCACTGGTGGGACCTCTTCTAACTGGTTCAGTAGATTTAACGAACCGGTTCTACCAAATAGGTGCAAACTGGCAGGAACCCACTTCTGGTTGAGTCTCTCCTTGATTAGTTTCCATATAGTACTTCTTGTCTTTCCTGCAGGTGCTTTGGAGAATAGCTTGATTCCCTCTTCTTTGTGGTGACCTCTGAGATATTGGAACACTGCTATACTGTCATCCCCTAGCCCTTCTTTTCTTTAAACCAGACATACCCAATTCCAGCAATCATTCTTTATATGTTTTAGCTGCCAGCCCCCTAATCCTCTTTGTTGCTCTTTGTTTTATTATAAAAATTAAACAATTATTAATATAAGTATTTTCCAATCTAATTTTAATGAAATAATTATTAATAACTTTGTTTAATTATAATATAAGAATAAAATACTATAAAGATTTTGGAAATGTTTCTGCAAATAGAGTTTTGAACAGGCCTTTCAGATGGGCAGCATCTCGCTTTGTCTTTGCACCTTGATAAGTCATGTATCCATGTACAGTGTACAAGTAGTTCTCAGTTTATGACAATTGGGAGCAGAATTTCTGTCATAAGTCATGGTCACGTGTCAAATTACCATATAACTAGACCTGATTTTACAGTGGTTATGAGTCATTACAATTGTTTAGCCACTCACACAGTTATTAAGGGAATCCAGCTTCCCTGATGGCATTTTCTGCTGGTTTTTGCAGAAACTCGCAAAAACTCGCACGTGATCACTTTTATTCCAGCAAGACAACTACATTCCATCATAAATCCTGACCACATAACCACAGGATGCTGCAACTGATAAATACCGGCAAGTTTCCAAGCATATCAATTGCAATCAGATGACTACTGACATGGGACAATGATTTGCAATGTCATAAACTGCAAATTTAGACTGTAAGTGGTCCCCCCCCCAAAAAAAAGTATCATAATTTTGAATCATTGTTAAAGAAACAGTTGTAAGCCGAGGACTAGCTGCACTCTGTGCCATACATAAATATTCAGACTCAAAATGAAGGTAAGTCGTTTGGTATTCATTACTAATATTTATGGAATTCTCTTCAAGTAATGGTTTTTAAATTTAAGGGATTACTTGTGACCTTTCTATAATACTGACATTTCCCAGAATTTATTTTGCATGGTTTTTTTTTCCCCCTGGAATAAAATAAGGTTTAGATTTTTTTTATGAATAACTAAGAGCAGAAGATATGTCTCTATGGGACAAGAAGCGAAACAGCTGATTGCAATGTCCAATTCTCCAGTTCAAACTGCTAACAAGTGGAAAATCTCAAATAGGTTTATGTTTGCCCCTTTTTCCTTCCCACTGCAACCTCTAACAATCAATGCTTTCCCCCCTTTTGCTTTAGGGGTGCCCGAACCTGGCAACTTTAAGACTTGTGGACTTCAACTCCCAGAATTCTCCAGCATAGCTGGCTGGAGAATTCTGGGAGTTGAAGTCCACAAGTCTTAAAGTCCACAAGTTTTAAAGTTACCAAGTTTGGGCACCCCTGCTTTAGGTATTCTCTTAAACAGCTGTTCTAATGAGAGGAAGAAGTCTATGAAATTAGTATAACTGGGTGGCTTTGAAAAGGTCTGTGGTCTGCTATAACAGTATGGTGAATATTGTTCAGTGGATTTAGCTTAGGGTACGTCTGGTACAGTGGTGGGATTCAAATAATTTACCAACCAGTTCTCTGCCGTAATGACCAGATGGGTAGGCGGGGCTCGGTGGTCATGTGATCATGTGGGCGTGGCCAAGTCAATGTCACTCAGGTCGATGGGCACTTCGCGTTAGTTGTTACAATGGTAATAAGGGTTAACCGGAGAGGTAGTTTCTGTAAGCAGATCAATAAAGATTAGATTAGAAATAACACCAGAATGTTTCCTTCTTGACTTCCTTACAGGACTAGCCCTGTAAAGTGGAAAAAAACAAAAGATTTCTTCCAAAAACCAGTTCTCTGAACTGCTTAGAAAGTTACCAACCGGTTCTCCCAAATAGGTGGGAACTGGCTGAATCCCACCACTGGTCTGGTAGTTTCAAAATCCTTTTGGATAGGACCATTCTCTTGGGCAAGCTCACGTGATCACTTTTATTCCAGCAAGACAACTACATTCCATACAACTGGCCTCACACAAGCCCTTACAGCAATTATGCAAATGGCACCAGTACAAAAATGGTTACAATCCAATTGTCATGTATAATGGGTATGCATGTGGATCCGGTGTGCATAGCACAGACACCCAAGTAAACAAGAAACAGATTATCAGATCTGAATGTGAGTCCTAGGACTAGAAGATAGCAGAGACACCAAGGGTTGGAAGAGGAGTTTCTCTACATTTCTGCAATGTCTTGCATTAATTTTATTTTGTTATTTTTATTATTCTTAAATTTATTTGCTGCTCATCTTTCAGGATGTCTCCATCCTGTTGATTCTGTCTGAGCTTCTCTCCAATTGTTTTTTTTTTCAAGGCAGCAATGGCCTACACAAGGCAGCAGGGACAATGGTCCTTTACTTCTTCACTGGTAGGCATCCCTTTAAAGCAGATTCTGCAAGGGGGATGCTCTCACCAGTAGGTCTCTATCTGGTTACGCCATTTGCTGTACAGATAATGCCTTTCCAATGTTGCATGCAATGCCATGTATGCATAATGATTTGGAAAATGAAAAGCTATCAGTGAAAGGATGTTTTCCAATAATTAAGACATTTTTTTACATGGTGATCAGGAAATATGAACAAGGACAGCAGCAAAGTCTAATCCTAGCCTCTTTTAGAATTAAGTTTGCAATAACATCTCTTCAATCTGTAAACTTGGTATATGGGTGTGGCCCAATATGTTTCTTTGGAAGGATGCTTACCTGTCCAGAAAAAGGGGACAATTGTAATCAAGACTTGTAGGGAATATCTTCTGAATGTTTGTTTATTAATTACCTTTTTGCCCATGTTTCTATGACAGTCCTTATTTTGTGCAAGTCCATCATAACCTGCAGCTATTGTAAAGGGTGCCCAGTATCCAATGGCTAAAATGTTTAAGGACCCCATATGAGAGCAACCCACCGAGTTCTTTATTTGCTTTATTTATGTTCTGTCACCTTATATAAAGGATAGTGTGAATATAGTTAAGTTTAAGTTTTATTTTATTTATATGCCGCCCTATTCCCTAAAAGGGACTCAGGGCGGCGAACAACTTAAACAGGAAGGGGAACATACAAGTACAAAATAGACATTTAAAATGACCAACAACCACACCTGTCGAGAGGGGAAGGGAGCTCATCAACCCCAGGCCTGCCGACACAGCCAGGTTTTAACGGCTTTTCAGAAAGCAGGGAGAGAGGTGAGGGTCCGAATCTCCGCGGGGAGTTCGTTCCAAAGGGCCCGAGCTGCAACAGAGAAGGCCCTCCCCCGGGTCGTAGCCAGATGGCATTGGCTGGTGGATGGAACCCGGAGGAGGCCAACCCTGTGCGATCTAATGGGTCTTTGGGAGGTAATTGGCAGCAGGCGGTCTCTCAAGTACCCAGGTCCAATACCATGAAGGGCTTTATAAGTAATAACTAGCACCTTGAAGCGTATCCGGAGACCGATTGGAAGCCAGTGCAGTTCGCGGAGGATAGGTGTAACGTGGGTGTATCGAGGTACACCCACAATTGCTCACGCGGCCGCATTCTGGACCAGTTGAAGTCTCCGAAAGCTCTTCAAGGGCTGCCCCATGTAGATTACATTATTATCATCATCTGCAAACTAGAAGTGAACATTTGATTATGGCAGGAAAAATCTTCAGCCTGCTCTCATATGGGGAATTTGAGGATCTCAGAAAAATCAATCTTGTGTTTGTTTGAGGCAACAAAGCAATCCTTCAGCTAGACCAATGTTTCACAACTTTGGCAATGTTAAAATGTGGGGACTTCAACTCCCAGAATTCCCCAGCTGGGAGAGAGTTCAAGTCCACACTTCTTAAATTTACCCAGATTGAGAAACACTGAGCTAGATTAATTGGCTGAACTCTCTCTTTTCAAATCACTACACGATCTGTGAGCTTTTATATCAGGATCTGTTTATGATTCACTCAAGCTGGTCTTATCAAAATTCCCTCTGTAGTTTTTTTTTTTTTTCCTGTAATGGAATGATCAGAAAGTTTCATTGCTCTGCAGCAATTTATCTGTACAAAACCAGGATCAGATGTCATTATTTCTTGGAAGAATGAGTTTGCTAAGAATATATACTGTATGCCTCACTCCTCTTTTTCTTTCCATGATTATTAGACACAGCATGGGGTGAAAAGAGTTTATTCTGAGTTTAAACTCAGTTTTTATCTGATACAATTTGAAAACATTTTTGATGTCATCATATCCGAGACAATGATCAATCTGAAATTCCTAAGAATGGTTTTTGGAATGGAATCCTGAATCCAGAACAGATGCTGAGATAGAAATGAGCTAGAGATAGGGAGTTAGAGCTAGAGCTAGGGCAGATAGATATAGGATGATAGAGATACAGATGGATTGGATGGATGGATGGATGGATGGATGGATGGATGGATGGATGGACGGACGGACGGACAGACAGACAGACAGACAGACAAACAGATAGATAGAGATAGACAATTATTTTTGTTAGGAATGGTGGCGCTAGGATTTCTGCATATGATTTGGGAATACTGATTTGTTTCTTTAAAAAATGGATAAGCATCAAACAGAAATTCTCACTAGCCTAAAATTCAATCAATCCACAACTCCATAATTGTATTTAGGCAGTATTGCATGTTGAGTTTCATCATTGCTCAAATTGCTATAACCTCAATTGGGGGGGAAGGGGAATTTCATTGTTGTTTTCATAGTAATGGTGATGTTTTCACATATCCAACAACACATACCTGGCTGCCTGGTATTGGTTACTAAGATCCCAACACCAAATTTAACCCTGTAAAATTTCCCTGTAGAACCTTCAGTTCTCCTGTTCATATATTAGGCAGTGGGATATACTTGTTTGTCAGCAATCTAACTTTTCATAGTTTATTTTCAAGTGACCTTTCCTGGTAATTGAGCCACAGTGGTGTAGTGGTTAGAGTGCAGTACTGCAAGATTCTTCTGCTGCCTGCTGGGAGCCTGCAATTTGGCAGTTTCAAATGTTACCTGCTCAAGATCGACTCAGCCTTCCATCCTTCCGAGGTGGGGAAAATAATGACCCAAATTGTGTGGGCACAATATGCTGAGTCTGTAAACTGCTTAGAGAGGTCTGTAAAAGCACTGTGAAGTGGTATATAAGTCTAAGCGCTATTGTTATTGCTAATTAGCAAACAGTCCGACCTTTATTTTTCCAATACCAGTTTAAAGAATGCCACACTTGCACACAGTATATCTCATCACAAAAAATAGCTGGTCTTTAAAATCACTTGGTTAGAGAAGACTGCAAGCTGTGTAATTGTTTTGCTGAAATTTCTGGAAGGCAATCAAGTGCAAACTGAAACAGTTGGGTTGTGTGCAGCTGTCTAATTACACTTTTGCCACTCCCAAAATATTCCCTTATCAGAATAGAGTAAAATCAGAGATATTGTTTCATGCCATTTGAAGTAGGGAAAAGATGGAAAGTGCAGTTTAAGCCTTAAGAGACGTTTACTATGATTGCAAAACAAACAAACAAAAAAAACCCAGTGTTGTCTCCCTATCCCCAATTAGAAAAATGGAAAATCATACCAACTTCCAATTTTTATGTGTATACAAACATAGTACATTTATATCAGTGTCCTGCTCAGGGAGATCTTGGGCCCTCCAGAATATCCTTAAATGCAGCCTCTATAGTGGTGGGTTTCAAAAATTGTACTCTGTGGGTGTGGCCTCCTTTGTGGGAGTGGTTTGCCACCCATGTGACCAGTTGGGAGTGGCTTGCCGCCCATGTGACCGGATATGAAGATGCTGACGACACTTGTCAGAACCACCTTAAATTACCTCACACACAGCACTGGCATGTATAAGAATATGATGTAAACTTGTTTTTTTAAAGGCATCTTTGGTTTGCGTTAAAACAACTTCAACACACGCAATGTTCTGATTGCACCACAAACACAGTAGTCATCCTTACCTTTCACAGAGGCACTGAGTTTTATAAATAGGAGCATGATAGTGTAGAATAATCATATCCAAGGACCAGTGGTGTGTTTCAAAAAATTTCGAAACCTCTTCTGTAGGTGTGGCCTGCTTTCCGGGTCCACTGGTGGAACCTCTTCTAACCGGTTCGGTAGATTTGACGAACCGGTTCTAACGAATAGGTGCGAACTGGTAGGAACCCACCTCTGAGCCTCTAGCTCTGTGATGGTGAGCACGTGCATGCGCAGGGTGTGCAGGCCATGCAGGGGATCGTGCATGCATTTGTGTTATGGGTGCACACACCACTTTCGGCACGCAGCTACGAAGAGGTTAGCTATCACTCCTCTAGCCATTAGAAGTTTACATAGCCCTGTTGCAATATAGCCTGAGAGAATCTGAAAAATGCAATTATGAACTGGGTTACATGTGTTATTATATCGCAGGGAAAATCAAGAACTAAATAGCATTGTCTTCTGTGAGAAAAGAATTCACACACACAACACACACACACACAATTCAAAATCATGACAATCAATTAAAGGTGTTTTTTTTTTTCAAATCCTCACCCACCTAGTAACTTTCCACTGAAATCTCTTCCCTGATGCAATGTTTTATTCATAATGAAAGGATAAGTTTCATGAGAACAGCGAGGCTTTGTTGGGCTCTGTGTATGTCCAGATGAATTTCCTCAACAGGAATCTAACCTGCTACTTTGGATTGTGGTCACTTCTATTCTGAAATTTATTTTTTTTAAAAAATATATATATAAATATTTTGCAGCACAGCAAAACATCCCTACTTCTAGTTTTCCTTTCCCCCTTTCTAAAAGCAGCTGTGTAAATCTTTGTGCTGGGGTTACACTGTGGCTGTTTAATCACAACAGGTTAGTCTGAAAATTTCTCTTGGAAATAAATAGCCATCCCTCAGCAATATTTTTCAAGGGATTCCATTGTGTCTGAGTGTTTAAAGTTTAACATTAATCTCTTAACAGTTGTACAGGTGTTCTTCCCCCCCCCCCCCCCAGAAAACAGTTTTGACATTTTAAAACAGCTTTCCTTTAACCGGAGAAGGGAAGCATTGATTAATTGTATTTCCCCAATCCAGATGCTCTCTAGATGTCAGGAAAGGTCACTCATGACATTTCTGGGAATTGAAATCCATAATTCTGAGATAGTACAGAAGGGTGGACAGTTGTTATAGAGTTTCTGGATATTATCTGGGAGTGTTTGTTTGTTTCTTTGAATGAATAACCAAAGAGTAAACATATCTCAACCTATTCGATACCACCATAGCATTCAGATGACCGGGGTTTAGTACTGTGTAGGTGAAATCTGCACTTTTGAAGCTCTTGGCCTTGTCTGGTGATTTAAAACCTCACTCTTTTCCTAGTCTCACCTTTAGTAACAAAGGAGAAGCTAAAGGCTGCCTTTTCCTTCTGTAAGATATAAGGTAGATATCCCATGATGTTGCAAAATGTCTGCAAATTAGCAGGCTTTGTACATTGCTGTAAAGTCCTCCACATATACAGAAAATAATTACTTAGCCAGCTTGGCAAATTGCAACATTTTATTGTAAATCCTCTTATCCTATACTGCTTCTGCATTGCTACTTGTACAATTAAATAAATAAGAGTTCTCTAATCTGACACCTGCAGAAGGGAGGGAAAGTAACAGTGTGTCAGGAATCCTGTGTCACACACTGATGTCTCTGGCAGAGAATCACAGTCTGAATCCCCAACATCATGGACAGTACATGTCATCCGATTATCCTCAGACATGTCTGCCTCCAAGCCTCTTACAGAATTGAAGATGATAACAGAATAACAGAGTTGAAAGGGACTCTGGAGATCTTTTACTCCAACCCCTGCTCAGGCCAAAATACAATTTCACACAAGTGGTTGTCCAATCTCTTCTCTGTTGGAACACCCACAACTTCTGGAGTCAAGTTGTTCTACCGATTAATTGTTCTAACTGTCAGGAAATTCTCCTTGGTTCTAGGTTGCTTCTCTCCTTGATTAGTTTTCCACCCATTGCTTCCTCGTCCTACCCTCAGGTGCTTTGTAGAATAGGTTGACTCCCTCTTCTTTGTGGCAGCCCCTGAGATATTGGAACACTGTTATCATGTCACCCACTAGTCCTTCTTTTCATTAAACTAAACATATTCAATTCCTTCTCCTGCTCTTCAAATTGTTGGAAGAAATGTCCTTCTGGGCTCAGCTGCAAGGAGGGGGAAAAACACTGGAAACATGGAGGCTGCTTGAAAAGTGGATATAGTGGACAGGATCACTTGGCTTGAGTTCTTGAACAGAAAAGGGGGATCACAAGCTTCCAGATGTTGGGTGAAGAAGAAAAGAGAAACAAGAAGGCCTTGCTGAGAGTTTTACTCTCTCTTCGACCCCACCTCTCTGTTTACTGTTCCTGTGTAAGAAATGCATTTTGATTGGTTGTCAGACTCCCAGGAGCGGGGGATCTTATCTAACTGTGTAGGTTGTGTGCCTTTTTGAGTCCCAGGCTTGATTGAGTTCCCAGATGCCATGTGGTGAGTATCTGTAGAATCCCATCTTTGTTATGTAGACTAGATTGGCTCAGGCATTTTAATGGCCCATTGACAAAGGTGGGGGCTATTAAGAGTGAGTCTGTTTCCTACCTAAAAACATGTTTCTCCATTTCTGATCCAGGAAAATATATTCTGCCTCTTCAATATTTCCCAAGATATTTCATTTTTCTAAGAGAGGGGTGGGTTTTAACTTCCTACAATCTAAATATATTAGGGGGCCTTCAATCCCCTAATCATCTTTGCAGCTCTTTTCTGATGATTAGATGGCATTCAGCTCACCAGTAGGTTCCACTTCAATATTTATTTATTTTGTGTGTGTGTGTGTGTGTGTGTGTGTGTCCAGAGCGTCAAGGCAACCGCAAGATGTCTATCAACAACAGGGTGCCTGGATTGGCTAAGACGCGCAGGCATCAACAAGAGTTGGTTCCATTCTGATTGGTTGCCAGTTTGACAGCCACCCTATAAATAGCTGTCAAACCGAAGTTGCTCTTCTTGTTCTGTCAGTAGTTGCTGTTAATAATAAACGTGTTCTGTTCCTGCTTTAATCGCCCCAGTAATCTCTTCAGCTGAGTACATAATAGGGGGTTTCTCCTTTGCCAGAGGGAAAGGAATAAACATTTAGTAGCATAAGCCTTGCTTTACTTCTTAAATGAACTGAATGGATGTATTTTATATTTGCAAAAAGACTCCATCACCCATTCCTACTGGGTCAGTTATATGCAGCAGCTTGTGGAAAATTTATCCAACAGTGACAATATCTGGGAAACAATGGCAATACAATAATACAATACCCATTATTACCCATCCATGAATACTTCTTAAAATGCATACACTTAGAGCAATTGTGTGTTCCTTCATCTTGTCCTTTTTTAGATTCAGCATGCAGCGTGAGACTTGCTAGTATACGCAGCATGTTTGATGAGTATGCTTATAGATGCATTGCAACAGTGGTGGTGCAGAAAGACAGAGACAGAGAACAGTAAAGAATGACTGGATACGGGTTTCATTTTCCTGCAAATGGGAGCTAAATATTAATATTCATTTTCAGGTCAATATTTTTCAATCTCTTCCTGAAATAACTCTTATCTTACTTGTGTTGTACAATGCGGCCTTATTAAAGGTAAAGGTTCCCCTCCACATATGTGCTAGTTGTTCCTGACTCTAGAGGGTGGTGCTCATCTCTGTTTCAAGCGAAGAGCCAGCGCTGTCTGAGACGTCTCCATGGTCATGTGGCCGGCATGGCTAAACACCAAAGGCTCACAAAACGCTGTTACCTTCCCACCAAAGGTGGTCCCTATTTTTCTACTTGCATTTTTATATGCTTTCAAACTATTAGGTTGGCAGAAGCTGGGACAAGTAACGGGAGCTCACTCCATTATGCGGTGCTAGGGATTCGATCTGGCGAACTGCCGAACTTTCTGATTAACAAGGTCAGCATCTTACTCACTGAGCCACTGCATCACAGTGCCTTTAATAGAATTTAGTAAATTATAAGTCAAATTTTAATTATGGTGGTATTTGTAGCAGAGTGCATCTACCTTGTTGCCATGCTGTATGAAAGGATTATAGTGTTGACTTTCGGATTATTACGGAGGTTAAAATGCACAAAATGAAATTCACTTGAAGTGTGTTTATACCAAAGATGGATGCAGATGGAGGTTTCAACCCTCCCCTCCACTGTGGGAAATAAATCAATTTCATAGGAAATAAATGAAATCAAACTGTATCAGAAAATGAAAAGGAAGAAAGAATTGGAATTTAAATTTACTAATTTTTCACAAATTGTTAAAATCTTGGGTTGTTCTCCTGGGTCTTCAGTTAGGATGTAATTGAGCACCTGTGGGTTTTTTAAAGTATCTTTTTGTTCTTCTTGTGTAATGGGATCAATTTCCAGTCAATTGTATTTTCTTTTTTTTTAATGTTCGAAATTGAGATATTGCATTAAATATTTATACTGTTTGGTTTTAAAAAAAAGCTAAAAAAATACAATGCTCCAAGCAGATCACCAAATTGGGCTGATAGGCTACAAATAAACAGCTGTGTCTGGCTCTTAAAAGAGAGACTGCAGAAATCAAAAGTATAAATCAAATAACATGGTAATTGTGAATAAAACTAATACGTCCAAACAGAAAAAAAAAATGGATTTAAAAACTTGACAATAAACCAATAAACATAAAAGATTTAACACAGAAAAGCAAATTAAAGTAAATGCAATTCCCAATTCAGCCATAGTAATACCATCTAAAACATTTACTCCTATGCTTCAATTTCCATTGATTGCTTTTTTCCACCTGGAAATTTATTTCGATTCAAAGCTTCCTGGCTCCATGGTAACTCTATTCCAAATGCTAATCTAACATTCTGGACATCAACATTGTCTTCCTTTCCCAAGCTTCATCTGTAACTTCCTCCTTGGTTTTTTTTAAAGCAAGGGTCGCCAACCCCTGGTGAGTGGACTGGTACTCAGCAGCAGCCTATTGGGAACCGGTCTGCGCAAGCAACAGGTGAGTATATGATGATCATATCCCTCTCCCCCATTGCCACCACTACCACCACCACTGCCAGTGCAGAGAGTCTGAAAGTTTGCGGACCACTGTTTTAAAGCAGTGGTCTCCAACCTTGGCAACTTTAAGACTTGTGGACTTCAACTCCCAGAGTTCCTTAGCCAGCAAAGCTGGCTGAGGAACTCTGAGAGATGAAGTCCACAGGTCTTAAAGTTGCCAAGGATGGAGACCACTGCTTTAAAGGACTGAAACTGTTCTTCGGTATACTAAAATATAGCAGGCTGGTCAGTTTGGCAACTAGTCAATTAAAGCTGCCAGTTGTTTCCTGCAGAAATCTGGACTACTGCTAGATGGTAGGAAAGAGAAACCAAAAGTTCTAACTTTTTGATGTGCAGCTAAGAAAACTAGGATCCCATTCTTTGTCAAGCTGCAAGCAAAGCAGAATATACATAGGTGAATGTTCGAGTCAGTCTTGACACCCTGTTTGTATATTGGTTTCTAACTTTCCTATTTTTTTGTCCATTTTTAATGTTTTAATCTTGTACTTTTGCTTTATGAAGCAAAAATAGAGAAAGCTACCCAGAGTCACTTGACAGAGTGGTGGGCAGCATATAAATGTAATAAACGAAACAAAGGAATATGTAAATAAAATATCCTAATGTTTTATATCAATATACCTCTATAGCTAGTTCTTGACTGGTGACCATTCTATATCAATATACGTGCTCTACATGGGGCAGCCCTTGAAGAGTGTTCGGAGACTTCAGCTTGTCCAGAATGCACCCACGTTACACCTATCCTCCGCGAGCTGCACTGGTTGCCTATTGGTCTCCGGATACGCTTCAAGGTGCTAGTCGTCACTTATAAAGCCCTACATGGTATTGGACCTGGGTACTTGAGAGACCGCCTCCTGCCGATTACCTCCCAAAGACCCATTAGATCCCACAGACTAGGCCTCCTCCGAATTCCATCTGCCGGCCAATGCTGGCTGTCAACTACCTGGAGGAGGGCCTTCTCTGTGGCTGCTCCGGCCCTCTGGAACGATCTCCCTGTGGAGATTCGGACCCTCGCCACCCTTCAGGCTTTCCTTAAAGCCATTAAGACCTGGCTGTTCCAGCAGGCCTGGGGCTGCTGAGTTCCATCCCCACTCGAACTGGTGTGCTTGTTGAGACCTTTTAAATTGGTTTTGTATTGTTGTTTGTTTTTGTTGCCTTCCCTTTGTATTGTCCCCCTTCCCCTTGGTTTTGTTAGCCGCCCTGAGTCCCTCGGGAATAGGGCGGCATACAAGTTGAATAAAACCTCAAACCTGTATGTCTAGTCTACATATAGCTAGTTTTTGACTTATGGCCACAACTGAGATTAGAATTTTCATTACTAAGTAAAGCAATTGTTAAGTGAGTCACATATGATTTATGACCTTTTTCACTGTTGTTTAGCAAGTCACTGCAGTAATTAAGTGAATCATGCAGTCATTAAGCAGATCTGGCTTCCCTCATTGACTTTGCTTGTTGAAGCTTCTCTGAAAAAACAAATGGTGATTAAATGATCCCCGCAACCTTGTAACTAACACGCCTGTGCCCAAAATTTGATCCTGTGACTGAGGGGATGCTGTGATGATTGTAAGTGTGAGGAACAGTCACTAACACACTTTTCCCCCCAATGCTATTGAAACTTGGAACCATGATTGAAAGAATGGTTATAAATCAAGGACTACCTATAAACAGATGTCTATGTGCAGTATACTTCACTTAAACTTTAGGTATCCTCAGCTGATTTATAAGCTACATATTGTAGCATGTAAGTGGAAAAGACATTGAGATTAAGTGGTTAAAATAACTCTTTACCTCTTTTGTACATGTGCACCAGTGGTGGAATTCAAATATTTTACTATATGTGATGTAAAATATATAATTTGATATCAGAGGTGATGACTGTGGAAGGGATGCACGAAAGCTCTTTGTAACCAACTGACACACTTTCTACAATTTGTAATGGAGGGGATGCTGTGATGATTGTAAGTGTGAGGAACAGTCACTAACACACTTTTTCCCCCAATGCTATTGAAACTTGGAACCATGATTGAAAGAATGGTTATAAATCAAGGAGATGATTTAGGAGATGTGTGAACTTCAGTTCACACAATTCTCCAGTCAACATAGCCATTGCTAAGAATTCTGGGAATAAGAGACATATCAAGTTGGGATAAATAAACCCTTTCATATTGTTAAATAATGTTGATTATTTGCTAGATAAGTGAATCTATTTATGAGTTTAAAAATCTGGCCAGCAGTTTCTGCAATCTATAAGGATAGATTCCTATTTTCTTTTGAGGCTGTCTCACAACGATTAGTGATTTTTTTTCCTGATTGATGTAGCCCTTTTGTTATGAGTTAGCTTTCATTTCTAGGAATGTTCAGTTTCATAAGTATAACTGATTTTACTTGTTTTATTAGCCAATGCTGCATTTGCCTGGAAGGTTCTGTTCATTTTCTCCCACACAATGTTTATAGTTTTTTTTTAATGATTCCAGGTTATATGAATTAATAGGACAACTTATTTCCAAAATTCACCCATTAGAATTTCTTCACATGCACTTTAAAAAGGAATATCTGAAAACTCTAGAAAAACTTGCATGTTTTTATTGCATCAAGCAAAATGGTATAAGTTCCGTATTAGTTTTGCCTGCAAGATTCCATTAAACATCTGTCATTGACTAGATTGGAGCAAAAAAAGAACATTGTTTAAAATTACTTTTAAAAATAATTTTATGGCCTCTCATCTTTACACATAGAGAGTGTACCAAAAGTCAGACTAATAGCAATATGTTTTATCATTTATTTATTTTTCTGAGAAAATGTCACTGTATTTAGGAATGTTCAAAGGTCATGCTTCAAATGAATTAGAAAGAATTTAAAAGAAAATGGCATGCAATTTAATGTAATATAAAATATAAATATATATACACACACATGCACGCATGCACACACACACACACACACACACACACAAACACACTCCTATGAATTTCTTGCTCACAAATATTGTCCCTTTAGCTGGCTTTCTAGCAAAATTTCTATTAGAAATTAAAACTTCCATCTATACTTAGTACCGTGTTTTCCCGAAAATATTTTCTTTTGACCCCCAAAATAAGCACTTGGCCTTATTTCGGGGAGGTCTTATTATTTTTGAAGTATAGCAGACGGCGAGCGTGGTCACCTCATGGCTGCTGCTGTGTTACAATATTTGTGGGGGAGGGCTTATTTTAGTGTATGCACTCAAAAGCCCGATTGGGCTTATTATCCAGGGAAGTCTTATTTTCAGGGAAACAGGATGGCAGTTTATCATTTTTAGGATCTGAAGTGGAAAAGGCGCATTGCAGTATATATATGTTGTCCCAGCACTTATTGATGCCTCTTTAAAAAAATGCAGACTTGCCACACTCCTTTAGTAAATGTATAGTACCAGCAAAATACATATTTGAACTGAAGAAGGAAAGGTGACCCTCCCTTGCAGCATCCTCTTAATCCTACTTAATTCAACTCTGTATTTTCCTGGGGAACATATGTTTACTGTTACAATCCAGGAGAAGATGCAGCTCCCATAAGGAGCTCCCCCAGGCATCCTCTGCTCCTAAATGCATCAACACAGGTAGAAGCTGAAATCATTCCCACAAACTATAATGCTCAAGGCTGAAGTCTGTTTACCTTGTACAGCTGTATAGCTAACTATCCCTGAAAAAAAATCATCATAAAAGAGGTCAGAATATTAAGATGGGAAAACAGCTGGAGGATGAGTTGGAGAATGTATTCTGTGTGCCAGAATGGTGGTGCTGAGATAAAATATTCATATAGTGTGACCCTTTAACTTCTAACTGTGCAATCTATATACGATCTATGTTTGCTGAGAAATAAATCCCTCTGGTTTTCATGAACTTATCTGAAGGTGCATAAGAGTGCAATCGCAAAGTTTTTGCCCTGTAAGATTGTTACAATTGCTCACTCATGAAGCCTAATGTTTCAGCTGGCAAAAAAATGGTTGTGAAGTTTAATGCAGGAAACAAGGATTGGGAGGAGGAAAAATGCATTTGGAATCCTGATAATATAAAAGCAATTTAACTCTATTCCTATTTCAAATATACTGAATTGCCTTTGTTTTCTAGATCTCTTGGTTCTGTGTTCATTTGTTCCTAGGCAGCGTACCACACTAACATTCCAATACACAATTGAATAAACAGGTTTTAAAAGTATTTCAAAACCAGTTTTAAGTTTAAGTTTAAGTTTTAATTTTATTTATAGGACTCCGGGTGGCTTACAGCAAGGAAAAGAAAAACAGTAAAAGAAAATAAAAATAAAAAATAGACAAGTTAAAAACAACACAGATACATTCGTTTCAGTCGGGGCTGGACCTCAACAATGAGGTCAACAGCCCCGGGCCTGCCGGAATAGCCAGGTCTTGACAGCTTTTCTGAAGGCCATGAGAGTGGTGAGGTCCGGATTTCTGGGGGTAGTTCGTTCCAAAGGGTCGGAACAGCCACAGAGAAGGCTCTCCTCCGGGAGCCACCAGCCGGCATTGTCTGGCTCACGGCATCTGAAGGAGGCCCACCCTGTGGGATCTTACTGGCCGTAAATATAATAAAAAATCATCCTGTTTAATTTGTCAGTGTCATGTGTCATAGAAATATTGCTCCTGAAAGGGCTACCTAAATAATGGCAGTATTTTATTCTTGCTTTTTATATTGATATTTGATAGATATTATGTGTAATTCGACTCTTCAAGGCAAATGCACTTCACTAATCATTTATTGATAAAATATTGACAAATAATAAATCTCTCATTTTTGCGTCTGTCAGCAGTGGGAGGAAAATCAAGGCTCTATCAAGCCATCATGTCTGACAGATAAGCTATCTTTGGCTTGGTGTGTTTTAAGGCTGAAACCATTTCATTCAGGTTTCCTCTTTCTTCATAAGAAGAAATGCAATCCTTTTCTATGACCTATCTGGGTTCATTTAATTAAATGTGCTGTTTGCCCCCTTGCTACCATGGTGAAACTTGTACTTTCTGCTTAACATGATAATAAGATTGTTATAGCGGGCCAACCTTTTTTTTTTAATGGAAAGTCTTTAGCCAAATAGGGAGCAAAAGACAGGACCATTTGCCATTGCCAATTTTATCCAAGTCTGTTTCCCAAATTACCAATGTTGATTTCTGTTTTAATATTGTAGCTATTTTTATAAAGCTAGGAAAGATACATATAGCAGTATGTGAACAGTGTGCATTTTATTTCTCTGGTGCTACTTTTATATAGGTATATATAAACTCTTCACAGATTAATGCAGTTGTGACTTTGCAAGATACAACACGTACTCCCTAAATCTATGCAATGAAAGCCTTTCATCTTCCAGCAATGACCATGGCTGAAAAACATGACCATGGCTGAAAAATGAATTGCCCCAATAGGAATTAAAATATCATATAAAAATGTATGCACAAACTCCAGATAAGATTTCATTGGATTAGCTAGTATGGAATGTGTTGTGGCCCAGCAGGAGCCGTTGGAGCTGCTGATGGACTCCAATAGCGAGGACCCCTATGAGTCTGCTATGGAAGATGTGGAGAACCCTGGGCAGGGTTCAAACTCAGAGCAGGAACCAGAGAGGCTGGTTGGCCATCAGGAGGTGCCTGAAGCATGGAGCAGTGGGGAAGATCAAAGGGAGTTTGTCCCTGACACCAGGCAACGAAGGGCGGAGAAATGGAGGCAACAGTTATGGAGACAGACTCATAAGAGATAATCAAGCCCAGGTGGTTGTGGCTTGGCCCCTCCCAAGAGAGTATATAAGAAGAGACTTTGGGAGGAGTCCTTTTGCAGGACACAACCGTTCATAGTAATCTGGAGAACTCCTTGTCTTGTCTGCCTTATGTTCCCATGTTTGTTGGAGTCTGGGTTGCTGCCAACGTCTTGCCAGTGAGTCGTGTCTGGGTTTTCAGCCAACAGGATTATAATTGCTATGAATAAAGAGTGGCAAACAGCTAAGCCTCTGTCTGTGTTCATTACCGGACAGAACAGGAATGGATATTTGCTTTCATCATCTTCTTCTTCATTCCATCTTCCCCTACCAGATCCTAAACTTTTAACAGAATTTTAAGTTTATATTCATATTATATGTATTCACATCAAGTTCAAGTTATAATTTTTTTTATTGTTATTATTGACAACTGTCTTGGAGATTTTTCATGTTCAGGGATAAAAGAGAGGAAGAAAAACAAATGTTTGAGTCATTTTATTAAGTAAGTCTGTAATTCTACAAAATGATTTGTAATAATTTATTAATAGTAGCCTTTAGTGAGATTGGACACACAGAATTTTTTTGTCTGGCGCATAATCTCTCAATGTACATACAACAACAAAAATATAATCATAAGATACCAATAGTAGAAAATAAAAGAAAAGATGAGAAGGATAATGGTAATATAGCCCTTCTACGTGGATAAATATCTTTAGACATTATTCCATAGTTTTGATATATCTTTGCCTCCACTCTAGTTCTTTTCTAGCAAGAGAATTTCAGAATATTATCAATGAAACTTGCAACAACTAGAAGATTTACTGTATATTGCTCTGGTACCCAAGCAATTATCAGCTGTATTTAAATAAAAGTAAAATAAAGCATTTTTGGTTGTACCTTAATTCAAGCTAGAGATTGATCGAATGTTTGAATTAAGGAAAGGTAAAACTGAAAATGTTTTATTTTACTTTTTAAAAACTCTCTTTCACTTCTGATTGGAAATACTGTTGATGCAGTTTTAAGGAAAGTTGCAAATGTATCTCCACATCCAAAGTACATCTTTTTTTTTGTCATGTGGCTGAACATTGTGAGACATGAAAATAAAACTTTTTTAAAAAAAATACATTTGTTTCAGTAAATACACTTTATTCTTTCTCAACAGGATAAACATTTTAAAAATTACTAAGTATATCATATTTCTCTTCATACCATCCAGATTAACAGTGTTATAATGACTCAATTCTATGCCTGCAATATTTCAGACTGGATAAGTTGGATACTAGAAAACCACACAATTGCTTTAACAAGTCTCAAATAGATGCTGTGTTCATTCTGTCATATATTCTGAAGTGCCTCTTCTAAATCAAAGCTGAAGCCTTGCACCACCCAACCAGATGTATACACATTTTTCCCCTAAAACTCTCTCTGATGAAAGGCAGCCAATCAGTATTATTTCCGAGTATTTTTATCTGCATTGATTTCTAGCTAGTTAGACTGTCTCTGGAATGTGGAGAATTTCCTTTTTGTCTACACCAACCAATATCACAGGCAGGGATATTTTCTTCCTGCTAATCAGGAAAAGAATAAATTCAGTTTCTCAAAGGCAGCAATTTCTTGATCTATGTTTTATTTCCAGAAAAGTGATTTCAGAGAGACATCCTAAGTAGAAACATGATCTTATTCTCATACTGCATGCACAGCCTTTATAATTATGTACATATGCTTCAAAAGTTATATACTAACTTTCTTCAGATGTTAAGTTGGTGATTTGCAATTCTTTCAGACTTCAGGCACCAACATGTGACTCTCCCGCCCATCCTAATTGCCAGCATTTCATAAGTTTTATGAAGTTTTGACAAAATCCTGTATGACACAATAAAAATTGTAGAGACTGCTGTAAGTGTGTGAGAATACCGCAACTGTACAATTCCTCAGCTTTTGTTTGGCTCCTGACACACAGAATAGGAAAAAAGCCCTTGTGAGAATCTCAATAAAATAGCTATGACTAGAAAAAGAAAGTGTGCATCCATTCTGATGTGTAAAAATGTAAAACATTTTTAAAGAGCGTTTTAACTAACTGCAACACTTTTGGTTTGGTGGCAGCAGTGCTTCGGATAGAAAGTCCATACAGAGAGTAGTAAGGACAGCCGAAAAGATTATAGGAAGCTTGCTTCCTGTTATTCAGGATACTGCTTATAAGCGCTATGTGCTTAGAGCTCAAAGTATTGTTAGAGACCCCACACACCCACTTCATGGTCTGTTTCTGTTGCTCCCCACTGGGATGAGATTTTGAAGTATCTATAGTAGGACTATTAGATTCTGTTACACCTTTGTTCCTTATGCCATCCACTTTGTAATCTTGCAGGATTTTTTTTTTTTGCCATGTACATTTGAATTAGACTATGATGTTTGTCTGTGTCATATATGTGCGTGTATGTGGGTATATACGTAAAGGTTATCTTTTGAGACCTGAACGAAGCAAAATTTTATTTTAATATATGCTGATTAGTGTACATTTAAAGTGACAATAAAGTTCTATTCTATTCTATTCCTCAGTTGGTGTAAAGATGAATTAATTATTTTTTCATTGTTCCACAGCCTGATTTTTTTTAAAAAGATATATAGCCAAGCTCATAAACAATCTTTTTGTTATCAGAATACTGAAATGACTTTAACCATCTTAACTATAATCACTATTCTATGAACATGTATAAACCTATTTTTATAAATTATCTTCTAGGAGCCTGTACACGTACAGATACTCAAAAAAGATATAGTTGGAAATCCAGTAGATTAAGGAAATTTAGTATTTAAACAATATCTAGGATATAAAAAACATGTCCAGGAACTGATAATCCACTAATAGCAAAATGAAGATTGAAAATATCAGGAAAAACACCTCCAAATTATAAGAACAAATAGGAAGAAACTACAAAAGCTATTGTAGAATAAGATATAAGCATTATTATAAAACAAGTAGAGAAATATTGTTAACAGAGATGATTGAATTTATAAGGTGGTTATGGAATTATTGTTAAAAATTGTCAATGAAAAGTTCAGATTGAAAATGTTAAAAAAAGAAACAAATGATAAACAATAACAAATTCGAAATACATAAAATAAACAATAATAAATAAGGAAAATATAAAGTAATATATTAGAAAATCAGGACAAAACTGATCTGCAAAATAAAATGGATAAATGATAGGTATATTTAAATTCAAATACTGAAAGCTAAATATGCAAAAAGCATAAGAAACAAATGGTGCAGGTCAGTGGTGGGTTCCTAACCAGTTTACTACCATTTCACTGAGAGGGAGTTTTGCGTTGTGCATTGCTGAACATGCACAGTTGACTGAAACTGTTCTGCTCATGCGCAGAAACATGCCAGCGATGGCAGAAGAGACTGGGGAACCAGTTCGGGGCATGGCAGGCCTGTGTTGCTGCCAGTTCCAGTGGCCCAGGCCTCAATACCACTACTGTTTGGCCGAACCAGTACAAACCAGTAGGAACGCACCACTGGTGCAGGTAGATCCTGAAATACCAATATACTAATGTTGGGTTCACTTCCAAGAGGGGAAAAAGACACCGGAAACATGGAGGCTGCTTGAAAAATAGTTTAATGATGAACAGGACCACATGGTTTGAAGTCCTGGCTAAAGGGGTATCACATAACTCAAAGATGTTTAAGAAGAAAAAAGGGCTGACCTGCTGAGAGTCTTTGCATTTTATGCCCTCTGTTGGGACCCGCCCTGTGCAAGAAATGCACTCTGATTGGCTGTCAGAATCCCATGGAGCCATGTAGGGGCAATTCTCTAGGCTGTTCTTTGACTCCACGTTTGGTTGAGCCTTGCTGGGCTGTGAGGGGGATGAGTTCTTCCTCCCTTTTAGGGGGATATATTCTGCCCTTTTAATATTTCTCAAAATAATTCATCTTCTAGTAGAGTGGTGGGTATTAACTTTCTACACTAATAAATAAGGAAGAAAACAATATTAAAAAAGAACTACATGACTAGGAACTATATATGAAATGAATTTTTAATGATATTAGAGTATGATGTCATATAATATAAACTTTAGTACATGACTGTATGTATGTGTGTGTGTGTTATGTGTGTGGTGTATGTATGTATGTGATATACATATATATACATATACATATATACATACATACTATACATACATACACATACACACACACACACACACACACACACATATATGTTGTATTTGTGCTGATAAATATATAAAGGGAGACTAGTATAGATCTATTTCAAGCTATTTAGCTCTCATCAGCTAGCCATACCCTTACTGGGATTTGAACCTGGGCTATATTACATATTAGGCAGACGTCTTAGCCATTAGGCCACAGGCTCTGATCCGTTATCAGCCAAGCCAGGGTGAAGGGTATCTATTAGATAATACAACCCCCGGTATGCCCAAATATGGGAGGAAGACCACTACTTCCATTCTCTGTCCTTTGGCTCGTCACAAGAGACCATCCAGGCAGAAACCCATATTTTACTGTTGCCTTTTTGTTACATTTGTTGTATTTGTGCTGATAAATAAATAAATAAAGGGAGACTAGTATAGATCTATTCAAGCTCTTTAGCTCTCATCAGCTAGCCATACCCTTACTGGGATTTGAACCTGGGCTATATTATATATACACACACACACACATATATACACACACACACACACACACACACACACATATACATACACACACACACACACACACACACACACTACATCGAAATTGCAGATGGTGCGACTTGATAGCACCTTTTCAAAAAATACTACAACAAATAAATAAAAATAACTAAGTTAGATACAATTAAAGTCTTGATTATTAGGGGGCAAATGTTATTACAGGATATCGTTAAATAAAGGAGGAATAATGATAACAACGTATATATAGGTATGGGTAAAACATAAGGAAACTGGATGTAAATTGTAACCAGTGATTTGGAAAGAAGGATTAGAAAAAAATGATATTAAATATTATGGATGTTTAGCTAGAATAGGACATAAGGATTCAGTGTTAATGGAGGATTTTAGAAATAGTAAATGAAATGCCAGTACTTGGTTTTGTATTAAATCTTGGTATATTTTATGATGAAGGATGTTTAAACAATTACAGTCAAATGAAAATGGACGTATGATGGTAATAATATAAATATCTGTGTTAAACTACTTGAGTTAATATGAATTATGTTTATTGACTGTGGAAGAGATGCACGAAAGTCTTTTTGTAACCAACTGATACACTTTCTACAGTATGTAAAGAAGGATGTGTTGTGTTTGTTTGAAAATTAAAAATAAAAAAATATTTTTTAAAAAATACTAGAACAAATGAACAAAACCTGCATAGTAATTGGTTGGTATAATCTATTTGAATTATTCCAATTGGCTAGCTCAATATTGCAAAAAATTAGTGAATACTATATATATTTCTTAAAATATTGCACAGGATTTATCAGAGAGATATTCTGATTATGAACTAAATTGTATATATTTGTACAAAAATATCTAGTAGAAAACTGCAGAGTTGTAAATACGGATGTTTATGCACATTTTGTTGACTATGAAAAGGCAGTTCATTATATTAACTATAGTAAGCTTCTAACTATTTTGAGAACTATGAATCTGGATAATAAAAACAATAATATGCATTGTTATAAATTTATACTGAAGGCAAAAATGAAGTAAAACAAAACCTTTTCAAATAGTCCATGAAGTGTGACAATGCTATGTATTATAACCTTGCTATTTAATATATATTCAAAAGCTAATTTTAAAGAATGCTTACAAAAGTGTCAAGAAAGCTTAAATATTAATAGTATAATAAACAACTTAAATTACACAGATGACATTATATTAAAAGAGCAAGGTTTACAAAATTTACTTAAATATATCACTTGAATAAATGTTGTAGGCTGAAAATAAATCAGAAGGAAACAAAAATCATGGAATCAATTAAAGGTATAGATACAGAACAGAACAGTTTTGAATGATGGATAGGATTAACATGGAAATAAAGAGCAAAAACATAAGCTTATTTTCTGTCATGATTGAAAATTACTACTCTACTGATGTCTATGGAAAAGAATGAAGAGCTAGCTGGTAAACTGGCTCCTCGAACTGCCCCAGAAAAGAAGAGAACTTGAAATTGGCCATAAGTGCTCCAGGCAGCTACTCCTTGTGAGAAGACGGCAAGACAATTATCTCCAGTGGGATGATAGCTCTGGGAGATGAAGGAATAGCCATCTTGCTCAAATTGCAGTCAGTGTCTTTGAAAGGACACTGTGTTTGGATATTTATTTTCTAATTACTTTCAGAAATAGCTTGTTAACTGCTTTTCAAATATTAGGAACCTTTTAGTACCACAAAGGTTTTGTTGGGGAAATAATTTTTAAATACAACTCTAAGGGTGTTTAAAAATTGGGTGGGGGAGAGATAGACAATAAAAGTCTAGTCCTCAAGGACCCCTGCTATCTGCCGAGCATTTGGCATCAGCATTGTTGCAACACCAGCACTAAGTGGATGCACAGATGACCAATTTGCAGGAACATATAACCAATGCAACAGCTGGGGCAGAATTTGTTTCAACCCGTGGCAGTACATATGATGGCAGCTGAGCCAATGTACCTGTGTTCCAATGGGAGCTTGCCAAAGAAGTTAGGGAATGTCCCTTTTGAGCTTTTCTCTTCCCATTGTGCAGCTGTGGGCTTATCTGACAATTCTCTGGGTTGCATCTCTTCAGCCTGATTCTCATTATACTTTCTCTTTCAATTTTACTCCAAAATAAGCAAGTGGGTTGAGAAAGGGAAACACTGACTAAAGTCACTATGCATAGTTTAATAGCTCAGGTGGAAGATGTGGGGTGGGGAAGAACCTGGATTTTTTAGGTCTTGTTTCAACATTTTAGCCACTATACCATACTGACATAAACCAAAAACCTACATTTGTGTTGTGTCTTTCTTTGTGCTTATGCTTAGACCATATGAACTTGTGTTCCTTTGCCTTTAGGGCAAATGAGATTTTTCGAATAACTAAACCAAGGGACAGCACATATAATAACTTAAGTTGGTAGAAGTGTATTATATATTATCCATATACTATTATAATATACTTTTATGAATTTGCATCTCTATGCAAGTTCTGTGAACTATAAATATAATAAGGGTGAGGTAATGAATGGGATACTGTGTTTGCACATCTCCTGTTTACTAGGATCATCAATCACTAGTCTGAGAAAAATCTCTTTGACTAACCTCCTAGGATGTGAAAATAAAATGTGAAAGTCCTGAATCCCATAGAGGATGGACAGGATTTATAAAATAACTACTAATTTAAAGAAGTACCTGTCAACTTAAAAAAAAAAATCATTTGGTTTCAGATGAATGTACTGCTCTTTCCCCCAAACGTCTGTTCTCTGGATTTGCTTTCTGAATTAACAAAAAAAAACACTGGCTATTACTGTAGCTCTCACCTGTGAAAGGTGAAGGGAGGAGAAGAGAAGTGAATTATTGTTCCCCAGCTTATGAACAGTGCTTTGCCATCAGAGGATGCCACGAGGAATAAACAAGATGTGACAAAAATTAGTTTCTTGTCCTTTCTGCGTGGCGACACTGCCTCTGCCCTACTAAACCTATGCTTTTGTAAGCAAAAGGTTCTTAGCAATCCTGAAAGCGTAGCTATACAAAGGATAAACACTTTGTGGCAAGGATTGTTTAAAACAAAAAATTGTTCCTCCAGAAATAATCGCTCCAACATCAGCAGTGTTATTTACAAGACTGCCCCTATGACAGATTGAGGTTGCCACATAAATTGAGTGGGGCTGGCAGAGCTCGGAGGTTTTCTAGTTCAGGTTCTAGTTTCGTATTCCTATTAAGCTATATTTTACAGAGTGATTTTGGACCAGCTCTTCTTTTTTAACTGGCATATACTATGAGGTCCATTCAAATATGCACTACTTAAGGCAGGATTATGTTTCCTTGAGTTCTTTGAGGAAAGGATGGCATAAGAAGGTGTAAATGATTTACAGGTCAGAAATAGACCTGTAAATTGCCGTCTAGCCGTTATAGTGACAGGCTAGGATGGGAATCTGAGAGGTTTCTGTCTGTCATGATGGGGAAAAAATCAAAATAACAATCCTAGCTTGATCACAGACTCCTAAAGTTTAAGCCAGAGAGTCCAACTACTGCTCAGTGTAGAAATTCAAATTAAAACATCCCAGTGGGATCCAAATTAAAAAAGCCTTTGATTTGAGTACTTCCAAAGAAAGGGAAATCATTACCTCTCTGGGTAATTGGCTGCAGTATTGTTATGATGGAGGGACGTGGTGGCTCAGTGGCTAAAACACTGAGCTTGTTGATCAGAAAGGTTGGCAGTTTGGCAGTTTGAATCCCTTGCATGGTGTAGCGGAGTAAGCTCTCATTACTTGTCCCAGCTTCTGCCAACCTAGCAGTTCGAAAGCATGTAAAACACAAGTAGAAAAATAGGAACCACCTTTGATGGGAAGGTAACAGCGATGTGTCTTTGGCATTTAGTCCTGACGGCCACATGACCAGGGAGATGTCTTGGACAGCACTGGCTCTTCCGTTTTGAAAAGGAGATGAGCACCACCCCTAGAGTCAGGAACGACTAGCACATATGTGTGAGGGGAACCTCTACCTTATTGTTATGATTCTTTTTAAAGAATCCATTGTTTGCAACTTAAATCCAATATTTTGCATCCTGCCTCTGGAATGAGTACTTGAGGTATCCGACTGTCACATATTTCTCCACATATTTCTCCATGTACACATATTTTATCAAGGCTAAACACCTCGATTGTTCACCCATATTAGTTTCTCCTCTTCATCATGTCTGGGTATGTTTTGCATACTAATGCTAGGTGGCAACTCCATTAGATAGACCAAACAGAAACCAACTTCATAGAAAATTAAAATTGTTTTTACTGAGACTGTTAATAATAACAGAATCATGTAAATTTGATTGTGCTGTACCTTCTTATGCTTCAGTGAATTAGGGAGGAGTCTGAATCTTCAGAGCCACTTAACTCATTCTCTGGAATTAAACCCTTCCCCCCGCCACACACAGATATTTAATTTCTTGTTTGGGTAACAGTTCTTGAATATTCCCATCTATGTCATCTTCCTTACTCATTACAGAGGTATTTCACCTAGTTCCTGCCAAAAGCTCACAGGCAATATCCTGATGACTCATTCCATTTTTCTTGAGGGGGAATCAATTTATTAATAATTCTTTTAACTAACTTTTATAAGTAGTTTTAAGACTTTGTCTACTAACTAGGAAGACCTCAGTTTTCCCTAAAACCTTTAACAGCATAACTTTTGTTATCCTAATATAATTAAGGCAGGTGGTGGGGAAGAGAAAATTAGGTGTTCCTTTGGCATATAGAGAGCTGAATCATATGCTATTATTAATCATCCCAAATTCACTTTTATAGAAGAAAGAGGACAAGTATAATTAATATATTGATGTTCAATCTTTTGTGATCCTTTCTGAAGTATAAATGCAGTAGCTCTACCTTTTTAGATCTTCTTTTAACAGATGGCTACTATTTAATTCTTATTTCTCTCTCCATAAAATACTGTGTCCTCAGAACTAAATGGACTTTAATTGCACCCAACCATCATGACAATAATCTGGAAACCTGAAAATATGTGACCACTGACGAGTTACATATCTTATACAGGTTGGATATACTTTCAGATCAAGTATACAGATGAGATAGATGATGATATATAGATATATGGAGATATAGATAGATACAGATAGAGATGTCATATAGATACAGGTATAGATAGAGCCTTTGATCAGGGTTAACTCCTGGTGACTGTCTGGACTGGTCTTGCATTTTTCTTGGCAAGTTTGCTTGCTTCCTATTCAAGTCAAAAGTCACTTTTTTGACTCTGAAACATCTATAGTCACGTGCAAAGGAAAATGGATGAAAATGTAGTTCCCTGGTGAATGACATTTCCCCCCCAAAATTTAGAAGATATCTCATTCTCTGATGGTTCTTTTTTTTTTTTTTGCACAGCTAGACCTCTCATTCAGCTGGTATTTAAAATAATGAATTGGTTTCCTCAAAGCCTGCAACGTCTTATTTATTTCTTTTCAGATAAGGTATGAATAGTTAGGGTGCTTGAAAACAATTGGAGAAACCAGTTTCAAGTACATTCGTCCATAGAAGATCATTGAGGGCCTTTGGGTCAGATACTTCTTGCATCTGATCCAAATTGTAACTGTAATATGTCAGAACCTATTTGTTAAGATTTTCTGACATAGCCTGAAACCTTTTAATGTTTGAGAGTTCAGTAACCTCTTGCTCAATGATGGAGTTGAAGTCCTGTTTTGCCAAAACAGTCACTCCGAGATTTATTATAAAGTGTCTTTGGAGATTAAAATGTTTTGACAGTACTTTGTCCTTATTTTGAATCTTATGCCCATTATTTTTTTAATGATAAGTTTGTCTTATATAGAGTCAAGAGTGGCATTGCTGGCAGATGACGGCATATTGGAAAAGTATATGAAGGCACCTGTAATCTTGTGTGAAGTTATTGAGAAAGTGATGGTACTGGGAGAAGAGTAGTCATCTGAATTTGTTGCAGGACCCAATTCCCGTGTTAGCATAATTATTTGGTTATTTTGGGTTGCCTACAAGAATTCACTTCAGGCTTGATAACATCTGTAAATTGCCATTTCAGTACAAAGAATATATGCCAACTTTAGAGAATGGGTAAGACTGATGAATTTATTATACATCAAAAGATTTCAGCTATTTCATAAGAGCTGAGGTGGCGCAGTGGATAAATGCAGCCCTGCAGGCTACTTCAGCTGACTGCAGTTCTGCAGTTCGGCTGTTCAAATCTCACCGGCTCAGGGTTGACTCAGCCTTCCATCCTTCCGAGGTGGGCAAAATGAGGACCCGGATTGTTGTTGGGGGCAATATGCTGACTCTGTAAACCGCTTAGAGAGGGCTGAAAGCCCTATCAAGCGGTATATAAGTCTAACTGCTATTGCTATTTCATAAGATCACAAACACAATGGATTTTCAATATATTATAATGGCTAACTGATGAAGTAATCTGTCTCACAATAACCTGCATAACTACTTTCTCCCTTTACTTGACTCATCCTCTCTTCAAATTCTACATCAATTAATCATTCCAGGTATTTAATCAAGTGACCTACGTTCAACAAAGCCTTACGCTTTTTAATAATATTTGTTAGTCAGAGAAGGTGCTACAAACTCCGAGTTTGGGCTACCATAAACAGCTTTCTTTCTATAATGTCAGTCTTAGGAAACAAAAACAAAAAAAAAATGGAAATAGCTGAGATCTTATTCCAGAATAAGTTGGGGGAAAGGGAAAAGATGAATAATTAATACTGAATTTTTAGCTTGAGAATTCAAGCATATTATCAAGTTTATATTTATTGAGGAAAAATGAAAATAAGTGTAGTAAAAAAAGGTGATGTGGATTTTACTCCACTAATCATTGCCCACTAATCATTGCCCACTAGAGTGGTGCTCATCTCTCTCTCAAGGCCATTGAGCTGGTGCTGTCCAAAGACATTTCCACAGTCATGTGGTCAGCATGATGTCATGGAATGCTATTACCTGCCCACCAAAGTGGTACCTATTTTTATATTTGCATTTGTATGCTAGGTTGGCAGAGCTGGGGTGAAGATGGGAATTCATTCCATTGTGTGGAGCTCGGTTCCACCACAAAAGCGCGTAGGACAAAATCGCGCTCGACAAAATCGCGCTGTGACGTCATCACAGCGCGACGAAAAAGTTCAAAAAATGTAAAATAAAGCGAAAACCTTACCCTAAGCCCCCCAAACCTAACCCTAAACCTAACCCTAACCCTTAACCTAACCCTAAACCTAACCCTAAACCTAACCGTTAAAGTAACGAAAAACCTAACGCTAACCCTTAACCTAACGCTAACGCTAACGCTCTAAAGCTAACCCTAACCCTTAACCTAACCCTAACCCTAACCCTAACCCTTACCTTTATGTGAATCGGCTTGCTTTAATTTAATTTTTATTAATTTTTATTTGAATTTTTCGATCTTTTGTCGCGCTGTGATGACGTCAAAGGCGCGATTTTGTCGATCGCGCTTTTGCCGTCCTCGCTTTTGACGGGTCACGGTGGAGCTCAGGTTTCAAACCTGGGCTGCTGGCTTTCCAGCCAACAAACAATGGCCTTAACCACTTGTGCCGCTGTGCTGCCTTGAATAAGCTAGTACACGCATAGAAATAAATACATTGAGTGTTTAGAGTGTTTAGAGTGTTTATTATAATTTATAGGCCGCCCTTTTCCCTGAGGGGACTCAGGGCAGCTTACAAAACACGGGGAGGGGGGTACAAAGACAAAAAACATAAGACAATACATAATATTAAAATAAAGCACAACATTCATTCATCATTCGGGAGGGGACAAACTAAGATTTTTATCCCCAGGCCTGACGGGATAGCCAGATCTTAAGGGCCGTGCGGAAGGCCTGGGCGGTGGTGAGGGTGCGGATCTCCACGGGGAGATTGTTCCATAGCGTCGGAGCTGCGACTGAGAAGGCTCTCCTCCGCGTAGTCGCCAGTCGGCACTGACTGGCGGATGGAATTCGGAGGAGGCCTACCCTGTGCGATCTGATGGGACGCAGGGAGGTAATTGGCAGAAGGCGGTCTCTCAAATAGCCAGATCCACTACCATGGAGCGCTTTGTGAGTGGTAAGTAGGACCTTGAAGTGCACCCGAGATCAACAGGTAGCCAGCGCAGCTCACGGAGGATCGGTGTTATGTGGGCGAACCGTGGTGCGCCCACGATCACTCGCGCGGCCGCATTCTGGACTAGCTGCTGCATTCTGGACTAGCTTGATCAGAGTTTTCAGTTCTAAAGAAAACAAAATTTATTGTTTAGATAGCTACCAATTCAGGTAATTTGGACTGAATTTACTAAAATGTTTATGACAAATTCCTACCCAGTAAATAGTTAGAAAAATAGTATCCAACTGTAAACTATTATTACTGTAATCTTGAGGTTACACTGTTTATTCTGATTACTCTTGGGCATATCTTACCTTGAGCCACATTTTTATCCAATTACTCCCTTAAGGACCTGGGATGGGCAGATGTTATTTGATGGTGTTAAAAGGTCTTGCTTCAGGATGTAAGGAGAGAAGCAACTTTGAACTAAGGAGAAATTTCCTGACAGTTAGAACAATCAATGGAACAACTTGCCTCCAGAAGTTGTGAATCCTCCAACACTGGAAGTTTTTAAAAAGAGATTGGATAACCATCTGTCTGAAATGATAGAGGGTCTCCTGCCTCAGCAGGGTTGGACTAGAAGACCTCCAAGGTCCCTTCCAACTCTGTTATTCTATTCTATTCTATTCTATTCTATTCTATTCTATTCTATTCTGTAAGCTATTCCATGTAAAGCTGCCTTTACAATTGACTGATGGGGATTTTGTCAATGCCAATAGTGTTCAAATAGTACTCCAGATATTTGGGATTGCACCCAAGGCACCAATACTATTGGTACGATCTTTGCTTTCTTTTGCCAAATTCATCCTACTTCTATTTGCAGGTCTTTGTATTTGATGATGATAGATCACTTTGTTATTATATATGTTTTGCTGAACATGTATTCCCACAGAAGTACACAGGAAGGTAATCCTTAATTTCTGAAAGCAGTTTCTGTTTCCTGTACTTCCATACCTTTTGTTTCCACTACTACATTCTCAGGCTATTAAAACGACTCTTCCACTTCCATAGATCAATTATTTGGGGGAAATCCGTAGTCTTTTGGGTAAATATAGTAATTTGTTTGGCCGCACTCTATGTTATCTATAGAGGATTGCAGAAAGGCTCTAGCTATTAACTTTGAAAACATTGCAGGTTACATTGCCATCCAAATTGTTCCACAGACTGCCTTCTTTCTTGGTATTTGATTTATGGAATAAAGGCGAAGAAAGAGTTTAATGAATTCATCATCACTGACTCAGTGTCAGCCAAATCATGCTTCTCCTTATTTTCTGTAAAAGAGAGGTAAGGAAAACACTGCAAAGGATCTTGATTTGAACACAATAAGCTGATAGATGATTGACACATTTTAAACTTAACAACACTGGCAGAATTATAGTGCCCTTGGCTAGTTTTCTACCCATCTCTGATGCTATACAGCCTAGCCAGCATAGCACAGATTCCTGATTTTAATGGGAAGTCTGATCAAGCCCAAGAATAAACGAGGCTTACTGTAGTAGGCAATAGTTTCCCTTGTTCTAATTTGCAGCATCTCAAAATGCAGTCAACAGGAGACAAGCTCAATGTGAGGTATCTCTGCAGTTTTAAAAGTAGGGTGACCTATGCAGAATGGCAAAGCAAGCTGTGACTTGCTTGGATTTTCTGCAGAACTATAGAATATAATTCTGTGTTGGCCAAGTGTGATTGGACACACAAGGAATTTGTCTTCGGTGCATAAGCTGTCGGTGTACATAAAAGCCATAAGTGATAAATCATGATCATAGTCATCACAATACCTTCATATTGGAAATTAAAAGTTAAACAGAAACGTACTTTGTAAAGAGAAATGGTAAGTTTTCATAACTGATTTTTTCATTGATTGTTTCCTGATTGCTTATTTGTACCCTATGACTATCATTAAGTATTGTATCTTATGATTCTTGACGAATGTATCTTGTCTTTTTATGTAACACTGAGAGTATATGCACCAAAGACAAATTCCTTGTGTGTCCAATCACACTTCGCCAATACAGAATTCTATTCTATTCTAATTACAGTTACACCAAAACAACTTGAAGAATAGGTTTGGGGATTAGATAAAAGGATAGGTTGGGGATTAGATAAATATCCAGTTGCTTTTTTTCCCTTTTCACCCAGAGTTCACTGCAGAAAAGACAGAATCAACAAACACCCAACCGAAGCTTCTACCTTTCCCTCAAGGCTTCATTCAGTTCAGCCAAGGGTAATAAATTCATCCATCCTCAAGCCGGATTTGGGGATACCAGCGATGAGCGCTATTGTTATCTCTGCTTTGACTCTGAAATCAATGAAGCCTTAACAAAAATGTATTATTTGTTTGTTTAATTCAGTCAACTCCACCCGGGTCTGGGCCGTTCGCAAATAATAAAACAAAGACCTATACAAACCAAAACCAAGGCGGGTTATGTTTGGTTGTAAGTTTCACCAACGGACTCGAATTATAAAAAAAACTTTCCCTCCACCCGAAACGATCGAAAAGAGAATCTGGGAACATAAAAGTTCTGTCTCTTGCTAATAGAAGGGGAACGAAAGAGCCGTTACATATACTCGGGGTGAGGGTGGGTGGGGGAAGCAGCCCGTCGTCCCAGCCCCACGGCTGGCCTTAGGCTGAGGGAGCCACACCACCCTGCAGTTTCCAGCAGATGAAAGGGGGAGGGAGTGGGGGAGCGAGGCGGGGAAGCCAGCCAGCCCAGGGCCGTGACGTCAGGAAACTTTCCCTCAGTGACTGAGCCCAGAAGACTAAAGCCAAGGAGGCTGCAGCGAGCGGCGCTTTTTTCTCTCACGCCGCGCGCGCGGGCGCGCGTGTGTGTCCGCCGTTGCGAGTCGCCTGGGTCGTCTGAAGGCGGTCGTCGTCGGGGCTGCAAGCTTTGCCCGCCCCCCCGCCCCCCCCCCGGAGCCGTCCTCGGCTGGCTCTTTTCGCCGCAGAGTCGCTCTCCGACGCCCTCGCGCCCGTTTCCTTCGGCCCAACGCACACACGCGGAGTCCGGGGAAAAAAAAAACAACCCCTGGCTGGAGTTGGACGAAGGGAGAACTTGATGACTTGGCGTTGGCTTCGGGATTCCTTTCGGCGACTGACAGCGGGAGGAGGAGAAGCAGGAGCGGGGGAGGAGGAAGGAGGAGGAGGAGGAGAGAAAGCGGGCGTCGAGGGAACCCTGGCTTGAGGGTTTGTTCTTTTTTTTAAAAAAAAAAAACCAAACTTTTGTCTTCTTCGAGGAAGGGAAGCAGGAAGGAGCGGCGGGAAGGGGAGGTGGAAGAGCTTGACAAGAGACCAAGGAATGGTTTTTGGCGGCAAAGAGCGCGCGTGCGCCCGTGGCCCGAGGGGAAAGCCTGTTGAACGCCGGGTGGCTTTCCTAAGGATGCTGCGGAAGAAGAGGAGGAGGAGGAGGAGGAGGAGGGAACAGTCTCTCTCCCATCTCCACACACCGCGGGGCTTTCAGGTTGTCCCTCGTAGGCCAGCCCCCGTTGAGGAAGGCTCGAAACTTTCCGTCAGCGACGTGCTGAAGTTTTTTTTTTTTTAAACACCCCACCCCGGGGGGGGGGGAATGTAACTCGCTCCCTATTCCCTTTGGTCTCGGCGGAGTCCCGCGCCCCCTTTTGCGTCGCTTCCCGTGCTCTTGTTGGCGTGGTAGCACCCCACCCACCCCTCTCCCCCCTTCTGATACCGGCATCTTGTCCCCGTTTAAAAAAAAAAAAAGCAGGCGGAAAGTTGGCGCCGTACTTTTGCTTTCCGGGAAGAAAAGAAAAAAAAAAAAAAAGGAAGGCGCGCTCGGGCAGAGAAAGGCGAGATGCGCGCCTCAAAAAGGTGGCTTTTTTGCTCGGATTTTGCCCGTCTCTCCGGTTCTTTTGTGTGACCCTACGAGTTCCCTTACGGTAGTGGACTGCTGGGCCAGCGCTGGCCCGTGTTCGTCCACCAGGAGCCGTTTTAGACTGCAGTTGGGTGGGTCTGCCTTCAAGAGCGAGCACCCCCCCCTTCTTGTGCGAAAGAAATTTTACTCTTGAGTAAACTTGCCTGCGACCTTGTGTAAAGTCGCTTTTTTGTCCGATCCCCTCAACTTCGTCGGAGGCGCTAAGCTTCGGCGCGGCGCTTCTTCGTCTGGCATTTATTGGGGAGCAGAATCTGTTTTTTTCGGTGATAGATCCCGCGGCAGCGTTTTCTTCCGCTTTGCTCTGCTTTTTACGTTTAGGTTAGGTAAGGTGGTGGTGGGGGGTAGTTATCTGAGGTAGTAATCGGTGGATTCCCGTATTTGCGGGCTACAGTCCAAAACTAGTGTCAGCAAGTGTCAATCAGGCGGATTTTTCCGCCCAGGGGGATGTTTTGGTACCAGCAGAAGTACAGCTGATAGAGCGAAAAGCATTAATTAGTATCACGTTATTCTGTATTCTGTATCCATGTGAAAGATTTGAAGAAGGGAGAGGTTTCAAGTCAGAAAGCTCTTTTTTTAAGGTACTATTTGGACTATACATGTGTTTCTTTTAAACAAACAAAAACAACTGGTGTTGATTTTTAGGCTGCAATCCTTTGTCCAATTTCTTCCGAGGAAACATAAAGAGATTCTGTAACCTACTAATGCCTACAGTTTGATCTGCAACTCCTTGATAGTGGACTTCTGGGATTCATTTTTCTCTTTTGATGAGTGGTGAGAATGACCCAAATTTATTATTACATAAATTTGTACTATGCCATCCTATTCCAAAACTTTTGGCAGTTTACAGCAATAAAGCATATAGTAGGACATCACGACAAGCCCAGGTAAACTTAATTCCTAAGTGTCCAGTGAAGCATAACTATTTTAATCCTTTTGTTAGCATTTTTCAAAAGTCCCAAGACTTTTTGTATGTTGTACACATTTCTAAATGTGTATGTATTTATGTATGTATGTGCAATGTTTTCAGTAATAATCTAATGAATTTAAGGATACAACCTACTATACCTTTTAAACTTACTTGGACTTCAGTTCCTGGAACTGAAAGTTGTAAGAATTATAATGTTAATACAAATATAATTTTTAAAAAAAATCTGAACCAGAATTTAAAGTTTTGTGTTTTTCAAGATACAAAGTTTATTTGAGAATCAAAAAGAAAGATAAATGATGCTAGCTTTTGTGGTTCCACAAAAGATGATAGGATGCTGGTTCAGCTAAAGCATTTCACTCTCTGAGGACAAACCTGGCATTATTGCAAAGATTAATGAACACAAGTTACTTTTGCAAAGTCATCCGGTTTTATGGACAAAGAGTACATGTGACTTAATTCTTAAAACATAACAGATGTTGAGGTGGGGCAGCAGCATCAGATTCTAATTTAAAATGGGCTGCAGTAACAACTTGAACTTTCTTTTCCAAAACTGCATTCAGAACCAATGAGGGAGAGGTTAAAAAAAACACCCCAAAAACAAATAGTTCTGAAGAATAGAGCTTTGTACGATTTTTCAATTAGTAGCCAAAATGCATTCTTTAATACTAATTATTTCTGTTTAGTGAACTATACATGATATAAGTCTACTTAAATTTAAATTTGATATGGGGGATGTTCAGCCAGGGTGGAGGAGTTCAGTTTTGTTCTGGAATGCTTTGGCATTAAGTATTTCCTCTGTCTAAGGGCCACCACTGGAGAATGATATATGTGTTTGCTGTGTTATATAAGCTTCTGGCTTTATTTTCTTTTTACAGTAATAGCAGTGTGTCATTTTTGTTCATAATTATTAACTCCAGTTGCAGAAGTGCGTGTAAATCTGTGAACACTATTCTTATCCATTTTGAAAGCAAAAGCCCATGGAATGTGCCAAGTTTTTTTTCAGAGAGGAGAAGGTAGCTACTTCTTTGTGAAACTTACAACTGTTGATGTTACAACAGTTAACATGATGTTCTGGTTGTGACTCAAGTAGATGTTGCAGCTAGTAGCTGTTGAAGGAGCATTCAGTTTAAAGTTCAATAAGAAAATATCTTTCCTATTAACTATTTTTTTTTAAAAAATGGTAACCTGATGGCTTTGATCATGCTTTCTTCTTGCAGTGGTAAAACCAAAACAGTAGCTGATCATTACAAATATGAAGCTGTAGGGTGCTGTATCAAAAATTGCAACTGGCAAACACATGGTATGTTGATGCAAATTACCAGTAGCTCCTTTGATTCATGTGTGACCATTGTAGAATCATTTACTCAATTCAGCCTCTATAGCTTTCTCATTCAATCTTGCTCTTTTCATTCTTAAGAAATAAATTGTTTTCTATGTTAATTGTTTTAGTGAAAATAGGTTGATTGATACTAGTGGTGGCCTAGTAAAAATTATCCTTGTTACTCTGCTCATTATTGAACCAATTCCCAATTCTGTTAGACACAAAAGGTACAATCATGTTTAAAGAAATACTCCTTTGAAATTAAATTATACTGATCAGTTTAAAAACCAAGTCATTAAAAAGCCACACTTGTTCTTTTTCTAAAGCTATGGTGATTCTATATACATATTTAGGCCTAAGTAGGAAATAAGTGATGAAGCTTGTAGTCATGCTTTATTTAAAAATGGTCCTTTAATTTGATGGCCTTTTGTTAAAGTTACAATTTTATAGGTGCCCTTCAAAGTCTTGTGTTGGAGTATACATTTCACCAAATCTATTTCCATCCATTGATGCTGTTACTTAATTGGTACTCAATACTTGCAAAGCCTATGTACATGAACGAATTTCCAGCTCTTATTATTGTCACCAACAATGGTCCTTGGGTAAATTATAATTTCTGTATATGATGGATAATTCAAAGAAGGACCGCCCCCCCTTCCTGGATATATAACTAGTCTGAGCACTGAAGCTATGATTTCTCAGCACTCAGAGAGCTCCAAGTTCAACCAGGAGCTACATATACTCTTTTCCATTGAATAAGTCATCAACAAACATACAGAAATAAACTACATTACACACCATTCAAAGAAGCAATAAAAATGTTAAGGAAATAAATGACCCAAAACACATTCTTTCCAGCAGTCTTCAGTTAAGTAGAGATTTACACCAGACAGACCAGCAGAAAACAGAATCCCAATCAAGGAACTACCAAGAGAAAAACACTAATATTGGCAGGGCAAGCTACTATATATAAAAGGAAATAAATGCTACACTCATTACAGAGGTGGGTTCCTACAAGTTCACACCTATTCAGTAGAACCGGTTTGTCAAATCTACCGAACTGGTTAGAAGAGGTTCCACCAGTGGACCCGGAAAGCAGGTCACACTTACCGAAGAGGTTCTAACTTTTTTTTGAAACCCACCACTGACTCATTAGCACTGATTATGGTTACCTTGTTAGATGACGAACATCTGCAACAAATTTCTCACATCTAGCAACCAGATTTCTTCAAGAGTACTGGAAGCTGGTTGATTCTGGACCATATTTTAGTCTACCTAGTTTAATATGGACACTATAATTACAATCTGAAGCCTTACTTAGATTGCCTGTAGATGCCATAGATCAAATATCATCTCATCTGTAGTTCTTTTAGCACAGGGGATTCTCAGAGACATGAAATGGAAATCGATGCAACATAAGACATCTTGATTACTAGAAAAAATGGAAACATTATACTTACAAGCTATCCAGAGGCACTTTTCTGAGTGAGATGGGTGGCAAATAAATAGGTGAATTCCCGTTACGTGTCTCAGCTCCTGCCAACCTACCAGTTTGAAAGCATGCAAGTGCAAGTAAATAAAGTACATAACACTTTAGTGGGAAGTTAACATATAGTCGCCATATAGTGGTCCTATATGATCATTTGGTGTATAGTCATGCTGGCCACATGAAGTGTCTTTGGACAAACCTTTCTCACCTGGCTAAAATTGGGGATGAGCACTTCCCCCTAGAGTCAGACACTACTGGATTGGGAAAACCTTATCTTTACCTTTATGACCCAGTCATCATGATTCCTAATCTATGGTTTGTGACTCAACCAGAGGTGGTATTCAGCAGGTTCTGACCAGTTCTCGAGAAATGGCAGTGGAAATTTTGAGTAGTTCAGAGAATCAGTAAATACCACCTCTGACTGGCCCTGCCCCCATCCTTCTCTGCCTCCCAAGGCCCAGCTGATCGAGAGGGAATGGAGATTTTACAGTATCCTTCCTCTGCCTCCTCTGCCACGCCACCAAACCATGCCCACCAAGCCATTCTAAACCCACCAAGCCATGCCACAGAACCAGCAGTAAACTTTTTTGAATCCCACCTCTGGACTGAACATATTATAGGAAAGCCCGCCAAGAGTAACTCATTTAACAGATCCTGGTTAAATAAACTCTGGCATAATGAGATATGTATCACCGTATCAGGTAATTAGCGGTGATTGCCAGCAGAGATTAAATATGGATCACTCAAGAGTCTAGTAAATTTAATACTAGCTTGTTTCTCCTAGTTCAAGAATGGGTGGATAGCACTATAATTTGGCAGTAGGGAAAAACCCTAATGTATCCTTTTCAAGTTTTGTAATGACTATAAAGTTTTGAATTGATTCCCTTCCTAGGTTTCAAGATTATACGCTGCCCTTAGACAGGAGTGGAATAAGGAGGGAATCACATTGCAACTAAAAATGATTTCAATCATTTCCATTCATGGGCTGGGCTTAACTTGAAGGTTAAAAAATGTGGCAGGACATGTTTCTGCAGGGTTTAGGTCCAAGTGCAAGTAAGATAGCGTAGGGCAGAGAAAAGCGTTATGAACTGGAATGTTCAAATGTTTTTACTTTTTTATTTTTGTGGCAACCTATTTAGTCATATTTATTTATTTCAATTGTGGTAGCTAGTTTTGTTAGCAGGCTGAAGTGTGTTTTTATGTTTCTAGGTTGCAAACTGAATTACTCGTAAATTATTGATAATGGATGGTATCATTGTTTTATTTTATAATATTACTACAACAGGTCTTGAAATTATAATAGGGTGAAGGCAAGCAAGTTTCACTATTTCAATCAGTACACGTTCTTTACCGGATGATTTTCAGAATATGTGGTTGTGTTTAAAGAAGAATTATTTGGTAAGCAAAGCTATCAGTTTGACTTTCTCACATATATATTTTTAATGCCAAGTCTCTTCTATTTTGGTTATGATACAAGTTTGTAGGAGTATTGATAATTAAAAAAAAATTAAATACATTTCTCACCCACCTGCGTATACATGTTGATACTCGTGAAGGCTAATGTAATCAGTGTGTGTTTATCTGAAGCCTGAAAAGAGAGCATTCTTAATCCAAAGCAGAGCATCTTGGTGAGTGATTATCACAAACAAAACTCAACAGAGACAGTCTCTCCCCACTGAAGAAAAACAGATGCCACCTCAAAGATGTATAGTCTGAGGAAGACTGTTCTTGATATTACAAGAAATCTTTTGAAGATGTTGCACCGAAGCTGTAGTGGTGTTTTTTTTTATATCTTTGGGATTATAGTTTGCCTATTTCTTGTTTAGGCCCATTCTCTTGCCTGGTGACTCAGCTGTGATTAGAAATACAGTTCTCCAAGCTGTAGCACATGTTTCTAACCACAATGTTTTCTCAAAAAACATTTGTGACCCCAAAAGTTAAAGAAGTCAGACTTAGATGTCCCCTGAGATATCTCTATGCTAACCATGATTCTTCTTCATTCTGGACCTCTTTATTCCTTTTCCCCCCTTTTCCTTTGCTCTTAATGCTGGACTCCTTGGCTTTCTTTTCCTTGTTTACCGACGAAAAGAAAAAAGCTATCCTTTTTGTTTTATTTTTTTACTTCTCTACTAGCAGCTAAGTAGAAGCAGTGTTGAATAAATGTAGCTTGGATATCTTAAGATTGGCAGCTCTCAATAAGCTCGCTACCTTTTGAGTAACACCATTCTGTCCTTGCAGAATGTACCACAAGGAGAACGTTTGTCTAATGTCTGTTTTTCATTCATGGCCTGTTGAAATTTCATTCAGTTCCAGTGAACTGAAATTTAGCTACTCACCAGATTTGTGTGTGTGTGTGTGTGTGTGTGTGTGTGTGTGTGTGTGTGTGTGTGTGTTATTAAGGAGAATTAAAGGACTGCATAAGTAATGCTACAAATGTAGCTAGGGAGACTAAACCCATAACAGTGCCCCTTAATCGATTTCATATGTGCATAATTTAAAGCAAAATGCCTCTTGGTTTTGTCTTTTTTTTTCTCCTTTCAGTTTTGCTCACAAAGAAACTCATAATGGAAGGTACACATTTGAACATTAATATTTGAATGTTGTAATAGCATGCCTGTTTGCAAATGTAAGGAAGGAATTTGTAGAAGCTACGTATTCAGCCAGAATGGTACTGATACTCATGTCATTTGCATGCCAAACAATAATTGTTCTTCATTATTAACAGTTGTTTCTCCTCTCTGTTATGTTACAGTGTTAGAATGCATTGCTATATGACAATATATGAATGCAAAATATGAAGGTTCATAAATGGATAACCTTTATCTATTATTCAAACAAGAATATATTATGAAAATTGCCACTAACGGGTGTTTATCAATTCAGATAGCCTAATGTTAATTAACTTGTTTTAATTAGCTTAATTTTCAAATTTGGTTTCACCTAAGAGAATTTCAAACAGTTTACCAGAAAATAGTAAACAGGAGTTAAATTAAACTATATAAATAAACCATACTGCTTATATTCAGTAAAAACAAAATTAGGACAAATTATTCATTCATTCATCTATCTATATAAAAATGGCTGTGTGTTTGTATGTTCCAGCATAACTCTGGAATGCCTAAAGCAATTTCAATCAAACTTGGTACACAGAGTCATCATTACTCTCTGAAACAAATAAGAGAGTAAGTCATTACTCTCTGGAAACAAATACTGTGGGGATAAGACACCCCGTAAAAAGTGTGCTGTTAAGATACAGCCTGTTGTCCCTTAAATGGCTTCTACTGTACTGTTATAAAATGGCTTCTACTGTACAGTGCAGAGGACTTACCATGGTAATAACTTCACACTACTCCACAAGGGAGCTCCCTCTGGTAAGGGGGAAAATCCAACATTAGAAATTACATTTGGTCCAGACATTTCCCCCCTATAAATAAATACCTAGGCAATGCCGGGTTATCAATTAGTTTAAAATAAAAACATGAAAGCAAGATATTCTAAAAGGATCTGTTCCTGGAATAGCTTTTAATCTCATAAATGCCTGGGTTAAAATTATGCCTCCATTTCCCTGGCAGGATGTATTATTGTTGTTGTCACAGTCAACCAGATGTTCAGACTGGGTTTGGCATTTTTGTCTACCTATCGAGTCCTTGTCAAGGACCTGGGATAAGCAATCTGGATGTTTGACGGTATTACAGATATTGTCGCAGGATAGAAACTGTTCCAAGTAAGCTGCCTTCTGCAATTGACTGAGGGCAATTTGTCAATACCTATGGTGTTCAAGTGGTGCTTCAGTTGTCCTGGGATTGCACCCAAGGTGCCCTAATAGTGAACTAGAACTCACAATCCCCTGGTATCAAGTCTAGCACTTTAACCTATTACCCATAGAGGTTCTCTGATCATTTCTTAGGAGGAATACTTGGGTTGCTGTTTCTAGGAAGGCATTCATTCATGATCATCACCCTCTGAATCAAATCACCAGTGGGACTGTGAGTTCGAACGTCATAAAGGTAGTGTCAGCCTCTGTTTCGCTATTTGTTTTCAGCTGCCATTGAAACGAGGAGGGGGGCTGGTATTTGGGAGGGGAAGTTTTAAGTACAGGAGAGATTGTAAAAAGGGAGTTTTGTTCTCAACATCTACTGCGCATGCTGGAGATAGTGCTTGGTGTGGTCAAGGCCACCGTCCTGCATACCAGCCTGATTATGCTCCTTGAAGATGGAACTCACATGACACCTAAGGGATTTCCAGATTGGACTGTGGGTTGGGGTTACCAGGGGGAGGAGGCTTGGTCACATATTGATATGTATGATTTTGCACGCTTTTGCCTCAGATCTTGCTTTGCTTAGCTGCTGTCTTTTCATAACCAATAAAAGTACTCTTAATTCTGCGAAATGGAGTAAGTGGGTTCTTTCTTGGTTGCTGAGGGAGGTCAGCTTGACAGGTAGTCCTTAACTTACAATTGATTGAACATATGATTGACTTAACAACTTCACTCACTTGATTGAGCCCAACTTTTCCATGGCTATGCAAGATAGTTAAGTGAGTCTTCCACCATTTTATGATTTCTTTTTGCCATGATTGTTAAGCAAATCATTGAAGTTGTTAAGTCAATCATATGTTCATTAAGCAAATCTAGTTTCCCCCATTAACTTTGCTTGTCATAAGTTCCCTAAGAAGGTTGCAATGACAATCCGGAAGCCCCAGGATGCTGCAGCCATTGTAAATACAGCTGGTTGTCAAGCACCCAAAGTTTGATCACATGACCATCGGGATTCTCAACAGTCATGTCACTTTTTTCAGTGCCATCGTAAGTTTGAATGTCATGAAATGAATGATTGTAAATTGAGGACTATCAGTAGACAGTATGGCATTACAGAAGTTTTGGGATTCCTAGCTGCTAGGGATGGCAGGACACAAAACAACAATATTCTTGCTCTGTCCTTTGCAACCTAATATGAGATAGAAGTTCTAAAAAATGTAGACTATTCAGAAGGCTTACTAATAATTTCAGATAAAGTTTTTGCTTACAGATTGAAACTTTTTCTTAGTACCTTGAGTCTCTAAATAAAGTCTATAATTAAAGAGAGCACAAATCCTAGAAATCAATATGAATAACAACTCAGGGAGTATTGCACCTCTGTATGTAAGTGCTACTTCAGTTTGGATTCTGAAAAGAATAACTATTCTCATTCTCTGAAGGCAACCATAATTCTCTTATATGGTTGGAACAGAATGGAATAATTGGACAGAATGTTGCTTGCCCAAATGCTTTTATTTTTTGCATCACTGTTAAAACAAGCATTGGGAAGGGGGATGTTTGGGGTCCACTCCCTCATTTAGAAAGAATACTAAGTCTTCTCTGATTAGTTGACTTTAGTGTCAATGTTACCTCTTAATACCTATCTTTCATCATTCTTTACCAGATGGTAAAGAAATTGTTTCTTATATATCACTGTTGTGCTGCTTAATGATATTTTTAAATAATTAAAACAATCTATATACTAGTGGCCCCCAACCCTTTGGGCACCAGGGACCGGTTCCATGAAAGAGGTTTTTCCACAGACTAGAAGTGGGTGTGGTTTCGCCTACTGCCTGCATCCATGGATGGAGTTTTGCTTGTTTACGTGGCCTGATTTCTGGCATGCTGTGGCCGGGTACTGGTCCATGGACCGGGGTTGGGAACCCCACTGTATACTTAGCCTAATCTTAGGTATGTTACAAATGCAGTATTATGTAAATTAGTTCTAGAACTTCAGAAAACTATAGATATGTTTGAAAATGTGATATAAATTTAATTGGATTTAGAGGTTTTGTTTAGATGTCTTAGATTTAGTTTGTAAATATCCATAATAATGCTGATTAGGGTGCAGCTGCTGATTAATATTATTTACAGATTAAAATATGCATATGGAGATCCAAATGACCACGAACCTGTTAGCTGTTTACAGGTCCTTAAAGATTTGGCTGCTCCTCTGGGAGTTAGGGCTGGGAAGCTGAGCAAGCTCTACAGCTTGATTATTTAGTATTTGTTCTTTTCTGTAATTCAAATGATTTCTGTGACCTCAGACACTTGTTACTTGGACTGTTGATGTATTGATTTTGATCCTTGTGTGCCACACCCAATCATTATTATGAGATGAGCAGCTATATAAATCATATACATCAGTGCTTCTCAATCTTGGCAACTTTAAGATGTGTAGAATTCAACTCCCAGAATTCCCAGACAGCAAGGTTGAGAAACACTGATATACATCAATAGATAAAACATGACCAACGAATTTTGTCTTAGAGAGATTTTGGAAGTCTATAGTTTTACCATAGATAGAATAGTTAAGTCCTTGAAAACACTCATACGTGATTTTAGCCAATAGTATGAGAAACAATGAAATAATTGAGAAAAACCGATTCACTAGATTGGATGCATTATCAGAGTTACTATTAATTTTAACCTAATAAAACAGCACATGTATGAATGATATGCATCTGGGAACATCCCTCTTCAGTCACTTGGCTAATCATTTTGCATCTGCAAGAGAAAAAGACAGGGAACTAGAGTTAATTATACATTTTTCTTTGAATATGAGCAAGATACTGTAACTAAATCAATTCTGTCCATTAAAACAGTCCATACTATTCTGTCTAAAAGCTGTTGATAATAGTCCCTAGTTTAGCTATAATGAGAAAAAGTGATTAAGCTGAGATTCTTGTTTGATTTTGCTACTTGAATGAAAGGAGGCAGAAAATACTTGGAAATGAGTTGTGTGGAATGTTTATCCAGGATTAATAAATGAGGATTAGATTAAAGGAGAAATGAAATTTGGCCTTTAGCCTCAGTACAACTCAAATGTTACATTACACTGGAAAATTTACTACAATTTGTTCAATGTGCTTAATGTAAATTGATTTATCAGTTTTATTTTTTTAAAGTGAGTAGATACGAAGATCTCTAGATGCTTGTCTTGGAAGATCTGTATGACTATCAGTTGCCTATCTGATGTTTTCTACTACTAATGTTCCATTTGAATAGTTTGGAAGCATTTGTCTTTTGAAGTTAGGAATAAAAATGGATTCTTTTAATGAATTACTTTTAGCTATGTATTTTTTTAAAGTATTTATAGATGGTATGTTTGAGGTCAGATTTGAATTACAAAACTTTAAAATTCAGGGGAATAAGTAGATCTATGATGAAGATGAAGTATTTATTTTTGATATTCTATCCTGAGGATATTGAAGAATCTAAAAGGCTATCTTGTTTTTAATAGTTATTTTTCTGTGGCTAAGGCTATTATAGCAGGGATGGTGGGCATGACCACTGATAAGATTGTTCTCATATTATGATTTTTAAAATTTAATAGCTGTTCAACTTCAGTGGGCTCTTTAACTAAATCACTATGCAGTGTACTGCAGGAATGTGCATGGTTTGAAAATTATTTGGAAGAAGTGTTCATCACAGCACATCTGTGCTATTCACTGAAACTGCCAAACTTTCTTCCCAGTTTCCAAGTGAGCCTGAAAAAGAAGTGCTGCTATTAGATTAATGGAATCTATCAATTAAAGATAATGCTACCCTTAAAGAGTGCCACTTTTTCATCTTGTGTAGAAGCCTGCAAAAAGGCAGGTGTAAAGGACTTGTCAATCATTTCCAAAATTTGGGCAACCCTTGATATGCTGAGAAGATGGAGATGCTGTAAACATTGCACTTTAAATTTGGTGTTTAAGATGCTTTTAAAAAGTTAATGATGAATGCAAGAAAATAAAGGAAAGGTTCATGTTATTTTAGTATTTCACCACTAGATACTCATAATGTTATCTACTGAAACATTTCAGATAGTGAGGGGCTTATTTAGATACCACTAAAACTCTTGTGTCTGTAATCTTTATATTGGTTAACCAATGCCTCATAAGGCAGAACTTTTCAGTGAAGATATTTCCAACAGGTTAATTTGCAGAATGAGTCCAGAATCCAGAACCCATGATTTCTGTGGGATTGAAATTTGGCACATTTTATAAAATGTTTTATGACATAAAATTATTATAAAACACTTTCTGGCATAATATAAATAACATAAAATATTTTGTGTGGTAATCTCCTGAGGTTTGACTGTGTTGTATAGTTTCAAGGCAGATATATCTCTGAATATCTCCCTGACTTTTAGAACTTTTCAAGTACTTGGAAGCTCTGCCATTATTAAAATCATTGAGGAATCTAGTAAGGAAATACCTCCGAAACAATGATACAGTGGATCACTAGTTGTCTAGTTAAATAGATAATGAGGACTTTGAAGATCTGCTGTAACAATTTATATTTTGTGAATGAAATATTCAAATTTGTGTCAATGAATTATATTGTAAACAATTAAAATGATGTGTAGATAGCATCCTTTTGATTCTGCTATGTGTGCTATTCAGTTTATGCCAGACTGATGATGTGTACAGATCTAGATGGAGCATTGTCACTGAACATTATGAACTATTAACTGCTGAAATTTATCACAGTTTATCAAACTTTATGGACTTCAAAGAAAACTGGTGCTTCTCTAAATGAGTTGATAGTTTCCTTTTCTCCTACCGTGTTTTTCCAAAAATAAGATTTCCCCGGATAATAAGCACAATTGGGCTTTTGAGCACATGTGCTAAAAGAAGCCCTCCTAGAAAATAAGCCCTCCCTGAAAATATTGCAACACAGCAGCAGCCATAAGGTGACCACGCTCACCACCTCCTGCACCACATAAATAATAAGACTTCCCTGAAAATAAGGCCAAGTGCTTATTTCGGGCATCAAAATAAAATAAGACCCTGTCTTATTTTCAGGGAAACACAATAAGAAAGCCTCCTCCTATAGATTAAAAAATGAGAACTTGGTTTAAAATGGTATCCATTTTTTAACATCACCCTTTATATCAGCGTTTCTCAACCTTGGCAGCTAGAAAGATGTGTGGACTTCAATTCCCAGAATTCCCCAACCAGCAATACTGGCTGAGGAATTCAGGGTGTTGAAGTCCACACATCTTCAAGCTGTCAAAGTTGAGAAACACTGCTTTATATGGTCTCTCAATTATGGTTCCTCTGCAACAATAAGTTCCTTTTGTTATTGTTGACTTCTAAAATTATTATTGTTTCACTTTGTTTACTAACTTGCTTTGTGATGATTTAGATCAGGTGTGTCAAATTCACAGCCCCTGGGCTGGATGTGTCACGCACTGGCCACATGCACCCCCAGTTTAGTGAAGTGGAAAAAAGTTGTGATATGTCACGTGACGATGCTGTGATGACATGAGTTTGACTTCCCCGATTTAGATGAATATGATAAATTTATGCAAACCTTCTTCTGAAACTTCTTCATGTTGAACATTCTTCTATGCTGTACAGAAAAACTGTGCCTTAGTTTTATGTGGGAAAATAAAAAATGTATGAATTGTATATTTTGAAAGGGATTTCTACACACAATGGCTGCAAAGAGAAAGAAGTGAGGGAAGAATAAAGAGGAAGATAATAATATCTCTCAGTTTGGGTTTCTAGTTGTAGATTATTTATTTATACATTATTTATATTGCTCACTTGCCCAAAGGACTTGAGCTGTTTATAATAACAATAACAACAACTATTAAAAGCAACTGTCATTAATCTAATCCAATCAGAGGCAGATTTATCATCAGAGTATTTTAAGACCTCCTTGAGAAGCCACTGCATTTTGAAACAGCTGAACTTGCTGAGTCACCTTCACAGTGACCCATGCAGATTATGGTAGCCCAGTTTGCGCATACTTGAAGAGTCACATCATTAAAATGATCTGATTTAATTTGTCTCACTGTTTCAATTTACTGTTCATTTATCATTGTCCTCCTTAATTATGTGACAATGTGTAAATTGTATTATCTCAGTGTGTTTGTTGATGATGACTTTGTTTGAATGCCAAGATTCCAGGAATTCCCTAGCATTGGCGACTTAGCTTGGTCTAGGATGCTTTCACTTTTCCCGTTGAAACTATGGTTAAGCTGGTCCTTGCATGAAGTTTGCTCTATCAATGTACACATTAGGATTATCTTGTATTTTACTTCATTATACCCTTTTTCAAAATCCATCAAGATTATGTGGGCTGTAAATATTGCAAAACAAACAAATATGTCTGTGCACTTATCTGTGCAATATTATTTATCTGTCTGCTTATTTAAAACATCTATCCTGTTTCCCTAAAAATAAGACCTCTCCGGATAATAAGCCCAATCGGACTTTTGAGCACATGCACTAAAATAAGCTCTCCCCTGAAAATAAGCCCTCCCTGAAAATGTTGCAACACAGCAGCAGCCATGAAGTAACCACGCTCGCCGCCTCCTGCACCTCAAAAATAATAAGATCTCCCCAAAAATAAGGCCAAGCACTTTTTTTTGGGGGGGGGGGTCAAAATAAAGTAAGACCCTGTCTTATTTTCAGGAAAACACAGTATATAGCTGTCCATCACACAGCAGTGATTCTAGACAGTGGACAGAAATTTAAACCAAGGAACAGCAAACAGTTTGCAAAAATAAGTACTCCAAAATAATAAATGAAATGATGATGACATTTAAAAGATCATCTAACTTCTAATCAATAAAACAAGAACTAATAACAAATAGGGTTGTTAACCTCTCAGCCCAAATACTGGAGAGGACAACCAGAACTTTAAAGTGTTATGAAAGGCCATCCTGGATCTCTGGAAAGATATTATTCCATAGGGCAAATAATGTGACAGAGAAAGCAGGACTCCTCGGTCACACAAGATGATTCTGCCTAACAGAGGTGACTCAAGTAGGAAAATAACCTAGATCTATATCATGTAGGTAGTAACCATCACCTTGAACTGCATCTAGAGGCTTACTAAAGGCTTAATGTACAGCTCACAGAAACATATGTACTATATGGTATGTATTATATTCAAGAAATCCCCCAAATTCCCCATGCCTGGACCAATTACAGCTTTTGAATGCTCTTTAAGGGCCTACAATAATGAATAGAGAGGTGACTGGGGCATTAGAAAATAACCAAGATGAACTTGATGGAAATTTGCAAGAACTCTTATCTAAGCAAAAGGGGCTGAAACCCTTTTTTTATTAAGTCCAGAGCACTGAGGTAAACATCCACCTCAGGCTGATGCCTCCCTAATAATCCACTGGAATCTTAACAGCATCACTTGGTCAGCCTGGATGTATAGCTGGATATCATCATCTGATGACATATCAACAGATGACTCCCTCTAAGGATATTTATACCTCCAATTGATTTCTTTACCACTGATTGGAATCAGTCTTAGAGAAAGGAACTCTATTGCAACAGTTTACCTCCCCTTTCTTCTCTCTCGAACTGGTCCAGAAAGCTATCATGAATGATGACACTGAGAATCACTGAGAGTGGAAGAAAGACAAGACAGATGAATTACCACATCTTGAGCCTGGTAGAGTTATCTATATGTACAATCAATGCTGCCTCAGTGCTATAATCAGATCTGAATACATCTGAAAATGCTTAACAAAGAATTCTATGGCCCATTGAAGTTGAAAACTCAACAGCCTTCCCTAAAATGAAAAGCTGGAGTTTAGATGAAAATTCTGTTAGGTACAGGATTGCCTCTTGAGGTGATGGCAAATAATTGCCTCTTTTAAAGCATTACTTCATCCCACAAAAAAGCCCTAAACATAATATGGGCCTAACCACTTCACCTCCTGAGAGTTTTATCAAACAGGATGGGAATTAATCTTATACAGTACAAAGGTGGTCAAATCACAAGTCTGTCCACTAAATAGAGGAACTCTGAGTCATCAGGATTAACAAGTTCAAACTCTTTCAGATAACTGGACACAAGACTACATCTCAGATACCCCCATGTTGGAGGAAATCTGTGAGTTTATCTGATATCTAGATTAATCTTCAGAGGTCCTGTGAGCATTTCCTGAGATCCTCCTTACCCAGGAGGAATTGTGTCATTTTAAATAGGGCTTCTAGCTAGCTTTATGAGGATGCAATAAGGGTGGAAGAATAATTAGGTTTTCTTGTTTTTTTCAGCACAAGGTAATACTTAAGGAAAGCTCATATCTATGCCTGATCATATTCACCCTTCATTACATAGAGTTCCTTTGAAAAGCAGGAGGTTCCCCAGGAACCAGAACATATAGAGCCCACACAGTCAATCCAAGGCTGTTGATGTCCTCTCATTCCAAGTGGCAACTAAGATCTCAGTCAAGCCATTTACCAGAGCATTAGGAAAACTCTTGAGTTGCCTCTGGAACTCAACGAGGTCCACAATTTACCTGATTAATATTCTGTTAATATAGATTTACAATAAAGTACAATTTGTTTATGTGGTCATTTTTCCTGTCTGGTCTACCTGGTAAGGTTGGCATCAATCTTGCAATTCTTAAAGTACAATTCTCTTGTCATCTCCTTTGCAGCTGGAGAAGGTTCCCTTCTGAGTCTCTTGCCCCCCCCCCCCCCAATCCAGAGGAAGGCTACACTGTCTCTTATCTGCCATTCCCTAGTTCTGTGGTGGCAAACCTATGGCACACATGCCAGAAGCAGCACGCAGAGCCATCTCTCGGCCATGCGAGCCATCACCCGTTGTTCTTCTGGGTTCCGTCACGTTGGCCAGCTGGTCTTCATGCATCCAGGAGTGCTGGAAACTGTAAGAGCAGAAGCCTGGCATGCATACATGCACCGGGAACATGATGTTCCAGTTTCCAGCAAGCGCATGCGCACCGGCCACCTGGTCTTCCGGTTTCTGGTGCACATGCACACGTGAAGACCAGCTGGCTATGCACATGTGCATTCCAAAAACCAGAATACCATCTTCCCAGCATGTGCATGCACGCTGGCCAGCTGCTCTTTCGATTTCTGGCACAACCCCGCACACCCTCTTGTTTCGGCACTCGTTGCCAAAAAGGTTCGCCAACACTGCCCTAGGTAGTATCTCTTCGCCCATCTCCCAAATGTTTTCCCCACATACACGTCAGCTGTTCCTCATGAGTAAACTGCAGGAACTCAAGTTTCTGCAGCCAGCTCATCATTTAAGCCGCTGGGAGTTAATGGATTCCACCAAACTTTCACCCACAATGTAATGTTAAGGATGCAAAGTACTGCCAAGCCTAATTTCTTAATTACTTTGGTAAATTGCCTATTAATTGCCTTTCAACTATTAAGATCTTTCCAATTGACAAGTAATATAGAGTCCACTGCTTGGGTTTCCTTAATTCGTAACAATAAGTTTTAAAGATATGTTTAAGGACCTTAAATAAATATTTGGGGGAAATAAGTGGCAAAAGGGTGATTACAATGTTGATTGTGGAAAGTTATAATAGAACTAGTAGTCCAGATGGATTTGAAATAAGATTTTAAATTGATCATGGGAATCCTTTCCATGAGAAAATGTGCTGCTTGAATACTGGAAAGAAAACATGAAAGGGTGGATGTCTGAACATGGGACATTAGAGGAGTTAGAGGACCAAAGATTACAATTAACTTTTAAATCTGACTTACACTGAATGAAGAAAAATACTTTCATTTTTGAGAATATTTGTGAGCAATGGATCTAGAAGTTGCACTTAAAAGTATTTGCTATTATAGATAGATAGCTTTATAAAGATATTAAAGTGGGTATACAAATTGAAAGGGGTGTACAAGTGGGAAACCAAATGAATAACTTGGATAAATTCTTACAAAAGAAATCTGTTAAAGTTGTGAAGGATTTTGTGAGAGGAAAACAACTTCAAGCCATTATTTGAAGCGATTAAAGATTAAGATTGTTAAAAGGAAAGATTATAAAATGGGTTTATTTGGTCATTGTTAAAATAGATATGTTGTTGTTTCTTATAAAACTTAATGGATTTTTGCTGACCAGGACTGACAAAGTTGTTAAGGAGCTTTTTATAGATCTATATTTTTTCTGGACTTTCTTGTTTTTGTGATTTACATTAGTTATCTGTTTACCTCTGTTTATTAAAACTATATTAAAAAGAAAAAGAGATTCAGCCCTATGTCAAACAATTGTTATACTTATCAAGCACCAGGTCTTTTTGTTACCTTTCTTCCACCTATAATCTTTGATATCAGTGGCTAGAACACCATTGCTCCTTTATGAAAATGTTGATTATAAATGCGATTAGTCTTAAGTGTGTTTCAGAGGTGGTATTCATCAGGTTCTGACCAGTTCTGGAGAACCGGTAGCAGAAACTTTGAGTAGTTTGGAGAACCGATAAATACCACCTCTAACTGGCCCCACCCACATCTATTCTCTGCCTCCTGAGTCCCAGATGATCGGGAGGGAATGGGGTTTTGGCAGTAACCTTCCCCTGGAGTGGAGAGGGAATGGAGATTTGACAATATCTTTCCCCTGCCACGCCCACTAAGCCACACCTACCCAGCCATGCCCACAGAACTGGTAGTAAAAAAAAATTGAATCCCACCACTGGTGTGTTTGTACAAAAGTGTGTCCCTATATGTCATTCTATTTTAATTTAAGCGAATATAAGCAATTGTTTAATTGAATCAAAACTCTAATTTTAATGCTGGCTGATAAAATTTTATACTCGTTGCTATTGAAATGTTATAATGCTTTGCTTCTTATTCATAACATATTATAAATCTGCACTTCAAGTTCAGGAACAAAGGCCCTTCTCACTTATGCAAGAACTTGATTAATAGAAGAAAGAGGGCCTTTTTTTAAAGTGTTCTTACAATGAGTTGCCATCTGGAATTCATCAGATCCCATCTTTGTCTATTTAAAAAAAACAAACCAAAAACTAAAGACCATTTCTTTCAATGTTTCATCTGAATCGTTTTTATTTTTCCATTTGGGGAGTTTATCTATAACTGTATCTCAATGAACGGGAAATGTTTTAATAAATGTCTCTTGGTTTGAGTGATTCGTTTTTGCTATAAACAACATTATATTCCATAGTAGTTAAATTTGCCAAGTTTCTGGTCTTAATACCAGCTTAAAATACTTTAAACAAATACAATTGAGTAACTTTATTGTTACTGAATGCAGAACTCTATTGAACTCTCCCCACCTTCCTATTTATAAGTACTATTCATACATACATGGTGTACCTATGTACCCTGTATACTGAGACCAACTTCTTATATCTATATGCTGATGTACTGAAGTAGAATATTTTTTTTACTATTAATTGCAGGTCTCTTAAACAGATTTCCCATTCTTTCATCTATCTTCCCACTATGGAGTTTATCAAGGACTACAGACGAATTCATAATTTATAAAGATTTTTTCCCTATTTTATAAATCCAAATAATTGGGACCCAAGACTCTTTGAAGAAATAATTTAAAAAAAAATATATCAAAATGAACAGTGAGTTATCAGTCCTGAAACAAGATAAGGAAAGAAGTTGAGCTGCAGAAAATTAGATGTTCAGAACATCAGAAAGTATACCTCAACACTGAAGGAAATTTGCCATTGCAACCCAAGAGAATGAAATCCATTAACAGTCTTCCCATGTTCAAGATCACAGACCCAAGGGTGCAAATTAAATGAGAAACATGCTAATTGCAAACACAATTGTTGATTACTTGCATTATATACCGCTATCTCTTAGGAAATGCAATAGCTACATTTAATGAGAATTATCCTTTCAGTTAGCCTTCCATTGACATAACTGCATTTGTCTTCTTTAATTTATATTTATTTGCAAATTTTGATTCTTCCTAAAACTTGCATTCTCATCTGACTAATTGCAACTTTTTGGCACTATAGTTATAGGATGCTTCTTCAGACATTTTAAAAATATTTGAAGCCTTTTTCTCTCCCTTAAAACTGATGGTAATATTTATGAAACTGGAAGCTTTAAAAAAGACTAATGGGGGAATTTAAATTGTGTTAAAGAAAACTTTCAGAAAATTTATCATTCTTTGATGAGATTACACTGTCCCCTAGAATTACCTACATATATTACAATAAAGAGTTCAGGAGAGGAAAAAAAACTAAACAATCTTTCATAAATCACCAAAAAGTCATTTGTCTTTCTTTTTTTAATTATAACAGTGTTTATCTTTAATTCACAAGAAGTTATAATTTATATATAAACAGTGTATCAATTTTCTTCTAACTAATAATTCAGAGACAAATCACTGTGAACCCATTATTTTTCTGTATCAGATTTAGGGGCACATAACTAGACCACTAAATGCTTTGAGACATCTCCAAACAGATGCTTAGTACAGATGTGTGTTACTTTTCCAACAGAATGCTTGCTTGAGAGCAGCTGAGGGACAGATGACACTGTTTTTGCTGACTTCCGAAAGATGGATGGAAAGATTGTTGCAGAAACTGGCCAAACAAAAAATGCAAATGCAAGCTATTGCACTCAGTACTAATACTCTGTACCCTATCTGTTTTAAGTTTATACAAAACAGTATATTGAGGCAATTCAAGTAGGTCCTCCCAATAAGGACATTCCTGCCAAAAGGAATATTTTAACATATCATGCATAGAATCCAGAATCATTTTAACAGGAAATTAAAATATATACATTTCAAGTACTGGTTTATAACTACAGTAAAGCTGCTTTGGGAAAAGTTATTTGATAAAATTGGTTTCTGCTGGAAACCCCTCACTAAGAAACCCTGGTACTTAAATCAAGAAGCAGATACAATAGGAAAATAGAAACAGAGAATTTATTTGCAATATTTGCATGCCACTTCTTAAAGACGATAAACAGTTATCACAAACATCATAAGGGGAAAAAAAAACCTTCAAAAATATAAACTCACCAGGAAAAACCTCACGTTTTAATATAGTCTAATAATGCAACAATAACAACAATAACAATAATGGATAATAATGGGTGGAAACTGATCAAGGAGAGATTCAACATAAGAATAAGGAGATGTTTTCTAACAGTGGAAGCAACCAATGGAACAGCTTGCCTTCAAAAGCTGTGGGAGCTTCATCACTGGAAGTTTTCAAGAAGAGACTGGACTGCCACCTATCAAAATGGTGTAAGCCATGATGGCAAACCTATGGCACATGCCCAAAGTGGCATGTGGAGCCATGTCACCTGGCACGCGTGGCATCACCTGTACCACTTCCAGGATTCTGGCACGCATGTGTATATGACAATCAGCTGACCTTTCTGTGTGTGGCAGTGCCAGAAACTGGAAGAGCTGGTCTTCTCTTTTCCTTTGTGAGCATGCACACCAGCCAGCTGATTGTTGCGCTACATGCGCACCAGTAACTGGAAGACTAGCTGGCTGGTGTGCATGCATGCATCGGAAACTGAAAGTTCATTTTCTAGTGTACGCATGCCCCCTGGGCAGCTCCTCTTCTGGGTTGTGGCCCTGATGACCACACACACGCTCCCTTTTTGGCAATCGATGCCGAAAAGGTTCACCATCACTGGTGTAGGGTCTCCTACTTGGAGGGGGGATAGACTAGATTACCTACAAGGTCCCTTCCAAGTATGTTATTCTGTTATGTTCTGTTAAGTCATATATCTGCCAGTGCATCTTAACATTCAACCAATGCCATTCTGCTGGATTAAGGGAGGGAGTTAAAACTCTTCCAGCTTTATCTTCAAGGGACCAGTCTACCGAAATTTTATTTCAGTGAATGTGTATACATATTGCTATTGGATCTGGATACACAATACTGCTGGGATACCATTAGTACAGAAACATTCATTCAAACATGTTGGGAAAGATTGCACAACAATCTTTCCTCCTGAACTAGCTGAAGTGATGTTATTTGTTTATCTGGGAGTTGTCTGCTGAAGAAAATGTTTTCTGGTCCTTTTGTTTCCTTCGTAGGTTTTTTTTCATTGTCTCTTTTGAATGGTGTGTAAATATGTTTTTTTTTACTTTATATTTTCTTGTATTTTACAAAATACAAGAAAAAATAATACAGAGAATTAAAATAAGCTCATCAACAATCATCATCATAAGCAAGCATAGTAGGTGCTTAATAAATACATTACATAAAAGATCCATCCGTGGGATGCAGGCAGCATGTGACCATTCCCCTTCCGGTCCATGGACAGACCTCTCTCCACAAAATCGGTCCCTGGTGCCCAAAATGTTGGGGGCCACTGGCTTACACGCCAGAAAAACTGGCTTGTCTTCCAGCAGCCTATCCAGTGTCTTTGCCTATTAAGGTTTCAGTTTAGACCTGTTTCATCAATCCTGGGAATTCTCCCTCACTTATTTCCATATCCTTCCCAGTATACTCCAGGCTGTCATTCAAAAACCCAGTATTACTCAACAACTGCATATAGAGCACTTTTGTAGTTAGCTTAGAAAATGGGACATAAACTATCAGTATGGTTAGTAAGATATGTAGAGTAAGAGGGGAATAATGCAGTGGTTTTTTGACAAAACATTTACTGATTACGTAGCACAAATACCTTGCCATTCAGCAAGTTAATTGCTAAAGTGAACATGCGGTTTTATCAAAGCCTTGATTGAAATGCCATGTTGAGGCTGCCCTGTTAAATGGTGCCCAAAATTCATTGCATGCACTGCATTGTGACTTCCACTGAACCAGTCACTTTGAGGTTCTGTAGCAACGTTCTGCATATATGTGTGTGTGTGTAGGTTAAAAACATTTTCAGTGGCATGTTTGAGAAAGTGCTGGCTGAAGTAAAGTCCATTGCCTTAGCATGACTGAAGTTTAGGGAACTCTATACAGTGGTTCTGCTTTGTGTAGGGCTACTAATTAACATAAATGTGGGATAAAAACCATTATCTTGATCCAAGATAAAGTATTTTTTGGTGAAACAGACCTTGGCTAATCTTGAAAAGATAAGCAGAATAGGAGTTAGTTAAAGCATGGAGGAATTCTACTAGTACACATTCTTGACTTAGAATGTGACACACCTATTATGGACGAAAACCACATGCCCATGGAATTGTTAGAAACTAAGTCTAACTTGAGGGATAAGTTAGAATCTTCATTTTAATCTTTGTATAAAATTCATACATTGCTCCACATTTCTTATTCCACTTTCTGAAACATTGACATTCTTATGTAGAATGTTCTTTTCTTTGTTTGATTGCCTAAATTGACCCCATATTTTTATCTCTTTCACTGTCTTTTTTTTAACATACTTTCCCCCTTAAATCAATTCTACCCCCATCTCTTTGTTATTTTGGAAGTCATATCCTTCCAACCATGGAAATAACTTCCAAGTTATTGTCTCCTAGATGACAGTGATTGATCTTGACACCTGTTTTGTAAAGTGTTCATTCTGTCATTGAGCTTGCAATCATGTTGAATGGAGTTGCTTGTTTTCTTGGATCAATTCAGCTGCGATACCCATTGTTTTATAGATACCTGGATGAAACTGAGATATGGATTTTAAAAATGGAAGCCTGGACAGTGTTTTTGGCCATTTATTTGATACTGAAGGGAGATAATGCTACTTTGTATAGTTGATTAGAAATCAGTTGTATCTTTGTTGTTTTTATTAGTTCCAATTTGTAGGTATAATTATATATTTATATACTATACCTTCTGTCGTATCTCTGGCTTTGTTTCTAAACTGAAGCTTAAAAAGCCTTCAATGCTTTCTGTACTTCTAATTTTGGATGGGGTGTTCATAATAACAAATATCAACATATTCCTGTATGTGATTGCTTGTTTGTGACTGAACTTTATTTTAGCTTTATTTCAATCATTTGGAAATAACCTAAAATGTGAAAAGTATAGATCTTCTTCACCCCTAAGCATACAAAGTAGTGTAGAAGCTTTATCTGTGAGAATTTATCTGCAATAAAAGCACTAGATCAGATTTTATAGGAAACTTGGAATGCAGCACTATTTCTGCATTTTTTTTGTAGACCCGGGAGCTATTTGTATATTGGATAGGCAGTATTTTCTATTAGGCCTGTGTTTTTTTTTCTGAATATAGAAGGACCCTTTGAAGTACAGTAAGAACAAGAAACATCTGGCAAACATATTGAAGATTTATAGAAATTGGGACTTCATTTAAAGTTTAAGGAAAAGAGATGTATATAATGCTTTAGTTATATCTTCAATATCCATTTGTAGAACTGATTAGTAGAGTTGAAAGGTGTTAAGTTGTCCTTGCCCACCCTTCCCTCTTGAAAATATAAAAAGGAAAACTTCAGAATATGACAGAAGTCTGGTCTGAGTTGGAAAAACAGATCTGGCATATATTGTAGTTGTAAATAATAGTTATTTTAGTAACAACTCAATACAGTCAATACAGCACATTTCTTGTTCAATAAAAGATTGAGAACTAAGAACATCCAGTGGAATATTGGAATTTTGACTGATGATAGAGGTAAGAGATGTTTTGGGAAAAATCTTGGTCAACTGCAAAATACATTAGCTTTGGAAAAGCACTATTAGCTTCCCCACTGAATAAGGGGAACTTGCACCTTCTGTTGAGTTAATCATCTATTACAGTGGTCCCCAACCCCCGGTCCGCGGACCGGTGCCGGGCCGTGGAGTACCTGGCACCGGGCCGCGCAGCGGCCGGGGGACATGAACAGCTGCCCAAAGGTCCGTGCGCACGCTGGTGGAATCCCCGGGCGCTGCTGGTACCGCCGCCCCCGCCGCCCCCTGCGAAACCCAAGAGCGGCTCTTCTCCTGCGAGGCGGCTGGCTGAACAGCTGCCACCGCCGCGCGCCTTCCTGCCTCAGCCGCTCCGTCGCTTCCAAGGAACGGCGTCAGCGGCGGCAGCTTTACTTCTGAGGCGCTGCACACTTCCCCAATAGTCGTCACAGCCCAGGTAAGAGAACGGGAACTTCCCGCCTGGCTTCCAGCCCGCACCGAAAGGGGGCCGTTGGGGTTTTTTGTGGAGCTCTGAAAGAAGCGCGTCAGCTGTGCGCGTCCGCCTCCTCGGGGCCACTTTTGCCCAAGCGCCCGAGGCAGCCAACCCTGGTAAGCAGGTGGTGGTTAACTGGCGCCTTTGCTGCAGGTTTTTCTGGAAGGGGCCACTGCCGCTGTCCGGAGGTGACCTTGAGCTGCTCGCTCGCTCTATGCGGGGCTGGTGGGGCTGTGACGCTCGGAGGTGGCGCGTGTGGGAGTGAGAGGCGCGGGGACTGGCTTTCTCCGGACCGGCTTTCTCCGGGGGGGGAGGCGAAGGACCAGGCTGCAGCGCAAAGGCTCCTGGGCCGTGCGCAAAAGCTCCTGGGCCGTGCGCAAAGGCTCCAGGGAAGAGAGCCCCGTGTACCCCTGCGCGCGCTCAGCGGGCCACGGTAAAATTATCAAAGGCTGACTGGTCCGCGGCGATAAAAAGGTTGGGGACCACTGATCTATTACATAATTACTCAGATTGCTGGTTTCAGTTTCAGCCTAAGACATAGTGTCATGCCCAAGAGAAAAACTTGAGGAACAGAGCCAGCAGTACTGCTGTATGCCCTAGTATCAGGCCCTTATCATGCATGAAACAGTCTTCTGTCTGCCATGGTTAACAAATAAATGGTGGACTGCTAAATAAATCTGAGCTCTATAATGCTCATCAAAATAGTGTGTTTTTCAGATTTTGCATCTCAGGGGGAAGTATTTCAAATTCAAGTGAAGAATCAGAATTCAGAGAGGAAAAGCATAGAAAAGCCTCATGAAGTAAGAGGTGTGCTATAAAGGGCAACCCTTATTCTGCCTGCATTTTGCAAGGAGCGTGTCTTCGTTGTTATTTGGACAAAGAAGGGAGTTAACACCCAAAGTGAGATGGATCAAAGTTGAGTTCCATTTATGTATTAGATTTAGATTTAGATTTATTTTATTTGTATGCCGCCCTTTTCTGGGAGGGACTCAGGGCGGCGAACAACTCAAGGAGGGAAAGGGAACATAGAACACAATACAAGTGATTAAAATAACCAAGAATCACATAGCCATACAGGTCGAGAGGGGAGGGGAACTTGTCAACCCCAGGCCTGCCGGCACAGCCAGGTTTTGACGGCTTTCCGGAAGGCCTGGAGAGAGGTGAGGGTCCGAATCTCTGCGGGGAGTTCGTTCCAAAGGGCCAGAGCTGCCACAGAGAAGGCCCTCCCCCGGGTGGTAGCCAGATGGCATTGGCTGGCGGACGGAACCCGGAGGAGGCCGACCCTGTGTGATCTAATGAGTCTTTGGGAGGTAATTGGCAGCAGGCGGTCTCTCAAGTACCCAGGTCCAATACCATGAAGGGCTTTATAAGTTACGACTAGCACTTTGAAGCGTATCCGGAGACCGATCGGTAACCAGTGCAGCTCGCGGAGGATAGGTGTAAAGTGGGTGTACCGATTAGCTACTCAGTTCACTGTAGTAAGAAAGAGAAGCCTTCTAATTATGACATACTGTCCTTTGTACTTGAGTAACTTTATTAGTGAGCATTTTGATAATGATGGTGGTTAAATAGTTTCTACTGTGTGTATTGGTAAACCAGATCTAATCCCTAACCTAGCCCTAATCTATATTTCTGCAGGACAATGAGGTACAAGAATGGATTATATTATTTCAAGGTGCAAATGGGAAAAGTTTCTTTTTTAAAAAATTTAAATAACACCCCTCTCCAGAGGAGTTAATGCAACAGAGTCCTCTCCTGAGATACAGTTTTTAGTTAACAGAGGCATGTGTCTGTAGGGCAGCTTTCGTTTTATATAATCTGAAGTCTCATGATAAGAGCAGTTTGTTCTATTCACATTACTTTGCATATGTAAGCCACATCTCTGTCTCAGTTGCTAGGGATCAAGATAGGGTAGATGAAGTGTAACAATGTCACTGGCTGTTCAGGCCATTTTAAACAGTGCTATTGATGTTCCAAGACCCTTGAAATGGTCTTGCCTGTCATAACGGTTATGCTCTGAATGCTATAATAAGCAGTTTTTGAACACTTTTCTCCTCTTGGTTCAAAGGAGCTTAATTACCACCACTCTGACAAGCTCTATGTCCCCTAAAACCGTCTCCTTTTACTGAGTTCTGTTTAAATAATGTAGAAATATTATTCATGTTTCTCCTTCCTCTCAAAAGTGATTGTACATTGTGTTACAATCATCTTTCATTGAATGCATGCAATATTGATTGGCTGGACTCTTTCTTGCTGTATAAAATTGCTTAAATTAAAAAAAATAGTTTAAGATTCTCCAAGATATATTGATAACATAATGCTAAAAAGAGAATCATCTTGAGATTTACAGTGTTTCATATTCATAATTTGTGTTGAGAAAGTGTTAGTGAAATTATATGCCATTTTCTTAGTAAAAAATCTATATATTAACAAAACTGCATGGGAATTATAGCTTTATTAATTTTCTTGTGCGTGTGCACGCGCACACGCACACACACACACACGTATACAGTATATTTGGAAACCATTTTATATGTCACTGTTCCTATTGTACATTTTTGTGATATTTGTAGGTTGCCCTTTTCTATCAGTTCAAATAATTTTAATTATACTAGTGGGATTTCTGGCAGTATTTAAAAGGTCCAGATACATAAATGGTTGCCAAATTTGTAGTATATTTTAAAAGTGTTAAGTTAATCTTGAGTTAGTCTAACTAAAATCTCATTATTTCATCAGGATAGCAGGTTACTTTACTTATTCATCATAGATTTGCAAACATGAGATTTTAAAAACTGATTTTACTTATTTTGTTATTCAATGAAATGTATTTATGTAATGAGCTTCCCACTCCTTTTGTTTCTTTTTAAGTCCTGAAAAAATTCTCTTGAGACTTGGGATTCCTTCTAAACAATGTGAGCCTTGTTGCATAAAACTAAAATGCAAGAAGGGAAGTTGCCAGGAATGAAACAGACGGGACTTGCACTAATTGACCTTTCCCTGTGCAAAATTTCTCTGCCTAATTTTGGCTATTTTCCCTCACTGTAATAAGGTGTGGCGTAACACACATTCATAAGGAAGACCTCTGAGATATATTTAGGCAGTACAGAGGAAGGAAAGCGGGGGAAAGAGTTTTTTGTAGTTACACAAATATTGAAGACCGCTCCTTAATTGCAATCTGATCTCTACAGAGGTTTTCATGATTGCAACAAGCTCATGGATCTCATGGATCAGCAACAATGGTGGGTTTCTGCCGGTTCGCACTGGCTCGGGAGAACCAGATGGTGAAATTTACCGATCCGGTGAGAGGAGGTTCGACCGGTGGACCTGGAAGTAACTTCCGGAACGCCTGCCCCAGCCCTGTCGCTCCGCCCTTCCGGAAGCCGCTCTATCACTCGCTCCCCCCACCCATCCACACTATCCTAGCCCAATTCGGTGTCAAGTCCCATACCTGGGAGTGGAGGTGGTGAATGGAGAAGCATGGAGAGGTCCAGCGGCACAATCCACCAGACAGCAGCAGCAAGCTCAGGAGTTTTCTCCTGGATTCCTCTCTCTCCTGCCTCCTCCGATTTCCCAAAGTTTTTTTTTTCCACAGTGTGATAGCTTTCTACTGGATTCCCCTCTGTCCCGCCTCCTCCAATTTCCCAAAGTTCTTTCCCCAGAGTGTGATAGCTTTCTACTGGATTCCCCTGTGACCTGCCTCCTCCAATCTCCCAAAGTTCTTTCCCAAGCGTGTGATAGCTTTCTACTGGATTCCCTCTTGCCTCCGCCGATCTCCCAAAGTTCTTTCTCCAGAGTGTGATAGCTTTCTACTGGATTCCCCTCTGTCATGCCTTCTCAGATCTCCCAAAGTTCTTTCCCCAGCATGCGATAGCTTTCCTACTGGATTTCCCTCTGTCCTGCCTTTTCAGATCTCCCAAAGTTCTTTCCCCACCATGTGATAGCTTTGTCCTGGATTCCCCTCTGTCCTGCCTTCTCCGATCTCCCTAATTTTGGCCCTTAATCCTCCAGTTGTCTATTTTTGGGAGGTTTTCCACTCCCCCCGCTTCATAGGAGTCCCAAATTTTTTTGCCACATGGCTTGGGGGGGTTGGTCATGTGACTGAGTGTGCATGAGTGATGTCAAGTTGGCCATACCCACCCAGTCACATGACTGCCAAGCCACGCCCACAAAATAGGCCACACCCACAGAATAGGTTCTAATAAAATTTGAAACCCACCACTGATCAGCAAGTTCATGAAGGTTGTTTTTTGAAACTTTTTTTTCCTTAGAGAGAAAGTGGAAGATTTTAATAAGAAAAATAGATATATTAATAACAAAATTAATCATGATTAACATTCCATGTGATTCCTATTTCATAATGTGCTTCACAGCTTCATATAATGTGCTCTATGTGGCCACGTACAAATAATGGTGCTTAAAAAAGTTAAACAAGGTATTAATATATCTTAGTATATAATGTATATACTGTATAACGGTATAATGTAGTGATAATGTATAATGTAGTGATTAAGTTGCTGAACTGAGTCTAATCAGAATTGGGCTCAAACTTGCAACTGGTCCTCCCTTTCAACTCAACCTCATATAAAATAATAAAGTAACCTTTACTTACTAGAGAACAAGAAGGATATAAATATAATAAATAAAATACTATAACAAATTTAATTATAGATGATCTGGCATGTGTTACCAAGAGCTGGCTGGATCTAGAAGAGATGATGGTGGCCCTTTTGGAAATGTGCCCAGCTGCGGCTGGGTTTTGGGTATGGCATTAGCTGAGACTCCAGGGCAAGGGTGGAAGTGTAGTGATTCCCAACTGGGGTCTCATAAGGCTTTCCAATGGGCACTCCTCCACAGGTTGCAAATATGGAACCCTATTCATTAAATTGGACTCTGGGGATCAGTTGGGATTGTTGCTACTCTACTAGCCTCCCTGCTGTGTAACAACCTCCCTTACTGAGCTACTGGATTCCATTGCCAGGTTGGTGATGGAATTTCCCAGACTTATGGTTCTAAGGGACTTCAATTTGCTTTCTCTAGGGTTGGGGTCAGAAGCATCTTGGGAGCTCATGGCTGCCATGACAACCATAGGCCTGTTTCAGGTCATCCCCTTGTCAAGAAGGATGAAGCAGATGAACATCAAGAAAGATGGCTCTTTACTATAATGGTATTTCACCTGTGAAATGCTTACTTCAGAGAAGTTTTTCTGGTGCCTTATTTCATTTTCCCAGCAGGGGAAATGGAATTCTTTTTATCCTCTCAGGCATTTTAAGTCTCTTGCTATGCCTTTTGGTGCTTGCAGCATTTTCCATTTTCTTTAATTATGTGCCTTCGTGTTTTTCATCTCTTAACAGCTAGCTTTAAGGTGTGCTGTTTTGTTAGATCCAATTATATGTATTTTATATTTTTGATTGACTACTGTAGATACTTGTTGTTAAATATTTTTTAAAGTTGTTGAATTATTCACTTTACGATAATGACCAATATTGGCAATTTTTGTTATTTTTCAATGTAAAATTAACAGTATTATATATGTATGTATTAAACATGCATGCACATTTTATTAACAGTGTAATTATAAGGAGTGCATTGATCTCTCATTTAGGAGTGCTGGATTTATTTGGTTTAATACATTCCATTTGAGAATAAAAATATCTTAAACGACTTCGATTTTACTACCATCTTCTGCTTTTGGAAAGGAATGTTGACATATTTGTGTCAACCTGAGTTTAGTTTTTTTTAAAAAAAAAGTTTACATAGTCTCTTTCACAATATGATCAAAGCAGTTCATAATACAGGAGGACAAAAATGACACATTTCCAAGCAGTTAGGAAACATTACAAAAACTATGTCATAATAAAATATTAATGTCAAAATAATAATTTCATTACCAGAAGGAACTAGTTGAAATTTGTTCTAGGTAATAACAAAAGCAAAATTTAAGTTTCAGAGGAAAAACAGGGAAAAGTATCCTGCGGTCTTGATAATAATAGCAGTCAGTCAGTGAGACTGGAATTCAGAAAGCAAAAGATCAAAGAAGAATTTCTGTGCAAGAGGTGTTTCAAAAGTCTTCAGTGAAATGTAAAAACAATACATTAAAAAGATTGTATTTTTCTCTCCTTTAAAAAAAGACTATCCTAATTAGGGCAACAGTATACCGTATTGAATCAAAAGATTGTGACTTTTTCAGTGAGTAAAGAAAAGCCCCTAGGAAATCTGTTAAACAGCATGATGTACCTTGTGGTGAGGAAAATTCATTAGGAATACTCCCAGAAATACAGAAAACTGTCCATGACATTTTCAGCACAGGGAAGATATGACACAAGTTAAATATGTGGCCCTGGAAAATCATCTTTGTGAGCCTTGGTTTATATAAAGTATGAACAATACTGTTAAAAAGAGTTTCTGTAAACAATGTGTTATCTAGTCTTGGCCCACAATCTTTGTTAAGCTATTAAGAAGAACAAAGACTGATGAATGTGGGACAGGGAAAGAACTGAAATAGGCATAAGATGGACTTTGTTTTGTTTGTGTGTTGTGTATGCGTGTTTCAGTGGCAAAGAGGGCTTGGGCTTGGAAAGTAAACAGGATTGGATTTGTTTGGTATTAGGATGGACAACACCAGAAAACTGAGGACTTGGAGCCTAGACTGAGAATTTAAAATGCAAACTAAAAGAAATAGTGGCACTTTTGTATTGGACTTCTGTACTGTTACCAAGAAAACCTCTTACAGTCATCACCTTTTAAAAGTACCATGAGTTCCAACTTTTCACCATATTAAGGGTACCATCACTTTTTATACTGATGTATTTATACTTTCCTTAGATCAAACATGAATCTATCTTATGCGTCCCCCAACCCTTCTCTCTTCTTTCATTTGCCTTTTAGGAAGATATTGTGATTAATTAAACTGCAGCTTCAAGTAAAGTCTGAATTATAGTCTGATTCTGATTTGATAATTTGATATAATTTGAACCGAGGTGGCGCAGTGGTTAAATGCAGCACTGCAAGCTACTTCAGCTGACTGCAGTTCTGCAGCTCGGCTGTTCAAATCTCACCGGCTCAGGGTTGACTCAGCCTTCCATCCTTCCGAGGTGGGTAAAATGAGGACCTGGATTGTTGTTGGGGACAATATGCTGACTCTGTAAACCGCTTAGAGAGGGCTGAAAGCCCTATGAAGCGGTATATAAGTCTAACTGTTATTGCTATTGCTATATAAACATTAAAGGATTTTTCCCAGTCTAAGTATCATAAAAAATGGTGTTGACTTTATGAATGTACCATCTTGGTAGGAGAGAGCTTATGGGGAAAAAAGAACCGAAGAGTCAAGGAGAAATCATTGTTGGCTGTCACAGCTTGGCCGTAGGATTTTTAGTGAAGATGGAGATGTACTAAAGCTCAGTCTCATGGTGTACAGTACACTGGGCTAGAGGTTTTGTTCTTGGTAGTGGTATATAGATGGTCCTTGACTTATGTCTCTAATTCGGGTCTGATTTTGGTCATAAATAATGATGGTCATAAGTTGAGGCATTCGTGTGACTGGACCTGATTTTGTGACCTTTTTTTACAGTGGTTGTTAAGTGAATCACCCAATTGTAAGTCTGAATCCATTCTGGATGGACGTTTTATTCTAAACCCAGTAAAACATGCTGGAAACCAGCAAAAAAAATATCTCATCACTTGACAGTTACTAAATCAGGACTACCAGTGCAGTAATTTGAATGTGCATGTTTTTAAATTGTTACAAATTGAATTTCAACAGTTTAAAACATCTGTCCATGATCCAAAAAAGTTTCATAGCTTGTATATGCAAGATATTTTAATTTTGGCTTGCTTGCATATCACTGCCAACAAATCAGTTTTTGACTTGAGAGTGAAGGTAACAGTGCTGGCAGTGCATCTTTCAACCAGAGGCAATATAGTAAGTCATAGATATTTCTATTTAAACGTCATCAGGGAACTCCAACTAGACATAATCAAAGCTTTAGTCATGGGGTAAATATTTCTGATTTCTTTTTCAAGAAAAACGTGCAGTTTTCATTTTTTTCTGTCTAAAGAGGAGAGACATGCATTAACATGTCCTGGAAGGCTGCAAGGCATGTATGAAAACCAAGAAGTTGAAACAAAAGGAAACTAAGGCAACTCATGATATGCTATTTGATTTACAGTTGTGCAGAGCTCAGATAAGTACATTTATTGTAGAAAATAATATAAAACCATGTGAAATACTTCCAGTAATTGTTGTATATATCAAACGCGACCCCAATTGATCGAGAAACAAAAGTTTCAAATTCTTGTGTTTTTTTTTCTTTTTCTTCATAGTTTATGCAGTTGTCCAGATGACTCTTGGATGGGAGCCCTAGTTTTTGTCTCTCTTGTTTTTGTAATGGACAAATCTGAGATCAGTCTGTTTATCTTTAACCATATGTGAATTAGCTTTTATAGCAGCTACATGTTGATATCGAATCATTTCTTTTCACTGCAAAACCTGCTCTAGTGACAGAATGCATCTGCATCTGTCAGTACAGGCTCCAATAGATTATGGTAATCCCATTGAATCAAGTAAGATCTACTGTTTAATCCATCCACCTTGCTATTATAGTTAAGACTAACATCTGGGTTTGGAAATTCTTAAATTGGTTATTGATGAGCCAAGTTGAATGGCAAGGAGTTGTAGTCTAATTCATATGATGGAGCATCAAAGACCAAATAAGATAAAAACATGATTTTACTATATATAGTATATGCTATGTAGCCTCCTCCTTGCTTACACCATCATTTATGTGCAGAGGCTTAGCTCATATGTTCATTTTGAGCTTGTGCAGCAATGATATCTTAAGTTACATTCCTTACACGATTCCTTATATATAAGATATACATGATATGTATTGTTAATGACAAGCTAAGGAAAATAACATATAACACCCTTACAAACCCAAAGCATCTGACTAGTCACAACTGCCAGCAATTTTGAGGCTGGGGAAAAGGGAGATTTTATGGGAGAGGGCTGAGATTGGGTGACGATGAGTTACAAACATAGTTGAGGAAGGAAAACCAATTACCCTGCTGCCTTTCATGCCTTTAAACTGTAAGAGGCTCTACCACCCTGAAGTGAGATGGACAGTTCTGAAATTTCAGTCTTCAGAGAGGAATCTAAAATGATACAGACAGAGGGAAGTGAAGGAAAAGTGCTCAACATTTCATCCTTTTAAATCTAGAGGGCCAGTTACTTTGAAGATAAAAGGAGAGGAAGTCAGGGATGGGGAATGGAAAAACAGATGATGCGAGACTTAGGTTGGAATTTAAAGTTTCTTTTTTAATATTTTTTTAAAATTTTTAATTTAAAACAAATACAGCATCCTTCCTTACATGCTATAGCAAGTGTATCAGTTGGTTACAAAAAGACTTTCGTGCATCTCTTCCACAGGCAACAAACATAATTCATATTAACTTAAATATTTTAACTCAAATATTTATATATGTCACCATCGTTATATCTCCATTTTCATTTGACTATAATTGTTTAAGTATCCATCATAAAATATACCAAAATTTAATACATAACCACATATTTGCCTTTCAAACACTATTTCAAAAATCCGCCCCTAACTCTAAATCCTTATGTTCTATTCTAGCTAAACATCCATAATATTTCATAACAAAGTTTTCTAATCCTCCTTTCCAAATCACTGTTTAAAGTTTACATCTAGTTTCCTTATGTTATACCCATATCTATATATATGTTGTTAATCTTATCCCGCCTTTATATGGCTGTATCCTGTATCATAACATTTCCCCCCTAATAATCAAAACTTTAATTGTATCTAACTTAGTTCTATTATTGTTGTTGTTGTTGTTGTTGTTATTATTATTATTATTATACAATTGTATCACAGCGGCCAGTTGTAGTCGGGCGCCACCCAGGGGCCTAGGACGTCGTAACGTATTTTCGTAATATGCGTGCGGATCCAAGCAGTGCGGCTTTTTGCATTTGACTGATGGTGATTTTGTCAATTTTTAACTGTTTTAAATGTAATTCCAGTGCTTTTGGAATAGCACCCAGTGTGCCAATTACCACTGGAATTACCACTGCTGGTTTGTGCCATAGTCGTTGAATTTCGATTTTTAAGTCCTGGTATTTTGCGATTTTTTCATGTTCCTTCTCAGCGACCCTGGTATCACCTGGTATTGCGATGTCTATGATTGTGACCTTATTTTTCTCAACCAGTGTGATTGTCTGGTGTATTATGCGCCAGTATTTTGTCCGTTTGTATACAGAAATCCCACAAGATCTTGACCATCTGATTTTCGGTGACATTTTCAGGCTGATGTTCCCACCAGTTTGTTGCTGTTTTAATATTATAATTTTTGCACAAATTCCAATGGATCATTTGTGCTACTGAATTGTGCCGCAATTTATAATCAGTCTGCGCAATTTTTTTACAGCAGCTGAGTATGTGATCAACAATTTCATCAGCTTCTTTGCAAAGTCTGCATTTGGCATCATCAGAGGATTTTTCGATTTTGGCCTTAATGGCATTTGTGCGGATAGCTTGTTTTTTGCGCAGCCAGGATTAGTGATTCTGTTTCTTTCTTTAATGTACCTGTTGTTAACCATAACCAAGTTTGTTCACTGTCCACTTTATCTTTTATTTTTTCCAGAAATTGGCCATGCAGTGCTTTGTTCTGCCAACTCTCCATTCTTGATTTTATCACATCTTTTCTGTATTCTTGTTTCGTCTGTTGGGCCTTCAGTAGATTTTTGTTCTTTACTTCGATTAATAGATGTTCTTGACTTTCTTTTAAATAATCAGCCAGTGCATGTTTTTCTTCTTCAACTGTTTGCTTCACTTGTCATAATCCTCTGCCACCTGATTTTCGGGGCAGATATAGTCTATCAGTATCACCACGTGGATGTAAACTGTAGTGCATTGTCATTAGTTTCCTGGTTTTTCGGTCCAAAAGGTCCAAATCAGCTTGTGTCCAGTTAACTATACCAGCTGTGTATCTTATAACTGATATTGCCCAGGTATTTATGGCCTTGATTGTATTTCCACCATTCAATTTAGATTTCAAAATTTTCCTAACTCTGTTGGTGTACTCTCCCCTGACAATAGTTTTTACTTCTCCATGCTTGATGTTATCCAACTGCAGAATGCCTTATTTGTAGAATGCAGTATTTGTAGGCTTCATTTTCGTTGCATTTAATTAGTTGGCCATTGGACATTTCCATTGGACATTGGCCAATTCCCTCACATGCAGTGATTTTGCCCCTTTTTATGGATACAGTGGCACATTTTTTCATGCCAAACTGCATTGAAATATCGGTGCTGAATACTCAGACTGTGTTTGTCAATGATTGGATTTCTATTTCTGACTTTCCATAGAGTTTCAAATCATCCATATATAGTAAATGCGAAATTTTTTCAGCTTCTTTGGCTGTTTGGTAGCCTAATTTCATTTTTTTAAGATTACTGATAGTGGGATCATTGCGATGATGAAGAGAAGAGGTGAAAGTGAATCACCCTGGAAAATTCCTCGCTTGATATAAACCATTCCGTAGATCTCATTCCCTACTGCCAACTCAGTTCTCCATTGTTTCATCGCCTTTTCAGTAAAGGATGTAATATTTTGCTAATGCCAGTTGTTTCTAAGCATTTTATGATCCAACTATGTGGCAGTGAGTCAAATGCCTTTTTGTAATCAATCCAGACCATATTCAAGTTCGTTTTTCTGTTCTTACAATTTTCTAATATCATTTTATCAATTAGGAGCTGATCTTTTGTGCCCCTGCTCCTTCTTTTGTTGCCTTTTTGCTCTGCTGGCAAGATGTTGTTTGTTTCCAAATAATCCATCATGTTATCTACAATAATGCCTGTGAGTAATTTGAAGGTTGTTGGCAAGGATGTTATTAGTCTGTAGTTTTCAGGTGTTGTTCCTTTAGTTGCATCTTTCTGAGTCAAGTATGTTTTTCCAGTTGTCAACCATTCATCAATTTGGTCCTTTTGTAAAATTTCATTCAGTTGCCTGGCCAATATTGCATGTAAACTGGTCAGATATTTGAGCCAGAAACCATGTAATTGGTCCTTTCCAGGTGATGTCCAGTTCTTTACCTTTTTTACTCGATTTTTGACCATCTCAGTTGTTATTTCTAATACTTGCATTTGTTTGTTGCCAATGCTTTTCTCAAAGTCATGTATCCACTTTGCTTCCTTATTGTAGTCCTTTGAATTTTCCCACAATTCTTTCCAGAATTCAACTGTGGCCTGCTTTTCTGGTTTTTCACTTTTGGTGTCACCATTCACATTAAGACTTTGATAAAAACGCCGTTGGTCTGATCGAAATTGCTGATTTTGTTTATATTGGATGATTCATGCCTCATATCTTTCAATTTTTCTAGCTGTTGCTGTTATCCGCTGTTTTACAATCTTTACAGCTTCATTGATGTTTCTTGTATCCAATCTATATCTTCTGATTAGCCGATCTATGGTTTTGTTGTTTTTAAGCCATTGCTCATGCATGTTCTTTAAGTTACTAGCATCTGCCCTTAATTTTTTGACTTTTTGTTCTAATCAGATTTTCCACTTTGGCTTTGATGCTTTTTCTGTTCTGTGACTAGCTACTTTGATTTTAATGCCTAGTTCATTAGTGACTATTACAGCTGCGCTGTACATTAACTGGTTCGTTTCCAAGATGGATCCTGATTCAATTGTTGAAAACAGTGCATTAATCACTTTCATGATAGGAGCCAAAATTTTCTTAGGCACAGTTTTTAGTGATGGTAAACGTTGCTTTTCCTCATTAAGCAGAAAATGCTCCATGATCTTATCCTTCAATTCTTTTTGTTTTTGAGTTAGTTCATCAGTTGGTTCAGTGATAACTGGTTCTAGTGGTGGTGGTGTTATTTCCTTCCTGAGAGCTTCTTCTGGGAGTTCTATTATAATGTCTTTAGTTGTGTCTTGAATATCAGTTATTTCTGCTTGTGATATTGTTTTTATGGTTTTGCAATTTGCCTGAATTTCCTCAAGTTCAACTTCACTAAACACTTTATTCCATATAATAAATCGCCTTTGATCTGCTAGTCATTGTTCACTAATATTTGAATCTGGATATTGTTCTTTCCATAATTCATACATTCGCTTTAAATAACCTCTTTTTTCTGGCTCTGAGTTGTAGTAACATGCCATTGTGGCATGGTTTTCATCCGCACTATATTTTTGTCGTTTTGTTGGCTGGTCCACTTGTAGCCCACTTGTCGACGGATGTCCAGGGACCCCAACATCTGCCACAGCCCTTGTTAACCCGCGCGACGACCGATGCGGTATAAAATTTTTATTCGTTTCTTTCACCATATTGTATGGGTTGGCGGGGTTTTTTATGGGGCCAGTTGCCAACCTGACCCCAACCCTCCTCCTTTCTCATCCGGGCTTGGGACCAGCAACGGCGGAGTTGTTGTTGTTGTTGTTGTTGTTGTTGTTGTTATTATTATTATTATTATTATTATTAATGTATAATCCAAAGGGATTGCTAATCTTCCTTACATGGGTACCTTTCAATATTCATATCCAATTATACTCATCATAGCACTACACATTGTATACATTAGTAAGATTATCAGTTGTTTATTTAAGCTACATCTATTATCAATAAATTTCACTAAGTTTAACTAGTTTTAAATTATGTTCTTCCATCTATCAACCTGTGTCTTTCCAATAGCAAAACAGTCTCATATCTTCTGCCATTTGTGGTGTCAGTCTTCTAATCATCTTCTTGATCAGCTTTGTATAGACTTCTCTTAACTCCTTGATTATAAGATCTCTCATATAATCTTGATGCCCGCTTTCTGTTTCCTTATTCAGCTTATCTTTGATTGTCAGCAGTGTTATCCATGCTTTTGCTAATAAAATTTCTCTCTTTAAATCCATAGATTCTTTAGTTTTTCTTCTTCTGTATCTTGCCCTCTGGAGTAGATTTCTTCTTCATTTAATCCCTTTTTCAGTATTCCATTCTTTCCATTTTCAGAAAGAAGCCAATTACCATAAATATCATTCTATATATGTGATTCTTAGTAATGACAACCTGCCCCTAACCTGGTCCTTCAGATCTTCCAATGGTGGACCCATTGCCACTGTAGATCCATCCATACTGGTTAATCCTTATCTTCTCTTTACTTTTATCTTTCCCAGCATTAAAGCCCTCCCCAGAGAGTTAAGTTTTTGCATGTCTGCAACAGGATAATTTGAGCCTGGACATTTATGTCTCAAGTGAGAATTCTGGGTTGATTTTTCATTTTACATTTGTTTTCTTGGTTATCCATATTTCAGGAGCGTTCTCCAACTCTAAAATTCAAAAGCATAAATACTGTTCCCTGTTCCACTCTTTTAAAATGTAACTTTCACTTGCTACAGCCTCAGAGGGAATACCATTGCTTGCACTACTTTAAGGTATAGACACATCATGTCATCTGAATATCTTTTCCAAGTTTTTAGTAGCTGTTCTACAAAGTGCTAGCCTCTGGTGTACTTCCTGACTGCTCATGCCCTTACTATTAATTGGCTGATCCCAAGAGGTTGAAACTCTTCACCATTTCACTATATTCATTGTTAATTCTATAGCTGGTAGTTGTATCTGTTATCATGTCTTTGGGCTTCTTTATATTTAATTTTAGCTACATTTTTTTAAAAATATAGCCCTTGCCTTTTATTATTATAGCTTTTAGATCCTTTGCATTTTTTGGCTATCAGAGTAGTGTCATCAGTATAACACAGACTATTGGTATTTCTTCCTTCATTTTTAAAACTTCTTCCTTTTAATATATATTCAGCACATAAATTGAATAAATAAGGAGAGAATATGCATCCTTATCTACTCCTTTGCCAATGTGAAGTCCGACTGTTTCACTGTATTCTGTCCATACTGTGTCTTCCTGAGCTGCATATAGGCTAATGAGATGCTCTGGGATTCCCATTCTTCTAATCCCATTCCACAGCGTGACGTGATTGACACAATCAAAGGCCTTTCTATAAACATTGGAGCACATACTTCTTTTTAGCATTCTTCGGCTTTCTCAATTACCCAGTGTGCATTCACAATGAAGTCTCAAGATAGATATTAAACAATAATTTATGAAGTAGCTGATATTAAGATTCCTTGGGAAGAGCGTTCCTAAGTATATCGCTTGTTGAATAGTGTTACCATTTAATTTTGGTGCTAGAACAAAATGGAACTAATGAGTCTACTTTTCACATGGGCAATAGACATATATTATTTATTTGATTGTTATTCTGCCATAATCCCCAAAGTGTCCCAGGAGCTAACAGCACAATAAAAAACACAGAATGCAATAAGAATTAAAGAGATCATTGTATATGTGTATCTATATGAATAAAATAAAAGGGGACAAAAACTGCCAATGAAACACAAATTGGCAATATCCACATTAATCCCCAAGTGCTTTCCAGAAGAGCTCTGTTTTTACTAACTTCTGGAAGGCTACCAGAGAGGGAACTAATCTAGCTTGCAGGGGGAGATAGCCTTTTTTTTTCATCTACTCAATCATATCTGACTCTCAGAGATTATCTGGACAGTTCCTTTCAGTTTTCTTGACAAGGTTTATAAGAAGTGGTTTGCTATTGCCTCCTTCCTATGGTTGAGAGAAAATGACTGGCCCAAGGTCACCCAGCTGCCTTTGTGCCTAAGGTGGGACTAGAACAGTGGTGGGTTTCAAAAATTGTTCAAACCTACTCTGTGGGTGTGGCCTCCTTTGTGGGAGTGGCTTGCCACCCATGTGACTGGATGGGAGTGGCTTGCCGCCCATGTGACCGGATACGAAGATGCCGACGACACTTGTCAGAACCACCTTAAATTACCTCACACACAGCATTGGCATGCATAAGAATATAGCAATAGCAGCTAGACTTAGATATCGCTTCATAGGACTTTCAGCCTCTCTAAGCGGTTTACATAGTATATCGCCCCCACAGTCTGGGTCCTCATTTCACCCACCTCGGAAGGATGGAAGGTTGAGTCAACCTTGAGCCGGTGAGATTAGAACCGCTGAACTGCAGATAACAGTCAGCTGAAGTGGCCTGCAGTACTGCACCCTAACCACTGCGCCACCTCGGCTCTCAATATGATGTAAACTTGTTTTTTAAAAGGCATCTTTGGTTTGCGTTAAAACAGCTTCAACACACGCAATGTTCTGATTGCACCACAAATGCAGTAGTCATCCTTACCTTTCAGAGAGGAACTGAGTTTTATAAATATGAGCATGATAGTGTAGAATAATCATATCCAAGGACCAGTGGTGGGTTTTTAAAAAGTTTGGAACCTCTTCTGTAGGTGTGGCCTGCTTTCTGGGTCCACTGGTGGAACCTCTTCTAACCGGTTCGGTAGATTTGATGAACCGGTTCTACCGAATAGGTCTGAACTGGTAGGAACCTACCTCTGGACTAGAACCAGTATCTCCCAGTTTCTAGCCTGCTGTCTTAACCACTACACCAACTTTCTGCCTAATACACTCTAACTTTCTGTCTAATAGCATCTTAATGTAAATTACAATGCTATAATAGTAGAAGTTGTATCTCAGGACAATCATAATAATTAAATACATGTTTCTCCTGGGTTTTGGACTAGTCACTTTCTGCATATCAGGCAATACTAAACTGCTGTGCTGGTAGAACATTACAGATAATAATAATTACAGCAGAGGCTGGAACTATATGGGTGGGGACCACTGCCAGGCTCAAGTATCCTGATACTGTGGACAACAAAACTGCTGCACTTTACTTCTTTCTCTAGGCTAGGGGTCTGCAATCTTAAACACTCAAAGAGCCACTTGGGCCGGTTTCCCACAGAGAACAAAACACCGGGAGCCACAAAACCTGAGTGGGTGTGGCCAACTCAACATCACTCCCACCCAGTCACATGACACCCCCCCCCCAGACATGCCTACCCAGGTTTCATGGCTCAGTGTTTTCTGTGGGAATAGGGTCTCTCTCCTCTCCCCCTCCCTCTCCTTTCTGTTTTTCTCTATTTTCCTCTCCCTTTCTCTTCTTTCTTCCTTCCTTTCTTCCTTTCCCTTTCCCTCTTTCTTTTTCTTTCTTTCTCATTGAATAGGATAGCAAATCCAAAATAAAGTTATTAATTGTAAGAAATTGCTTCTCTGCAATCTTTCATAGTGAACTCTAGTTGATAGGAACTGGCAAGATTGTACTAACAGCAATAGGATATATATTTTGATTTATTTTGAGTTTGAAAATATAATACGTTATCCAAAATTATAAAGAATCCTATTTTCAGATGCATTTTTTTTGCCATCTCTATTATTTTCTTTTTTAAAAAATCAGACTTGTTTCCAGTTTGTGCCTTCTGGCAAACTGCAGTTTTCTTGGCAAGAGATCCAGCTTGCCATTGCTTTTGTCATAGGTCTGAGAAAGTTAGTTTCTTTCTTTCCTTTCTCTTTCTTTTTCCCCCCTGATTTGTTCTCCTATCTTTTTCCTCTCTCTCATTCTCTCCCTTCAGCTCTCTTTCACTTCTCTCTCCCTCTCCCCCTTCTCTCGCTAATTTGTTTCCCTCTCTTTTCCCTCTCTCCCAATCTCTCCTTCCAGCTCTCTTTCATTTCTCTCGCTCTCTCTTTCTCCCCTTTTCTCTTTCAACTCTTTCTTGCACGTGCAAGCAAAATACCCTCCTGGGCCGAGATCACGGCAGTGGGACAGCGACTCCTTCCGCTGCTGCCACTGAGAAGTGAGTAGCTGGCTGCGCTGTGCAGGAGAGCCACACTGCGCAGGAGACTCCTCAGCACCAGACTCAGGTCAGCGCCAGCCACGGTCCCCTTTGTGTTGGCTCAGGAAGGAGCCACAGCAGGTGTCTCTGGATGCAGAGAGGGAAGAGTTCCAGAGCCCTGTACAAGGAGAGCCATGTGCAGTGCAGGAGAGCTGGAGCTCTTCCCTCCCTGCACCCAACCAGCTGCTGCTCCCCATTCTCCTCCTTCCTGAGCCAACATGAAGGGGACCGCGGCTCGTGCTGACCTAAGTCTGGCACTGAAGAGTCTCCTGAACAGTGTGACTCCCCTGCGCTGCGTAGCCAGTTACTCACCTCATTACGCAGTGGCGGCAGCAGGAGGAGAGTCATTGTCCCCTCTACCTTGATCCTGGCCCAGGAGGTATTTTGCTTGCGCGCGCGTGGAAGAGATGAGCACAAGAAAAGAGCTGGAGCTCTTCCTGAGTTGCCTGCGAAGGATGCAGAATCACAAAAGCAGGCGAGAGGCTCATGCCTTCTCGGGGCAGAGAGCAGATTGCGCGATTGGGTCAGCAGTGAGCCGCAGGAGAGTGTCCAAAGAGCCGCATGTGGCTCGCAAGCCGCGGTTTGCCGACCACTGCTCTAGGAGAAAGTAAAGGGTAGCAGGGAGATCAGACTACAATACTTGAAGTAACACAAACTGGAAAATACTACTTCCAATATAAGGAGGAAAACACAGGTTACATTCACATGAGCCGTAAGTGATAGTGGATTTTTCCATCTCTTCTTGTCCTCTAGAATTGGTCAGTGGGCTATACTCACCAAATAATCTGCTAATATGTATTAATTAGCAATCTTAGTCACTGCAAGCCAACTGATTCTGCATAGTTTACTTATTAAAAATGCTTAAAGTGTAACACTTTTATTTAAATCATCAAGGTGTACAATGTATTTATTGATTACCCACAATACATTAGAAAATTCTGCATAATTTTGAACATTATTATACACTTGATTATAAACTATTCCACCAGTATAATATTGGGAGAACTCATCAGTGCTACGCTATCATATCTATAGTGTGTTAAACTGATGGAAAAAGAGAAAGAAGGAGGAAATTTATTTTGCTTTAATCTGCATTACATGAGAGACATACTCTGCACTGAATGCTGGAATTAAAGAATTGTATAAAATAATAATACCACCATGTTTACTTTATTTTAGACAATGCTAGGCCATCACAGTTCAGCATGCAAATTTTACTGGTGAGTTGAGAATTTGAGAAACCAAGAGATTTTTCTAAAACGTCTCATCTAGATCCATCTGCCTAGGTTTTTAATTAAACTTATATGGCTCTCGAATGATACCCTCTCTTTCTATACTTTATAGTTTTGAGGTAGTTCACATAAGAAATCCTTCCAAAACTCTGTAAGCTTTTTTCCTAAAGGCATATTTGGAACTCAGCCTTCTACTTTTAGGTTATATATCTCCCTGAAAATATGTGCTTTCTGTTGTTTAGGGATGTGAAAAGATATACAGGAGGAAGAGAAATTGTTTGTCTTACTCCATTCAACTTAAAAAAACCCAGACCCACTCAAGTTGGCAATAGGAACAAGATTGATGTGGTCCCACAATGTTTGGGGGATGTTGTTCCAAATCCTCGGGGTGGTAAATATCTTAGTGTAGTATAATCATCAAACACAATGATGTTTAAATTGTATTGCAACTTGTAAGATTTGCAGTATTCAGTTTGGCAAGTCATTGTAGGTTTATAAGGTTACATGAAATGAAATACACAGTTTAATGATCTAACCTCCTATCAAATTTGTTTATTCCTGTTCTTCTACATGATTCAAATGGCTGGCTCTGTTACAGAAAGTCATTGAAACCTGGAGGAAATTGTATTGAGATCTTTTCCATCTCTCTGCCAAAAATTGTTGGCCCTCTTCTCTTCCCTGCTTCCCATAAGTCTTTAGCTTAAATCTCCTAGAAAGTCAATGTTGCTATGTTTATTTTATTTATTAAAGCAAACTTCTATAAGCTTTGAACAGTCCTTTCTTTCTCTCTGCCTTTGCTTCCCTCTTGTTATTTTCTTTCTCTTTTTAGTCACCCTCTACCTGATGCTTAATGATACCATCACATAGAAAACATTAGTTTAGAGCTATCATGGTGAACCTGTGCAGGCGTGCCCAAAGTGGCACACAGAGCCATGTTGGCTGGCACATGTGGTGTTGCCCATTCCTCTTCTGGGTTTCTGATGCACATGTGTGCACGACGATCAGTTAGCCTTAGTGCATAGGGCAGTGCCAGAGATTGGAAGAGCTGATCTTCTGTTTTCTGAGGTAAGCATGCGTGCCGGCCAGCTGATTATCATGTGTGCATGCGCGCCAGTAACTGGAAAACTAGTTGAACCAAAAGTTCATTTTCCGGTGCATGCATGCCCCCAGGGCAGCTCCTCTTTTGGGTTTGTGGCTTTGAGTGTGCATGCCCCCTTTTTGGCACTCGGTGCCAAAAAGATTGCCATCCCTGGTTTAAGTGAATAAGTAAGTGCTTTTCCATCACATCAGAATCCTTTTGATTTTAATTGAAAGGCTTACTTTGAGAATGGCTTAACAAGAAGGTATTCATCTCACCAATCATTCCACAACAGAAGGCTGCTATATAACAACAATAACAAACAATTGCTATTCCAGCTGGGATAATATCTGGACAGAGTTTATTAAAGAGGTAGTAGTCAGTTTTAACTTCCTCCTCCAGATTTAAATTAATCTACCTTTAAATCCTAATGCATCCAAAATAATGAGGTTTTCCACTTTATAAGAGTTAAATGTCAAAAGCTACATGTTGCAAAAAGAAACTATGTCCCTGTGGTATCTTTGCTCACATGCTGCTTTGTGTAAAAACCTCCCATTATATTTGTTGCTTCCATACTCTTGCTTGTCAGCCAAAGCCTATGAAATTCAACGATTTGTAAATACAAAATTCTAAACAGAACAAAAGATGCTGAAAAAAGATTTCTAAAGAATTGTTTTTCACATTTTCTAAATCTGTTGTTTAAAATGATCATAGACAGAGAGAGGGAAAGAGGGAGGGAGGGAGAGAGACAGACAGACAGACAGACAGACAAGAGTTATCCTTTAGTACTAGTTGGATTTGGTTCTACAACGCAGGACAGGTTAACAACTTACATTGGAACTAGACTCAGAAGAATTTATGGATAATTCTTCCCAGTACTGAATAGTCATAAAGATTGTAGATGCTTGATATTAATTACAAAACTTGTGAGGTGTGGATCTGGTCTCCAGAAGTAGTTAAAATTAACATTTCAAAAGAAATTGGATTATTTCTGGGGCGATTATCGGCAGAATAATCATATTCTACCATCTATTTATCCTAACTATGCAGGATAAAACAATATAACTAAGGAAAATAAATCATAAAATTTAAATTCATGGCAATAAATATGACACCAACAGAGAGTATGATCAGATTAGAGATCAGTACTTTAAAAAAAGATTAAGATTCAGTTTAAGAATATTTTAGGGATCTATAATTGATCATGTGATTAACAGAAATATAATAACTGCTTGGAATCTATGGGGTAATTTCTGTACCCTATAAATAATGTCCATATACAATCATGTCTTTTAATTGTCTTTCTCCTTGCTTATGATTTCTCAATTATGTATTCATTTTTTCATCTTTTTATAGATTCTTTACTTATTTTGTTTACTGCTTATAGCCATGATGGTGAATCTATGGCACATGTGCCACAGGTGGCACACAGAGCCCTCTCTGTGGGCATGATAGCTGATGCCCCAGCCCGTCTCCACCGTGCATGCACTTGTGCCTCCCACTGGCCAGCTGGTCTTTGGGTCTCTGCTGCATATGCATGGGGGTGGGGCGCATTGGGTACATGCACAGGTTGTGCGCACATTGCATTATGGGTGTGGGCACATGGGTCTGTTGCTTTCTTCACACAACGACAAAAAGGTTAGCCATCATTGGCTTATAGGCTATAAAAGTACTTTATATGTAAGGAATATATATTTTTGTAGATTTAATATAAACCTTTTGCTCCAGGATAGAATCATGGTTGGGTAGGACACTTCAGCCTAATTCATCGGACCCTGAAATTTTGTTGCCATTGGTCACTCAAATCATATGATGTACATGCCTGTTTACAGTATACAAGACAGAGAAAGAATGACTTTAAGGGGTTTCCCTTGACTTTCACTACCAGGAAGGACACTTACCTTCTCTGGGACTAGGAAGCTAAAGGATGTCCCATGTATTGGGCAAAGGAACAAGAGCAAAATCCTGTTTATGCAAGAATTTCAGGAGGTTCATACAAGCTGCCATCTATTATTTCCAGCCATAAATATTCCTTCCTAAACAGCTTTGAAACTTCCCCATCTTCTCTGATCTTCCCTCTATTTCTCATTCCTGGTTGCCATGTCTTATAAATTTGATGATAGGGGCCTATTTCTTACTTTAGTAGACGAACTGTAGAGACAATAATTGCTCTGAAAAATAAGGTAAAAGGCTCTAAATAAAGCAGTACATAGAAAGACTCAGTCTCCCTATTGGCCTTTTTGTTAAACATTTTTCAAGAGAAAAGTTGGATTAAGTCAAAGTAAATGACATTATCTGAGGGCACCATCCTAATTGACCTAGAACAGAATTGCAAAGCAGGATTTATTACTAGAGTGATAGTTGCCAACTGCAAATACATTCGTATTGCAATAAAACTAATTTAATGTATGCAGCTTCAAGGGAACACTTATACAAGATACTGTTTACATGGTACTATGTGCTTGTCAGAACAGTAAAATAATATATTAAAATATATTTGAATATATTGCAGATGTAGAAGGAGAAAAGAACATGTTCATACTAGAAGAGATGTATCTAGTTTTAAAAATTTATCCAGAAGAAAAAATTATTTAATATAGTATAGTCTAATGAAATTATATAATGAAATACAACTAAATCTATAAATGTGCAATTAATGAGTAGGTTGCTTCCAAATACTTCTATCACTGATTTTTTAATGACATTCTGGGTACATTTTAAAATTACGTCTGTCTTGAGCTTTGTCCATATCAATATATGCTATTGGTGGATTTCAATAACTCTGTTACTAAATTATTGTGGGTAAATTTAGTTTGTACCCAGAACCATTTCCTGCCATTCTGCTCAGCTAGCAGAAAAATAGGTTTTTTTTTTTTTTTAGATTTTATTAAGAATTTATATGCCGCCCTTTTCCCTGGAGGGACTCAGGGCGGCTTACAATAATGAGGGGAAGGGGGTGCAAGACAAGACTTAAAGGGAAAAAAAAAAAAAAAAATCGTGAATAAAAGAAAATATCCATAAAAACACAACATTCATTCAACATTCGGGCGGGGTGAGAGTAATCCTATCCCCAGGCCTGACGGGATAGCCAGGTCTTCAGGGCTGTGCGGAAGGCCTGGACTGTGGTGAGGTACGGATCTCCACGGGGAGGGTGTTCCATAATGTCGGAGCTGCAACTGAGAAGGCTCTCCTCCGCGTAGTCGCCAGTCGGCACTGACTGGCGGATGGAATCGGAGGAGGCCTACTCTGTGCGATCTGATGGGACGCAGGGAGCTAATTGGCAGGAGGCGGTCTCTCAAATAGTCAGATCCACTACCATGGAGCGCTTTATAGGTGGTAAGTAGGACCTTGAAGTGCACCCGACGATCAACAGGTAGCCAGCGCAGCTCACGGAGGATTGGTGTTATATGGGCGAACCGTGGTGCGCCCATAATCACTCGCGCGGCCGCGTTCTGAACTAGCTGAAGTCGTCGGATGCTCTTCAAGGGCAGCCCCATGTAGAGCACATTGCAGTATTCCAGCCTAGAGGTCACAAGGGCCGAGTGACTGTTGTGAGAGCCTCCCGGTTCAGGTAGGGCCGCAACTGGCGTACCAGGCGAACCTGGGCAAATGCCCCCCTGGCCACAGGCCGACAAGTGATGCTCAAAACTCAGCTGTGAATCCAGGAGGACTCCCAAGTTGCGGACCCTGTCTGAGGGGTGTAAATTTTGCCCCCCCAGCCTGATTGTTGGAACATTAGCCAAATTTTTGGGAGGAAAACACAACAGCCACTCGGTCTTTTCCGGGTTGAGTACCAGTTTGTTAGCTCTCATCCAGTCTTTAACAGCCTCAAGGCCCCGGTTCATCACGTCCACCGCTTCATTGAGTTGGCACGGGGCGGACAGATACAACTGCGTATCGTCCGCATATTGATGGGACTTAATCCCGTGCCTCCGAATAATCTCGCCCAGCGGTTTCATGTATATGTTAAATAGTAGGGGGACAGAACCGAGCCCTGCGGCACACCCATAGGTTAGGGGCCTTGGGGACGATCTCTCCCTCCCCACCAACACCGACTGCGACCTGTCCGAGAGGTAGGAGGAGAACCACTGTAGAACAGTGCCGCCCACCCCCCACCTCCCGCAGTCGTCGCAGAAGGATAACATGGTCGATGGTATCGAAAGCCGCTGAGAGGTCGAGGAGAACCAGGATGGACGCGTGTCCTCCATCTCTGGCTCTCCAGAGATCCATCGGTCAATGCGACCAAAGCGGTTTCAGGTGCTGTAACCGGGCCTGAAGCCAGACTGGAAGGGGTCAAGATAGTTAGCTTCCTCCAAGGTACGCTGAAGCTGTAAGGCCACCACCTTCTCAACAACCTTCCCCAGAAAGGGGAGGTTGGAGACTGGACGATAGTTGTTAAGAACTGCTGGATCCAAAGACGGTTTCTTCAGGAGGGGCCTCACCACCGCCGCCTTAAGCGCGGTGGGGAGGTGTCCCTCCCGAAGAGAGGCGGTAACAACCGCCTGGATCCAGCCTCGTGTCACCTCTCTGCTGTTGGTAGTCAGCCAAGAGGGACACGGGTCCAGTATGCAGGTGGAGGAACTCACAGCTCGCATAGCCTTGTCCACATCCCCAGAGGCAACATCCTGAAACTCAACCCAGAGATGGTTGTAGCTTACCAGCATCCATATCTGAATTCAGACAGTCTTGCTGTTTCAAATGGGAGGTCAGGAAGCAAACATGGAGGAAAAACGGTGAGATAAAAGATAAGCAAAAGCAGAGCGAGACAGTTAAATTAAAGCAAATTTGTTGCTTTTTCACCACCTATCAAAAAGCACAGAATTTTTCAGAGCTATTGGAAATACCATTGTGGGTACTTGGCATGGCCTTTCCTAAGGCAAGTAGCCTTAGGTTATTCCAGTTTTAACCATTTTATGGAAAGAAGGGTACCAGGGGATGCTTTCTCTGTTCTACACGCATACACACACACGCGCGCGCACACACACACACAAACACACTTGATGTCCTTTCCCCAGTCGTTTTTAGTTCCCTACAGTTCTATTGCCTGGAATAAAAAATAATATTGAGCTTTGGCTGAGTGATTGGATTATCTTTTTTCAAGGTTCATTGCCTTCTATTATCTACTGTTCTATTGCCTTAGAATAAGAAGTGATATTTCCTGAAGTCTGCAGTAGTGCTTTATGGATTAAAGTTGCAGCATGTTCAAGCTTACTTGGAAATACATCTATATCCAGTTGAAATTAATTTTTTTGTAGTAGAGAAATAATGGCTCACAGAAAAGTGTAGGTACTTCTCCACCTACGACCAGGTGGCAGAATTTATGTTGCTAAGCAAAGTGCCAGATTTTATGCCTTTTTTTGCCATGGTTCTTAAACAAATCACTGCGGCTAAGTCAATCATGCAGTTGTTAAACGAATCCAGCTTCCCCATTGACTTTGCTTGTCAGAAGTGAGATGGGAAGGTCAGAAATCACGATTACATGTTTCTGGGATGCTGAAGCATTGTAAATACATGCTGATTGAATTTTGAAATACAAGCACCTAAATATTTGATCACGTGACTGTGGAGATGCTGTAACCATTCTAAGTATGAGAGGGCTGAGGATAAGCTGCTGAGGAATTATTGTGTGAAACAAATGAGTTTTCTCCATTCATAAAAAGGCTCAAACTATTCATTAAGGTAAAGGTTCTCTTTGCACATATGTGCTACATCAACTTGTACATTTCTGTAATAGAGATCCACTCTTAAGAAGTAACCATTCTTCTTAGAACTATAAACATAATAAATGATGAAGGTAAGACTTTGGTAAGCTTCATATCTGCATGTTGTACTTACAGTGTATACTTGTGCGTAGGGCAAAAACATTGCATTTCTAATAAAACTACATTTTCATCTTTGCTCCAGATGGATCATTGAGAAAATATTTTTTCCTATTTTGGTGTGGTGTGTGTTTGTGTATGTATGTGACAGGAAGTGCATTTATAATCCTGATCAGCAGCCAAATTGCTTCAGCCAAGATTAAAACTGGTTTTAATATCCTGTTGCCTTTTTAATAAACCACTGGTGTTGCTTAATCGAGAACATGTGTGGTACATCCAAAATGATGCTTAGAAGATCTTAATGGAAAACAATGGATTCTAATATTTATTACTGGATTAGTTACGTAATTGCTTTCATTCTTATTACGATAAAAATACATTTTACACCCATTGCTACAATCATGTTTACAGTAAATAATATACATTGGTCAATATATATATTGAATAACTGCTTGTACATTTGAGTATAGTGTATACAAAATTGCAAAAAATAATTTATGTGCAGAAAATGTTAACTGTGTAATTATGATTGATATAAAGGAGTGGAGCTTGGGTTTTAATATCAGCATCTTACTTGTGATGACCTGGGGCAGGCACAGAGGCCTCACAGTCAACTAATAGTTCAAATCACCCCTTTATTGCTCCAACTTTCCCCCAAATGCTTCCATGTTATGGCAAGTCCCAGAGCAAAGTGATCATACACACACACAGCCCTCCAGCAGCCTCTGGATGTAAGTAGTCCAGCAAAATGCTGTGTGCACAATGTCTGCAAAGAAATCCAATGGGGCAAGGGAATAAGTCAATGAGTCCAGGAAGCAAAGAAACACAACAATTAATACAGGAAGCAAGAAATAAAATAATTAATCCAGGAAGCAAGATGTCCAGTAAACTCTAAACATTGGCAATGGCACACCAAACTCCTTGAATTCCGTGTTTGTTCCGACAAATGCCCCTCCCCACAGCATTTCCTTAAATCTCAGTCCCCAGGTGTGCTTGTGAAGAGGGGCATGGTGCTCTTCTCCCGAGTCGTCAGGTGGGCCTCTGCTGTTCCCGCTTCCTCTCCATTGTCCATACTCCAGGCTTATGGATCAGGAGGGGACAGTCCTTGCTCATCAGCTGAACTCTGTTGCTTTTCATTTCCACTGCTTGCCCTCTCCTCTCGGTCATCCTGCTCCTGTTCCTCCCTGCTAGCAAGCTGTTCCACTCTTGTTGGACACCTGGCCTGCCTCCTCCCCACATTCCTCCAAAGCAACTATACATACTTTTAGGCATACATGTGTAAAAAAGGATGCTATTGTTGAGTGATAACCAGGCATTACTCTTGAAATAGCAATAGCACTTAGTTTTATACTGCTTCGGAATGCTTTACAGCCCTCTTTAAGCAGTTTACAGAGTTGGCAAATTGCCCCCAACAATTTGGGTCCTCGTTTTACCGACCTCGGAAAGCTGAGTCAACCTTGTGCCAGTGAGAATTGAATTGCCAAACAGCAGGCAGCCAGGTGAAGTAGCCTGCAGTATTGTATTCTAAACCAGGGGTTGTATTTACTTACCTTCTCAGTGGTTCCCAAATGTGAGCGCACGTGTCAGCCTTCCACGCATGGCACTTTTCGTGAAAAGGGGATGCCGTAGCGTGGGTAGGGCCGCTTGTGATTTCCGTTAACCAATTTTGGGGTGAACCGGTCTGAACTGATAGAATACAACCTCTGATTCTAACCACTGTGTTACTACGGCTCAAATAAAATATATAAAATATAAATATATTTTATATAAATATAAAACTTAGGCATATGCTTTTTCAAATGCCACACTTAGCAAATACATATCCTAACCTCCTCGACTGCTTTAGAGTGGAATAGATGGCTCTTAGTCCTGAAGATGTTCAAGTTCAAAGTTTCAATTAAAATGTGAACAGACTGCACTAATCCCATCATCCATTTTGAGTTTTCAGAATAATAATCTTGGGTCAGTATAGGTCCAGTGACTTAACCCACTGGTTGCAACCCAGAATCCCCCATTACCTGATATAGCTCTGTTAGATGATATGGGTAAATGTCCTGAATATTAACATGTCTATTGTTACCATAGTATAAAATTGTAAATGGATGTTATAAATCTTTTAGTTTATTCAAATATGAAAATCTCAGCTGAGCAGAGGGGCACTCATGTTTGCTTTTATCTGAATATAGGAATGTTATGCTTGTATCAATCACACAATGTTTTATTTAAATAGAAATATCAAATTAAAAATGGTCATAATTCCAAACTCTTTTTGTATTATGTAGAATATAAAATAATGTAATTCTGGGTCTATCAATACAGATATGCATAGTTAGTATCTTTCTCATAGAAAATCTCGACTTGTAAATGCAAACAATATGGTTAGAGAAGTGATCTGAGAACTGATAAGATCATTCTTAAATTCATTGCATTAAACTAGCATTTCAGATACCCTTGATACATTTATTAAGCAAGATGCCTTGAGGTTTTTCTGTTTACTGCTGCCACTTAAATCTCAGAAGTGGATAGACAGGTATATTGCTTTTTTACTTTGGATAACCAAAGAATCATATATTTGCTCACCTCACCCCTAAGGGCTGTAAAACGTATTTTCTTACTACTTGATTTCCTTCTACTGCTTAAACTTGTTTACTCTTCTAGAAATTCTCTCCCTTTCCCATGTTGAGTCCCCAATACTTGACTAATGTAAGGGGTAATGTAGAAAAAGGTTTTTTTAGTTCCATTCCTATTAAATCAGATATTAACAAGGAAGCTTTGAATAGTAAATACTCCCCAAAAGTGGTGATACATCATAAGTCACCCTGAAAAGCTGTATGTACTAATATTTTTTATTCTTTGAATGCAGTTAAATAATTCTTAATAGTTCTTCATTGATGACCAGTTTCACTTACCTAAAAGCTGACCTTTTTATTTTTTTCTTTCAGCCAATTCATCCTTAACTGAAAAATAGGAAACAATTCCATGAAGTCAAATATGTGGACAAGAACGTGAATTATTCCTCTTGAAAACAACAACTATTTTGATCCTTGCTATAAATCTGAGCTTATCAACGGTAAGAATTTCATGCTTCGAATTGACTTTTTGTTAATATTTACACAGGTAGTCCTCAATTTACAAGATTTCATATAGTGACCATTTGAAGTTTACAATGGCACTGTAAAAAGAGACATGACATATATATATATATATATTATATATATATATATATTATATATATATATATATATATATATACACACATACATACATACATACATACATACATACATACATACATACATACATGATTAAAATTTGAACACTTGGTAACTGATTCATATTTATGAAAATTGCAATGTTCCCAGATCATATGATCACCTTTTCTGACCTTTTGACAAGCAAAATCAATGGGAAAGCCGGATTCACTAACAACCATATTAATTTAACAACTGCAGTGATTCAAATTAACAACTGTGGCAGGTCATGTCACAAAATGGGGTCAAATTCACTTAATTGTTTCATCTAGCTACATAAATTTTGGGCTTAATTGTGGTCATAATTGAGGACAATCTATAAATACCAATGTATTGGAAATAATTAAATAGAGAAAATTTGCAAATGATTACTGTGTCTTGTTAATTCCATGTTTTCAGAGAAAACTGTTTCAATCCTTGTCTTCTGAGTGCACATTTGCATATCGTTCAGTTACAGTTGAATCTAAACTGTTTGAAAAAATATTACATTTGCAGAAAAAGATATACAATGGATTAGAAAATGCTCTTCTATGTTGTTGAATTTTGATGCTTGTTTTATAAAGTCAAGGCATAATTTGAAAATTTAAATATGGTGTGATGAATTTTGTATGTATAAATAGAGAAGACTGTCCTCTAGCTAATTGGATAATTGTGACAGATGCTGGCAGTCATTCAATATTTGTAGGGCCATAATATCCTATTTAGTTACTGTACATTTCTGTGTTTGTGCATGTGTGTGTGTTGCAGCACCCACATTACTAACTACATAGTCTTGAATATCCTCAAAGATAGGGAGGAAAAAATGCATTGAAGGATGGTTCAAAAACTGAGTGATATTTCAATTGGTGAAATACCAATTAGTTTTATTTAAGCCAAAATCCTTTTGAAGTAACAGTACTAACTGTTTATGTTTCCTTATTTTCTTTAAGCACACCTTCTGAAAGATCCTGTTCCACTGTCATATCCTTTAATACTAATGGTTGAGGAGGCAGTTTTAACCTAGAGAAACACCTGATATCTTTTGCATAGCTCTGGAATTTTCATTGCAAATTAGGGGAATTTTCTCTCCTTCTGCTTCTTATGCTTCCTCATAGTCTTTGCCAACAGCCTCCTATGCCAAACACAACTATTTTGATCTGGGATACATTAATTTACATAATTTTCAGGTCCATTGCATCATATAGCCTATCAAATATTTGCTCCAATTACTGCGGGTCATTAGCCAACAACGCAGCATCATCTGTATATGAAGTCCTCATACATTCAACAAAGTACAACATTTACAACAAATATACCTTCTACATTCTCTATACAATTGTCCATAAGCCTATTAGGCAGTTAGGGAATTCCCCATAATTTTCTCATTCCTGTTCAAATTTGAAGTATTTGCCAAGTATTCAATTTCTTTTTCTGCCCATGCTTAATTTCCATCTATACGACACTTCAATTCCATATTCACATAAAACATTTGATAATTCAAGCTTTTTTTAAAAATACACTTTTAAAATTAGTGTTCTTTAATGCTGAAGAAGGGGGAAAAAATCTAGTCTGATAAAGTCCTGCTTGGAATTCAGTTGCTGTGCACTTCCCAAATTCTGATCATTGTCTCCTTTTCTCCCCTTTCAATCAGAATTCATTCAAACATCTCCCTAGTCACAGTCACCAACTAAATCATTTGTGTTTTACATTCATTCTTGCTCTCTACCTCCTTGTATTAAGCAAAAAGCATTCTTCCAATCTTCAAGCATAGACAAGTATTGAACAAATTGAAGCACTGTTTAACGTGTTTCAATTTAACAAGTCTTAAACAAGTATTTAACAAATTGAAGCATTGTTCTGTGAGGAAATCACATCAAATTTGCATTTTTTTTGAACTACACAAGTTTACCCCTGCAATCTTATCATTATCCAACATTCTCACAGCATTTTACTTTATTTTCTCAATTCATTCTTTTATGGTAACATTTACCATATTTTTCGGAGTATAAGATGCATCAGAGTAAAAGACGCACCTTAATTTTGGGGGAGGAAATCAGGAAAAAAAAATCTTTCTGCCTCTTTCCCAGCTGCATCCATCAGTATTCATCTGGCTAATACCCGAAGCTGCCTGGGGAACTGCAATGAAAGCCTTTTCAATGAAAGTGTTTTTGGGCTGTAGGGCCCTTCCCCGATTCCAAAAGGCAGGTGCAGAGGCCAAACAAGTGCATCATGTTTCAGGTGGCAGTCAGTTCCAATCAGGCGCCATGTGAAAGTGAGGATCCCTGCCACATAGAACCCCCCAAAAATGCAGCGCGCAGAGTGGGTGGGTGGAGCTACATTTGGAATATAAGACGCACCCAGATTTTCACCCTCTTTTTTGGGGTGGTGGTTAAAAAGATGCCTCTTGTACTCCGAAAAATATAGTATATCATTCCCTTCAGTACTACTATTTATTGTATCATTCTTGTTCCCAAATAAATTTTTGAACATTTTCTTTAGAAGTCTTCCACTTCAGTTTCATCTGTAATGAATTATATTTTTTTAAGTACTATTCATTCTTCTTGGTCTACGTTCTTTGTGGCTACCATTGCTCATTTACACTCTAATCCAAAGCAAAATTTTTAAACTTCTAGTTATTTGGAAAAAGTCTTTTAACTATAAGTCTGTAGAGATTCTCAGTCATTCAAGTCGTGGTTGTTCCAAAGATGCTTTTTCAGAAGGCAACTGGACTTTCTTGTTTTTTCTTTTGAAGACATTAGCTTCTTATACAAGATAAAAACTTCTTATAATATAGCATTATATTGTCTTTTAATGATTAACTGCACTATGACCCTATATTTTCTGTTCTTCCTCAAATGGTGTTGAAGAGATTAGCACATAGGTTGAAAACTTACATGTGGACCTAAATTCTTCTCCTGTTGTCACTGCCAATTCCCTGCTGCCATGCTCTTTATCCATGATGGCGAACCTTTGGCACATGTGCTACATGTGGCACACAGAGCCCTCTCTGCGGGCACATGAGCCATCGCCCCAGCTCAGCTCCAACATGCATGCACATGCGTCTCCCGCTGGCCAGCTGATTTTCGGGTCTCTGCATGCATGCATGGGGGTGGGGTGCATGTGGGAGACATGCACCCATGTGCTGGGGAGAGGGGAGCATGGGGGTGCAGCGCTCCCCTTGTGGCCCATTTTTTGGTCCCAGGAGGCTGCTGGTAGGCCTACAAGGCCCAAACCAGGGTGCAATAGCAATAGCAGTTAGACTTATATACCGCTTCATAGGGCTTTCAGCCCTCTCTAAGCGGTTTACAGAGTCAGCATATCGCCCCCACAGTCTGGGTCCTCATTTTACCCACCTCGGAAGGATGGAAGGCTGAGTCAACCCTGAGCCGGTGAGATTTGAACCGCCGAACTGCAGATAACAGTCAGCTAAAGTGGCTGCAGTACACCACTCTAACAGCACTCTAACCACTGTGCCACCTCGACTGTGCAGGGGGGTGTCACACGCACATGTGCGGAGCAGAGGGAGTGTGGGCTGTCGCATGTGTGTGGGGTGAGGAAGCATAGGGGGTTGCATGGACATGCGCATTGCATTATGGGCTAACCCTAATGTGATGACAAAAAGGTTAGCCATCACAGCTCTGGATTGACTTTGAGATTGTAATTCCATTTTGAGTAAAAAAAATTCAAGACTGGAAGACTGGTTTGAAATTCAAGATTTGAGTTCAACTACTAAGTGCTTATCTTTGCATGCTTTTTTTCTTCTTTTCTGGAAGTGATTAGTACCACACTATTATTTTCATGGCACTTTAGTCTGAGGGGGTTGCATTAGACTCAGGACTATACAATAGGTCTTCTGTCACCTTGTAGGGCATATGGAAATTATTATCTATTAAAAGACTAGAAGCTTTTTGGCGCCAAACTAGTAAAGTGCTAATCAAGCTGTAATAAATTAACTCTATTTACCTCAGACTGTGAGCAAAGTACTCTATTTTGGCTGCTCTAATTATGGACTCTGTATGTTTTTATCAAAACATATTTACACTTTCCAATGTTGCTGCATATGTTCAGTATAATTTGACATATTTAAGTGTCTTTCCAAATGATTTTAATCAAAGTGTAACATAATCCTATTTTAGCTTTACTTCAAACATTTATTCAAGGCATCTTGCTCCTGCTGCTTCTTTTGCTTTCCTTTAAAAAAAAAAAGATAAATAAAACCTCTTCTCAAAATCTTTCCCTAAAATGTGAATCAAAACAAGCCTGGATGAAATTCGCACTGAACCACAGGAAGCCTTTGTACTTAGCTCTCTGCTCATTGTGTTTCCTCTTAGCAGAGATTTCATATTGTGTAAAATACCAGCTCTAATAATATTCTTAATTGTCTTCCAAAAAAATCAGTGAATGTATGAAATATATAATAAGTAAGAAAATTTGAATACAGTTGTCAAGACATTCATTTAACAACCATTCAAAGCTACAATAGCACTGAAAAATATGGTAGTTATGACCAGTCTTTGTACTTAAACCATTGTAGCCTCCCCATAGTCTCATGGTCAGAATTTGGACATTGGCATGTATTTATAATGGTTGCAGCATCCTGGGGTCATGTGACTGCCATTTGCAACCTTCCCAGCTGCCTTCCAACAAGTCAAGTCAATGGGGGAAGCTCACGTAACAACCATGTGATTTGCTTAATAACTATGGCAACAAAGGTAGTAAAATCAAGCATGATTCACTTAAGAACCACCCTGCTTAGCAACAGAGATTCTGGTGCTAAGTCTGGTCATAAATCAATGAACATACATACATACATACATACATACATACATACATACATACATTCTCTCCTTCCCTCCCTCTGTCCCTCATTCCCTCCCTGTCAACAATTATTATTGAGTCTATGGAGGTCAAATAAGTAAAAATGGTTTATTAAAACAGGTATATTGGAGCTATGTATTTATCCAATTTATACTGTACCCATATTCAGGGACTCCAAGTGGCATACATCCAATAAAATAACACAATCCATAAAATAAACTTTCACAGTCAATAAATGTAATTAGATTTATATTTATGAAATATAGAGTTATGTCAAACCAAAGGCTCTGGAGAGATGTAAAGCATATTCTGCCTTCAAATGCATAACAAACAAGAATGTTCCTGACTTTTTAAAGGCAAGCAAGATAGGGGTTATCTTCGCCTCAGGAAGGAAGATATTTCACAGGGTGAGGGCTACGGCCGATGAGGCCTATTCTCTGTTCCACTCTAAAATAAAGTGACATTCTAATATAAGAGCCGTAAATAACATTTATATTGATTCTGTTCTTCAATGATTTTAAGAAATACAGAACACCAATGGATTCATTTTACACAAGTTCAACAGTCCAAAAAATGAAAAAGTACATTATGCTTTTGAATAATTAACAGTCATAATTTAATCAAATCAAGCAGGTTATTTCCACAATATTCTGTCCTTAAGTTGGCATTTTCATCTGTATTAAGTCATTTTAAGGTCTTGCAGGACTTTTCATTGAATGAAAAAGTCAGAGCTCCTTCAAAAACTTAAATGAGCTTATTCCTGAGAACATTGAAACATTTCTTTACTAATCATTTAAAGATATACACAACCATAAATGCTGTTCCTTGGAAACCTTACCTAATATTTTCTGATTTATATTTCTTCTCATGTCCATCTTCAACTCACATATGCCCATTCATCTGTGATTTAATTTCACAAGGATTGTTAATAATGTATATCAATGCAGTGCAACTAAATAAGTAATCTTATTTAACTGTATGTGATATTGTATCTGTAAGATCAGAGACCAAAAAGGCATTTTTAAAAAAAGCTAATAATAGATTGTATGGATGCTATTCAATATAGATTAAAAGAGAAGAAGGAAAGAAAAGAGGGTATGTGCACATACAGCTCTATGTGTGATTATGTGTCTGTATGATGGGTGTCAGTAAGGGAGCAATGGGATTGGAGTGCGAAGGCATTCACATCAAAACCATTGTCTTTTAATTACAGTTTATAGCAGAGCAATTTTTCACTTTTGAAATGATTATCCTGAATTGATCTGTCAACAGAAAGGGTAAGATTTCAGATTAAGGCCAGCATCTGCTGTTGTGGAAGAAGATTAACTCTAAATGCTCAGTATGACACATGGAGAACAAGGATGATAAATCTCAGTCATTGCATCTGAATAGATACAAAGGTGTTTTTAAAAAGGGATGCTGTTATATCTCCCCTCCATTGTCTTTGGAAGTGGGGTGTCAAAACCTGGCAGGTGAATACCTCTTCTATGTGGGACATGTAGTATTGTAGAGGTATCTGGGGATGGAATAATAAAGTCACTGTAAGTAATGGAGAGGTGATATGAGGATTTCTTTTTGTCATCTTGTTAGTCAGAGTCAAATTTTTTTTTTTTTTTTGCTAAGCTTCAAGTATGGCTGTCTTCAACCCATCTTTAACAGAGCATGAAGTAAAAGTTCACACTAAGCCACAAACAGTAACTATTCTCTTCTTCCAAATGGAGATGAATTTGTGAGCCAGGGTAAGTTGAGTCAAGGACTCTACCAACAGCAACAATACAACCCCAGACTTATTTCAGTCATATTTAAGGCAGATTCCCATTCTCAGCCTAGCTTGAGCCCCAAAATGAATTTGCCACTGAGGACAAAGCATGGAGCATAGTTCTCAGAGTGTTAGATCAAATTGATTTGGAATTTATAAGAAGCTTAGCCTAAGGAAGGAGATTGTTTTCAGAAAAATCTTGTTGCAATTGTAACTTAAAGAAAAGATGTTGCCAATAAATCAGCATTCTTTAGAGATACTTGTTTATTATATGTGGCTGCATTACCAATATATTTCCAATTTTAACCTCCTAAAGCAGCATGACAAAAATGTTATTTAACTTCTCTGTTGTTGCCTAGTGGTATACTCAAGCATGGTGAGATTTATCTAGACATTTGATGTAAGGTGGAATACTAGAGAAACCAACTCTAATACTGTATCTTCCTCAAGCATTTTTCTTTTTGCAGTTTTAAAAGAATGTGAATGAGTTCTTCTAAGCTCTTCACAAGATTTAGTACAGAGACATGATGTAAGTGACCTACTTTTAATGTTGTTCCCCATTTTCATGAGGAAGTTTTCAACTCATGGCTGAGTGTTTCAGCAACCAGTGCTTCGTTATGTAGAAGTCACTGTTTACTCATTTCACTGAAATAGAAAACCTTGTTGATCCAACTACTGAAAGAACAGCTTCTGTACAAACTCTGGATTTCCAGGACAGATTCTAAATAGTTAATCAATGCACTGAAAATATCTTGGCCTGTTGCTGTTGCCTCAACCTCTAAAACATTTTAAAATAATTACAGTCATCATTGTGGTGAATGGAATGCCAGTCATTAAGCTTTCCCACAAAGATCTTTTGACCCATCTGGATTGTGTACATTTCCTCACTCCTCCAATTGTTTTTTTTCAATCAGAATGAAGACACTTAATAGTACTGTGTAAAAGAGAAGATATCCGTTGCTATTTATTATGCTTCATATTTTACTACAGCACCACAAGAAGGAAGATTCAATGTCTTCAGGGTCTCTGCAATTATGTGAGATTTTATATTTTAGCCATGTTATTAAATGGTCAGCTTCTTGACTTGAGCTGCTTTAGAAAATTTCAAGTTCTGCTTGTTTGAATTTAAAAATTCAAACTTCTAATTGGATCAAGATTGGTCCAAGAAAGACTGGGTATTGCTGGGAAATGTCTCCTAGCTTACTTTATTTGTTAAACTAAGAGCACATTCTGGACTAGCATGAAATTCATCACAATACCAGCTAAATCTCACTGATGGGTAATTACTCTGTTTCTCTGAAAATAAGACCTCCCTGAATAATAAACCCAATTGGGCTTTTAAGCGCAAAAACTAAAATAAGCTCTCCTGAAAATAATCCCTCCCTGAAAATATTGCAACACAGCAGCAGCCATGAGAGCCGAGGTGGTGCAGTGGTTAGAGTGCAGTACTGCAGGCTACTTCAGCTGACTGCAGTTCTGCAGTTTGGCTGTTCAAATCTCACCGGCTCAAGGTTGACTCAGCCTTCCATCCTTCCGAGGTGGGTAAAATGAGGACCCGGATTGTTGGGGGCAATATGCTGACTCTGTAAACCGCTTAGAGAGGACTGAAAACCCCATGAAGCGGTATATAAGTCTAACTGCTTTTTCTATTGCTATGAGGTGCTGACCATGCTCGCCGCCTCCTACACTTCAAAAATAATAAGACCTTCCTGAAAATAAGGCCAAGCGCATATTTTGGGGGTCAAAAGAAAATTAGACCCTGTCTTATTTTTGGGGAAACACAATATCTGCCTCATGGGATTTATTATTATGTATTTGTAATCTACAATTAGATTCATAGTCTATGTCTGGTGGAAACATAATAATTCCAGTCTTAACCAAGGACACAAGAATTACTAAGTTAGTGTTCATGAATATAGGTGGTTCCATGTTTCTTATTATTATTATTATGATTGGTGGCACAGTCAGCCAGATCTTTAGACTGGGTTTGGAATTGGAATCTTTATCTACCTATTGAGTCCTTCTTATGCCAGGAACCTGGCATAATAAGATATTGTTGTTTGATGGTGTTAAGCTATAAATTGTTCTAAATAAATGTGCCTTTTGAAATTGATTGATAGTGGTTTTGTCAATGCTTTTGGAGTTTACCTGGGGTTCTAGTTGTTTTGAAATTGCACCCTGTTATTATACTATTTTTGATTTCTTCTGCCACAATCATTCTACTTCAATTTGCAAATCTTGATGTTTTGTGATTTTCTACAGTTCTTTTTCTTCTGTTCTCATGCCTTCAGGTACTAAAATGTCCACTCTTCAGATTTTTTTTGGTCTTTCTTATCAACAACTTGTTGATAAGAAAGTTAAATCTGGCATTTTTTATGGCAGGTGTTTGATTCTAAAGTTCAAGAGCACTTTAACTTCTTCATTTAGCTTTATTGTCCATTTTGTGGTCCCATTAATCCTTTCTTGTAAATAGTATTGCTTGCAGATACTCAGATTTGCCATTGGTGCCACTTTGTCATGCTATTGTTTGTAGTCAGTTTGTGTGATCTTGCAGTAGCTAATTGTTTCTTCAGTTTTTTGTTTTTTTTTACAGAGGCAGCATTTGATGTCTTATGCTGTTTTCTCATTTGTTCTTTATCTTCTGTAGCTAGAATTAACCCCTCTATTTCTTCAACTTTCTTGCTCTTAGTCATTGCCAGATCTTGTTGCTATCTGCTTTGCTTGCTAGTTTTGTTTATGTACTGGCCATGTAATACTTTGTTTTGCCATTTTTCTTTTCTATTTCTCATTCGGTCTTTTTATACACCAGTTTGGTTCAGTAAACCATCATGTACTAATTTCAGTGCATCATCTTCACTGTCCTTCAAATATTATTCCAACGCCCTTTATTCTTCTTCAACTGTGTAGTGAACTTGCAACATTCCACATTCATACCTCTTTTGGGAATGAAAATAATTCAGTAGCTATGCTGGTTTCCTCTACTGACAACTCTCCCTAGTTTGCCTCGACAATTTGAGTTGCTTCTGACAAGGAATTTAATTTCCTTGCCCTGGGTAGGTTTTTGGAGTTCTTCCAAATCTGCTACTATGAATACTTTATTTTGTATTGTAAATCAAAGGTTGATCTGCTATCCTCGGTTATTTCTGATTTTGCATGTTCCAGAACTGATGTGTTCTTTTGGGTTTGATTTTTGATAACAGATCATTTGATTTCTTGCTATGATGTTTGTATATTTGTGATGAGTAAGCAAATTTTCTTCTAATAGTCCTGCAGCTGCTGACCCTGGTTGCTCAGCCAAAAGTTGTGAGTCCTGTAGGCCATTTGTCACCAGATGTCCAGGAACCCCAACACCTAGCACACTCTTTGTTGGCTTGGAGAATGACTCATCCAGTATGGGTTTTTGTAAATTACATTTCACCATATTGTTTATGGGAGAGACACTCCTCTTATGAAACCAGTTCAGTATGGTTAAATTATTATAATACTCAGGGTAGCAGACATATGCCCCTGCTGAGCATTTTCTCTAAAACAGTCATTCTGTGAGAGGGATTCGATCAGAGTAATAAAACTAGTCTATCTCCACCTGTCATTTTGTCGTCATCTTTAAAGTTGTCTCTTATTCATTATGATATTTGGGAGGTTGGTCAAAATGTGCAGTTCCAGATAACGTCTCTGGTGTCCAATTGAAGGTTTACTATTCCTCATGGGTCCACATGCCTTTCAGTTGCAAATGCTTAAAATCAAACTTTTGCAACGGACATAAGGGAATCTCTGTGGCATTCTGGAGAAATTCACTGCCTTAAAGTGAGACATTTGGTAAGAGAAATAGCATGGAAATGGAGTAGCTGCTCATCTCCCAGGTGACAGACCCTTTCCAACTACTACAGCATGCATTGTTGTGTGCTGAGTAGTATTAGGCCTGAGTTTTGTTGAGGAGTAGGCATATTTTGGATGTTAGGGTTTGAGGCCTTTCCTTCAGTGCTTTGTAGTGTTTTGAGTTCTACATTAGATACAAAAAGGGATACTCTACAAATTAGTGTTTTTCATGCACTTTTTTCTGCTAGAAATACTGTATCCAGTAATTAAGTGATTTCAGTTAACCAGATGCTCAACTCAAAAGTGGACCTCTAAATGAATATACATTATTTAAATACCAAAAATACTACTACTTTTTTCAAGAAGAATCTGTTAGCTTTGTCTTCCTTTATTGCTCCGCTTTATTGTTGTATTGCCTGTATTTATACCATGTAATTCTTTATTTCTCCTCTCTCTGTTTTCCTCACTCTGTTTCCATTTTTCTCACTCAGGCCTTCTTTGTGCTAAGGTTAGTGTTACCTTTGGTTACATTAGTGAAATTTGAAAAGCGGTATCTTTTAGATTTCCTTTTCTAATACTGCCCAGTTTCTACTTTCTGCCTCCCCTTCTCTTCTGGCTTTTCACTAAGCAGAAGTAGTGGTAGCTGATTTGCTAGTCTTTATCTCATCCCCATAGTTCAGTGTTTCTCAACCTTGGCAACTTGAAGATGCCTGGACTTCAACTCCCAGAATTCCCCAGCCAGCATTCACTGGCTGGGGAATTCTGGGAGTTGAAGTCCGGACATCTTCAAGTTGCCAAGGTTGAGAAACACTGCCATAGTTGTTCCCTTCCTTCTGCCCTCTCATTTAAGTTCCTCAGGGTTTGGGGTAAGTAGTTTTTAAATCTTCAGTTTCCCCCCCACCATTTGAACAGGATAATTTGTTTGCATCACCATAATCATGGGCAAACTGTTATTACTGATCTATGGTTTCCGTGCTTTAAGATATATTTAGTAAAAGTTTTTTTTTTTAAAAGAAGTGTTGCAAACTTTCCAGATAAGTAAAAGATTCAGTAAATAAATATTATTCAACTTAATCATAGTGGGTAGGTTTTCTCAGCTGTTCTTGATTATCAAATGACTTATGACTAATGCCTAATGTGATGTTGTAATGTGATGTTTCACCGGCCATGCTGCAAACTTCTTCAGAATGAAGTACATTCATTATTTGCTTTATTTAGTAGAATTTGTAGGCTGCCTGATTCCCAGAGAGCGTGGGTGGCTTACAGTCTAATAAAAAAGGTATATAAAAAACAAAGAAGTTAAAAATCATGAGCAAACATCTAAACAACAACAACAAAAACCATTTGATAGGGTATCACCATGTGCAAGTACTGGGAGAACAGCCACCTCCCTAAATATCATCAGGGTGGTATCTATCTGAATCTCTGGAAGGATATCATTCCACTATGGCACTATGATAGAAAAGCCTTGGTTCCCATGACATGGCTAAATTAATGGGACCTCAAACACACCCACTTTTCCTAGCTCACTGGATGTAGAGGAAGAACCAGAGAGGCAGTCCCTCAAATAACCAATCTCTTCCTTATGCCATGAAGACTTATAGTGACAATTAGTACCTTGAATTACATCTGGATTCTAATTAGTAACCAATACTGCTTACAAAGTGGTTGGCTTACATAAGCATAAGGACATGCCTTTCATTTCCTGCATTAGCAGGGGTAGGTTCCTGCCCGTTCTAACCTCTTCTATAGAAGAGGTTCCACAAATCTGCAGTGCCATTTAGAACCGGTTCCAGCTCCCTCTCCCTGCCCGTCCACACTTCATCAAGATGAAGAGCGAGAGGAGGAATTCGGGAGTTGAAGTCCACAAGTCTTAAAGCTGTCAAGTTTGAATACCCCTGGGTTTTTTTTCCTGAAGGGTTAGGGGTGCGAGGGTCTTGTATATGCTTCAAATGCCAGAGTTTCTGAGCCAACATTTTGGTTGCTCAGCAAGAGCATTGTTAAGTGAGTTTCACCACATTTTACAAGTTGGCCATGCCCACCCGGGCACATGGCCAACAAGTCACTCTCACAAAGCAGGCTACACCTACAGAAGAGGTTCTAAAAACCTACCACTGTGCATTAGTATATCTGATCTAGCTGTAGCTTCTTCATGGACAACCCCATGTAGAGTGTCTTACAGTAATCCATTCAAGAGTTGACAAAGTTGAAGGTACTGTAACTATCTGAAGAGCTTCTCAGGCCAGAAAAGAGCGCACTAGATAATACTGTACAAAGACTGTCTTAGCTACAATTTTTTGAAAGGACCTGAGTCTAAGATAACTCCCAGATTGTGCACTAGTGCAACCTCATCCAATCCCGAAAATGGAAAATCATCAGATCTAGTGGGCTCAAATATTCTCACCCCCTCTCTCTTGTCAAAATTATGTCTGTTCTTCTGCATCCAGACCCATCGAGTGTCCATTGGGACAGACTTCAATATTAACCCTTGTTTCATCTGGAATTGTGATGTATAGTTGGGCATCATCAACCTATTAATGATACTTGATCCCAAACTGATGACTCACCCAGTGATTTCATGTAGATGTTAAACAAGCAATTATCAAGTCCTGTGACACCCCCCTCCACAAGTGCCAGAATTCCCCCCCTAAAAGTGAGAGATCATGAACTCAAACTCCTTCCTACTTAACATTAATTGAAACTAGAGACAAAAGAAAAGAGTAGAACTACCACATAACAGTGTTGCCCAATCCAAAGCATTCCCATCAGTCCAGACAATGCCATAATTAATGGTTTCAAAAGTGGATGAACCCTTCCAGACTGAATGCTTTGTTCATGATGTACATAATGTATTTGCTTATTCTGCTTTCCTTTTAATTTTTTGTTCAATTATTCCATTTGTCAGCTCTAGATATTAGTTGTGTTTTGATTTAGTTACATTTTTATGCTTTTGTCCAATTTTAAACTGCTTTGAGTGGTGTCATACGTTTGTGTGTCTGAATTTATAGACAGGTGCACCAGGGCAAGGTATTCAATTCTCTGCATAGTGAAAACACTTGCCAATCTAACATAAATCATTCACGAGTAAACAATAGATCCCAATATCCTATTTCTGATTTATGAAGAGCAGAGATCCAGATTGAATTCACTGTATGGTAGAATGAATGGAATTTGCTCCAGCATGCATCTCACTAGCCTCGTGGTGTTCTGTGATGAGTTATCAAGAATCCTACTTTTTCTACTTCAAATCTTCTGCCAGTTTTAAGGAAGATAGTTCCACAATTACTAACACAATTGTATTATTATCCAGACAAAAAGTGGGCTCTGCTCCCATGATCCTTTTCTTTTCCTGGCCTTGCTATTACTTGGAATAATCTGTTGCCTTTCTTACAGAAGGGAAGTTTCTGGCAGCTCCTAATAAATCAGTTTCTGGAACTTGTGAAACTGTTAATAATATAAACACTAGATGATACTAGTCCAAGAATTGCCAAGAGGCAAATACAGCTTGTCCTGCAGAAAAATTTCCCACATTAAGATGAGCCAGAAAATTCAACTATATGGTTCTTTTCTTTTCTTTTCTTTTCTTTTCTTTTCTTTTCTTTTCTTTTCTTTCTTTCTTTCTTTCTTTCTTTCTTTCTTTCTTTCTTTCTTTCTTTCTTTCTTTCTTTCTTTCGGGAGGAAGTACCACATAAGCAAAGGCAAACAATCTCCTGATCTAGGGACATCACGGTCATATGTTTATCATATCAAAATAGAAACAGTGACATTTTTAAAAATGTGAATTGACAAAACTTTATTTATAAAAATATCTTTTTTTTTAAAAAAAAGTCATACAATGTGTAAGGATAGCAATTTAAAGCAGAGTGGAAGAGAAATTCTATTGTGTGCACAATTATATATAATCTATCTTTGAATCATTGTTGTGTACCCTTCTGGTTATGGAAATTTTAATTTTTCAAAAAAATAATAATAAGGGAAATTCTATGCATTATGGGAAATCTCTATGGATTCTATTTGTTGTGCTGTCATTAAACTCTCTTTTTCTCATTTACTTGTTTGTGTATGAGATAACTACATGGAATGTCAGGAAAATATAGAAGAAAATAGTTAAACAGTTTTGTTTAAAGTTTTATTTTAAGTAAAATGTTATAAAAATGACTTAGATCAATTCACCTTCAGTAAAAAAATTGACTTAAGCCAATTCAAGACGAATAAATGAATTATTTGATTTTACAGTATATCTTCAAATATATTCAAATCAGTATTTGCTTACCTTGGAGATGTGTGTGTGTGTGTGTGTGTGTGTGTGTGTATGTATGTATGTATGTATGTATGTATGTATGTATGTATGTATATGCATAAATATTAACATACTCATCTCAAATCTCTTTTCTTCCAATGAAGAGATGCCCTGTAGTTGCCATATATTGGGAGTTCCACCACCCATTCATTAGAATTGTGTTGTTTATACTGTTTGTTAGCAGTAATCATGTCTGAAAATAAGTTTTTTTTAATATGTACATCATTTTCTGCATTAAGAAACTGGTATGTTCCAAACTAATAAATAATTGTGCTGCTCTGGAAATATAAATGTGGCCCTTGTTGCTTAAATACCATTTGTTCAGCAACCATTTGATGGTGATGAATGAAGAGACTTAAATCCATGCCCAAAATTACAGCCACTGCAGCACCTCAGTGTTTAAATGATTGCAATCTGGGCTCTTGGCAACCCATTTGCATTTATGCCATATTGCCAAGCGCCCCACAATCATGTGATTACCATTTGAAATCTTTCCTACCAACTTCCCCAGACAATCAACTGAATCTGGCAGAATTTAATTTGAAGGTTCATTTATAAATAAAAACTACAGTATGCGATCAGAGTTAATCAATGAATAAGGTGGCAAAAATTCATTTGGGGTATCATGTTTTATAGCAGAAATAAAGCAAGAGAAAACGAAAGCCATCTCTAGAAAATGGGTTTCTAAGAGTACTGAAAGTGCCAGTACATTGAAAACTTCAAGTGCTGATATTGGCTTAAATTTAAGTAATTCACTTTCTGTCCAATCTGCCTTTATATATATATATAGTCTTCAAGGACTGTAGGGTAAATCTAATAGAGATTAGTGAGACTTTGTTGCATTTAGCACTTTTTTAAGATTGCATTTCAAGTATATTGCAGAATATATATGTTAATTAGTTCTTTTTTAAAGGACATTTTTCATATTATGTAATATGATTCTAATAGTGCTTGCAAATAAACTATTGTGAAATCAATGTCACTTTTAAATCAAAATTTATGTATGCATACGTATATATTGTTTTGTTTTGTTTTTTAGTTTAAAACATATGCACAGTGGATGATTTCTCATCATGAATCGTGCTTTTAGCAGAAAGAAAGGTAAGCAGTTTCAATTCAATGATATTGAAAAAGTGAAAAAGGAAGCATTGAAAAAAAAGACAAAGTTCAAAAGGACAAAACTTGAAATGACATTTGGCCGGAGAATTATGATAAAATGCCTTAATGAGTTTTTATTCAATTATTTGCTCTATGTGACAGGAGTAGTTTATAAAATTTAAAAAGTAGACTAAAATTATATAACAATCATTTATATTAATGAGGGTAAAGGGGAAAAGAAAAAAAGTAAGCATTTTCATGCACCTGACTTGTGAGGGGATTCTGGAGTTCTCATCACACGTAATAGAAGCTCTCCTAATCATCTCATTGACTGACCAAATTTGTAAGGATGAAAAAATCCATTAGATATTCTGGTTTGAATGCTCAGCCTTTTCTCAACAAGTCAGAATGCAAATAGGTGTTTCAAGGACACAGAGTTCTTATAAATAGATTATAGAAAAGCTACTAAAGCAATTACAGAAGGATTCCAGTGGCTGCTAGGTATCAAATACAAACCCAAAGCAGAAGGACAATAAGGTTTAAATTCTTGTAGCTCTCACTCGAGGATGAGGGAAATGATTATCATTTGTCCACTCTCTTAGCACCTGACAAGAAGCAGTTACTAAATAGTGATTTACCACCTTAAAAAGATGGTTTTAGAAACTGAGATTAAATCTATGAAAAGAGGTCTGAAAAACAATGAAGTTCTGGCAAGCATTTTCTACCACATGAGCTATTTTAAAAAATATATATACTGACTGATATATATGAGCTATTTACATGGCAACATTCTGTAAGACAATGCAGAGCTGATTTGGGAGTTCATTCATGTATAGCATTAATCTTGTCTTGATATTGGTCTAATGGATACATTCATTTTTCTTGTTTCTCTGTGATGACAGACATGTATGTATGTGTGTATACACACACACGCACACACAAACACACTCAGACTTGTATGTGGTCTGCTGGGGAAAAAAATCCTCCGTTTTCTTTTTTAAAAAACAGTACAGGGCGGGGCATAACCTTTTCCTAGGGGGTCACAGCAACACTTGTAATAACAACACAAATAATTCATACACCATTCGAAAGCCCATCAAAAACTGAGTTTATTGACACGATTTAATAGTCAGTATGACCACCATTAGCCCTTCGAACAGCATTCAAACGAGGTGGATAAGAACACAACAAATCTTCAAACAGTTCCGTTCGATTTTCCAGATTTTTCAACACAGTTTCCAAATTCATTCTCAAAGTTTCAACCGAATATCGATTTTGACCTTGCTCCTGAATCATCAGAGCTTCCACTTCATCCTTAATTATGGCCCCAATGTTCTCTGCCGGATTGAGATCTGGCGAATTGAGATCTGGCTCCAGCATCGCGAGCCTCTCGAAAGGCAATGCATTTTATTCTGTCAATGATCCTTTGTTCTTCCGAATCGAATTTTCCAGCCATTCTTAAAGCAAATTTAACATTTAATAGCTCATTCAATTCAGTTTTTTATGGGCTTTAAAATGAGGTGTCGCGGAAGTTGTAAACTGCTGTCGATCTTGCTGTGACCCCCTAGGAAAAGGTTATGCCCCGCCCTGTACTAAAAACCTGAAATAAGGAACTCTTTTCTCATACAACTGGCAATGTGTATTCAAAATATATCTGGCCAATGAATTCACCATATGCAGTACTTTGAATGAGCCTCCCACCTACAATATTATATGTCAGATTTAGCTAAAGTGCAGCCAGGACAAAGTCCTGATTTAAGCTTTTGATTTGAGGTTTGGAACTATAACACTCAATTAATAGTTTGCAGTAAGATGAATGTTGCTTTACTTTCTGCTTGTACACCGAATGATATTTTTTAATATCCAATTTGGTAGAAACTATCACTATTTCCTACTGTGGTTTCCTGCAGTGCAGTCCACACAGCATGGTCAATAAAGATAAAGGTAACCATGATGGTGCAAAGAAAACTTTATCTGCCCTTTAAGTTTATCATGGTTGCTATCTTGATTTTATTGATCAAAACCTAGTTCACTGAAATTTACTGAAACCAACCAAGATGAGGCAAACTAAGTAGAATCTTTTCACCAAGATGGAATAATGAATTACGGTAATCAGTAGTTGAAAATGCAGGCAAGTGCCTATCATCTTCTGCTAGCAGGGGAGAAGTAATAGGATTGTGCAAGTTACACCAAATTATGATTTAGTGCTCCTCTAAATTGATGGTTTCATGCTTAATGTGTCAGGAATGAGCAGGAATAATCCTTTTGCTTATGCACTTCTCTATTCCTCTGATGGGGCTGTGAAGAGTAGATTGAAAGTGTTTACTTCCATTTTAGAGTAAGTGTACTATTTTTTGCATTATGAAGATAGCTATAATCTTGCAAGAATTCAAAGAAGCAGCTCCTGATAGACAATCCAGGAGAAATTATGTCAATCAGATGGGCCTTTTTTTTTAAGGTTAGTTTTAGTGGCAACATTTTAAGAAGTGGTTTGCCAATGACTTTGTTCTATCTGCCAGTTGTTCATTTATTCAATTTGTATAGCCACCTAAAAATAAAAGGAGTCCTTGCAGATTTTACTCCACTAGTCATTGCCAACTATAGGGGTGGTGCTCGTCTCTGTTTCAAGACTGTTGAGCCAGCACTGTCCAAAGACATTTCCATGGTTATGTGGCCAGCATGACATCACAAAGCACTGTTATATTCCTACCAAAGTGGTTGCTGTTTGTCTACTGGCATTTGTATGCTTTGAAACTGCTGGTTGGCAGGAACTGAGGCAAGGATCTGTGGCACTCAGATCTCAAAATTGGGCTGCCAGTTTTCCATCCAACAAGCCCAGTATCTTAATCGCAAGAGCCGAGGTGGCACAGTGGTTAGGGTGCAGTACTGCAGGCCACTTCAGCTGACTGCTATCTATCTGCAGTTCAGCGGTTCAAATCTCACCGGCTCAAGCCTTCCATCCTTCTGAGGTGGGTGAAATGAGGACCCAGAGTGTGGGGGCAATATGCTGACTCTGTAAACCGCTTAGAGAGGGCTGAAAGCCCTATGAAGCAGTATATAAGTCTAACTGCTATTGCTATTGCTATTAATCACTGAGCCACCACACCAAAGCCAGGACTAAAACTCTGGTTTCCAATATTCCCTCTCCGGAAACTTATCTGTTAGATCAGGGGTGTCAAACTCAAACTCAATTTCATTGAGGACCACATCAGGGCTGTGGTTGATCTCAGAGGGGCAGGCATGTGTGACATTGGGTGGGTGTGGCCAACTGGTGGGGGGTGGCCAACTGGGTGGGGGTGGCCAGTTTGATGCCACTCCCCAACTGCTGGCATGTTTCCTCTTCACATTGGGTATATTGGGCGGAAGCTACGTTGGCCTGATCTTTCCTTTTCACACTGAGTAGACCAGGCTGAAGCCGCGCTGGCCCCATTGTTTCCTCTTCACATTGGATAGATCAGGATGGCTCCTTAGGTTGGATCCAAGTTTGACACCCCTGTGTTAAATGAAATTGGCTCTCCATTTTGTATAATATTAAGTTCACTTCCAGGTTTATTTGGATGATATTTGTTGTTGGTGGTGGTAGCAGTAGTAGTGTGGAGAATGATAAAGCATATTCTTCAATATCTAGAATGAAGATATATAACTGCATGCCTATTTTGAGTTCCTTTAGGTAGAGCACAAAGATTAAAAAGTCTTAACCAAGTCTTTTTCCCCTTAGGCCTACATAGATTTAATATAAAAAAAAATGGGAGAGGGCAACAAAAGCACATAAATTAAGTCATAAATTATTTATCAGCTAACCAAACCAAATATTTTAAAAGTTAACCCTAGTTAGAATGGTTTTTAGGCATTGTTTTGTATTACAAATCTAAATTGCATATTAAAAATTAAAAGAACAATTAACTTATTCCAAAATGAAAGCTGCACTGTGCCAGGTACAGTATTCATTTGGTGGTTGTTATAGTAATATTATCCTGGTATTTCATTTTATTGCAAAAGCAAGTGTAAAGAGGGAGGAGACCAATAAACCAAATCCAAACTTCTTTAGAAGATATTTATTTGCCTGGGAGTAAAAAGTAAAGGTACATAATAAAAAAACATAATTGCAGAAAGAGGTACAGATAGACATCAAATTGAGACATATTATATAATGGTATTTTATCATTCTCAACCCCAGGGCAGATTGAATTTAATTTTATGGGTATAGTGATTGATTTCTAATAACAGAAGATGGTAAAAACATTTCACTTCTATATCTCAAATAGAAAATACAATTTTGTTTTGAATTTAATGGTTAAATAGTGAAATGAATAAGCAGTTAACTGCTTCAACTAATGAGTAAGCTATGTATTGTAATCATAGCTTGAAAAGGGTATGCTTGCTTTTAAAAATAAAATAAAAACACAGTGCAAAAATTAAGAGCTAATGGCCAGGAGATTTAGATATTCTAAATTAGGTATCTCCAGCCTTTGAGGGTTGGAAGACATAACTCAAAGACCATAGGCACTCTAAAAAAATGACTCCCTTGGTGAACTTGTCCAGTGATAAAATACTCATTTAGTAGAGGATGGACTATAAAGCTAATAAATAACTTTGCTTCTTGTCCTTCCTAAGATGCTGTCCAGTACCCCAAGCCCACTATGTTTTGGTTGGAGGGCAGATAATTTGGCATATTTCCAAGCAAACAAGATACGTAGTTTGCTCCACTGCATTTTTTTTTTAAAGAATGTCCCTGAAGTCTAGGCGGCTTTCAGATATTTTCTTGGAAATACAGTTTGCTGTGTTTATTATTTTGAATTGAAAGAATCTTTAAAAAGTAAAATCACATGGAACAGAGAATCTAAAGTTGCCCTGTTGGGAACCCTGTCCAACACAACATTTCTTAGCATTGCTTTGTGGCTATATATTGTGTTAATATAATTTGCATGTGGTTTTCATAATGTTGTTTCTGAAGAAAAAATAACGAGGAAAACAATACCGAAGCTGTTAGCTTTCTTTATAGCTTCTGCCAAAATAAAACACTTACAAAAAACAGCTTGTCAGCCCTCTTTTGCATTGGGCCTTCAGGCCTGCCCCATTTAATGCTGTGGGAAAATGGGAGGGGGCTTTATATGGAGTATGGGAGATATATAGTCAAAATAACATTCATTTCTCAGAGAGTCAAGGACACCTTGCTCTGTAGCTGCAATGATGTGACTAGGAGATATTTCCAGTTGGGACAGTGCCTGATTGGACCATATGATGAACATGTGAGTGTTGGGTAGGTACTTGGACTTTCATTTGGTTGGGGAACATCTGGAAGCTTTCAGATTCTGGTTTTCCCAGATGTGCCAATATGACATCTCTAATAAAATGGAACTTTGAGGAAACTCAAGTCTCAGAGACTTTTTTTGTTAGGGAAGTTGCTTGGAACCCCAGTTCATAATTAGCAGCAATGTTTCCCCTTTATTTGATTGCTAAACAGATATTAAAATAGCAGGAAATGCAGTTGTAGCAACATATTTGAGGTGCTACGAAAAAAAAAGGAGAGTAACCATGGTGTTCACCTCCTTTGTAAATATCAGTATTGCTAGCATTTGTTTTATCTTTAAAAGGCTGGCTTTGCCATAACAATTGGAAACATATCAGCAAGCAGCGTGCATGGACTTATTAGAAGATGTGCAGAGCTTGGAATCCAGCAACCAACCCAACTCATGAGCCAGAGCCCCCTGACATTTTTTTTCTTGCCTTCTTAGCAACACTGTGGTAGGAGGGGCTGCTTTTATCTGGTTAGGCTGTTAATTTTGCACCACTATTTTTAAAGTTTATGGCATTCAAAGATGCACTTTGAAAGTTCAGAACTGCTAAATTAGCTAAAGGACATATGCATTCATGATGAAATGATCTTACATTGCTTAGTAATGCTTTTGGGCCTAGCAGGATGTTGGAGGCTATAAAACAACCCCCCCCCCAAAAAAAGAGGGTACCTTTTTAGTTAGGCAGAAATTGCACTCATATTGGATTTTACAATGTGGGAGTTATATGCAGTGACATTAAGTATAACTTGATGTACTGACCTGTTAGAGATTGGCATAGCCAGAAAAAATTGCAATCCCATGCAAGGTCAGAACTACGTGGGAAAAAAATTAGTTCATTTACAACTCTTATAATACTCTCCAACTTTCAATGATATAAATTTGAAAAGATCCATAGCACAATGATTGCGAATTATAGAAACTTGTGAAAATAGGGCACAATGACTACAATTTAATATAAGAAGCAAGGAATTATATAGGATGTCTTCAATAGAAAATATGGAATATAGCTGTGTTTGTATAAGCTGTTAATAAAATTTTCAGAAGTACAGACTATTTTTTTTTTATGTACTTGATGTATCACTTTAGGGAACAAATAGGCTCTGGAATTTTTTTTTTTTAAAGAACACCTCTTCCCAGGGGATGTCTAGAAATGAAGATAAAAAGCCTATTCAAGAGTAATTAACTTATCTATTTACTAAAGCCTATAGGCTATTGGAGATAGTTTACAGAGAGTAATAAGCGGGATTAAAACAGCAATCCAAAAGGAAAACAAGTTGAAATACAAAGGGAAGATAAACGTAAAAGTCACCAGGAAATAAAAATATTTTAAAACAAATTTGTTTACAACAATTTTCTGTGCTGATAGTCCTGCTTCTTCTTAGGGAAAACTGTTCAATGCCATCTGGTGGACTTTCTCTAGAGTGGCGAGTCTTCCTATGATGACAGTAGCGCTGGAATGTTCTCTGTCCTGAAATTTATCTAATTATCAATTGTGGAAAGCGAGTCCCTTTTTTATCCATGCCCTTTTCATCATTCAGTTATGAAAGGAGGTACCAGTGGCGCTGGATAGCAGTCTGTTTAAAGGAAAGTCCTAAATATTGTTTGATCTTGTTAGCGGAGACAAGCTGAAGGAGATAGTACACAATTGTACTGACCATTTTCATAAAAACTGAATTTATGGAAGAGTCCAAATACCATATGTGAGATATAATTAAGATTGTTGGCAACATTTTGATACTATTCTTTTCTCACTCCGTCCCACCTTTCCTTTACCTTGCTAGTTTTTATATCTGTGGAAAGATGAAGACTTGGAAAGAGGGTTGGCTTCCTGAGATAAGACAGCACTGGGATTCATCTATCATACTGTAGTATAGTTTCTTTGTGTCTCCCATATTGTTCTGGGTGAATCAGCTGTTATAATTTAGTGTGATATGCAAATCATTGTGACTCATTACACTAACTCTGGTCAAAAGGGCTTGGTATTAGGTGAGAACTCAGCCACTGTTTTGCTGCATGGGATATTTTTGGAACATTTAGGGACATTTGGAGTAGATCCAACATATCTGTGGAAAACCCATAAATCTTTTGAAACAGAGGTAATTCAAGAATTAGAATTTGGCTGAATGTGATGCACATTGTGGAAGATACTAAGGCAGTTTTCTCTCTTGAGACCTGTTTATTCTTATCTTCTTTTCTTGGTCTCTGACATATTTGTCTGACTCCCATTATCACCTTCAATGTCATAAAGAGACCTTCCAAGAAAGGATATTATTATTTCAGACAATGTGATGCTAAGTTATTTGAGAGATCAATGGGATGCAGCTCTTCCTTACCTAACCTACCTTACCTTACTTTACCTTGTTTTTGCCTTATATTTTATCTACTTTGTTTCTAAGGTGTCTAATCCTGAATATTGAAGGCTCTGCTTGATCCAGAGATTTTAAAATCTCAAAAGTTTGCTAGGTATTTTATATATCCTTCACATTCTGCATAGAAGATAATTTGCATGACTCATTCATGTATCGGCAGAGAGAAGGAATTAATTTGGGTCTCATCAGTAGGTATTTCTACGTATGAATTCATCCATTACCCCATATTTAATTTTGCCAGTGTAAGCTTTTGAGTCTGCGAGAGTTTGTTACACATACAGATTTCTTTAAAAATCCGACTCTAGCCCTAAACAACCAGATGAGCAAGGAATCCAATAAGCAGTTGCCAGTGCTTAAATTAACAACATTTTGTCATTTTAATAAGCTGCCACATAAATCCATTTACAAAAGCTAGCCTTCTGTAAAAGAGGCAGATATCTGCACATGGAAGATAAGGCTTTTAGAGCCTTGGCAAAAAGATGAGCATGGGTCTCTCTAAAGTGAATGCATTGCCGGAAATACCCACTGAAAGCACCTCCTGCAAATTGTTTTTAATTGGTGAAGTTGCCCATGCATACGTTGAATCCCCACTTTCATAAAATTTGTGAAGTTGTACTTCTTTGCCGATAGTGTCATTAAAATTCTTGTTATGAAAAATGCCATGGCTACCATCTGCCTCAGTACTTTAAAATTATTAGTAAACCAGAAAAAAATTGAATAATAAACCATTAAGGGAATTTGATGTTCTTGAAGAGAGGATTCACTATGCCTTAGGCTTAGAATAACCAGTAGGAAGTTGAATGTGGAGATTCTCAGTCATCTACACATATAGACTTTTAGCTATCCAATTTGGGATGAAAACCCTTCGAATGCATGGTGTTGGGAGTATGAATGGATTTTCAGAGAAAAAAAATTGCAGACTGCAAAAACCATTACCGCTATTCTGGTGACCCTGATGATAACAGATAAATCCCCAAATGCTTCAACAACCCTTTAAAAGGATGCAAATGACCAATTGTCTACATGGAATATAAATCTTTCCATTTCCCATCATCCAGTCAGAGCTGAAGATGCTTCTTGGATGAGAAGTAAAAGGTCTTCAAGTAAAAATCAAGAAAATCCAATTGCCTCCTGAAAAAGCCATGCTACATGGAAAGTGGCAAAAAATATTGCAAAACACTATTATGTGTGTACAACTGGTTTTAAATATAAGCCTGTGGCTAAGAGCCCGAAATGTAATCATGTGACTGTGGGAGTGATGGGACGGTTGTAGCTTTGATAATTGGTCGTAAGTAACTATTTTTAAAATCTTTTAAGCATTCGATTGTAAGTTAAGGACAACCTGTATACAAAATATGTGTATCATTGATAAATAAACTTAGCCAAAGTTTGCTAACTACAGTGGGTGAACTAAAACAAAGTTCCACGGGATACTGTATCTTTGTATATGTACAGTTTCACCAGCTGAAGGTAATATATAATAGTATTTTTGATACTTTATTATCTTAGCATTGTTGCACAAGGGTTGCATGGTAGCAGATACTTTTACAGAAACATATTTAAGGGTTTTTGATTGGTCGGTTGGTTGTTTTTTGTTTTTTGCAGATAAACTATAAGGTTTTGTTTTGCTCCTTTACAATATAAGATGGACCATATTTGTATTAGGGCTATGCAATATTATCAAATTATTGCACAATAGAACAGACCCATACATACATACATGCAAGAAAACCCATACATTTAGATAAGAATGTGAAATATACAATAGGGTTCAATAAAAATAGTGTATTTCATTATAATTGTCTCTTCATAATTTACATTTGTAAGCAACTCATTCATAACATTAACACAAGATCTTTAAACCACTGAGTGATTGAAACCATACAATTTATCTTTCCATTGTTTGAGGACAAATCTTTTAGAAGAGTGGCATGGAGAGTTTATTTTCCTTGTTCAGATGACAATTTCTATTTATAAGATAATAGTTCAAAAGAATGTGGGCATTCAAAAATGTTAAATCTCATTTCAAAGTTAATTTAATAAAAGTAATGATTCCCTTTCAGAATATAGCAATTCTTTGAGATGACAGAGACACATTTTAATGAAGCATTTATGCTCATTAACACAGTAATTTATGAATTTTTTGTGCAAAATAATGAAGGCCAGTGTCCAAAATACATTAGATTGTTGCTGTTGAATGAACCATGGTGTAAGATCTATTGAATTTTTTTACATAAATATGAAAGTCAGTTTTCTATTGTTCAGACAAAATGGAGATCTACAATTCTTTGTCCCATTCATCTTCAAAGATTTTTAGATCAAACTGATTTCTCAGTAAGTGTTATTTATAAGGGTTTTCTTGTCTGAAGATTTAAAAATCATTTCTAATAATTTAGGTGTTTCTAAAGCTAATAACATTGTTTATCTAAATTCAGATGTAACTATATGTTATAGTTGTTAATACAGTACTACCTATACGCAGCGACAGACAAAATGATATTTATCTTTTACTATAAGAAAAAATAAAACACATTTAGATGTGGCTTTAGCACAAGAAAATAAAATCAAAATGCATTTTTCCAGATATATCACAATTTGGGAACCATTGCAACAGTATTATTGACATTGAGTCTTTATTGATTAGCCTCGCAACAGTATTAGAAAATAACACTGGACCATGATTTTTTTTCCAAAAGATTTTCTTCCTGAGTGTATTACGTAGAAATCATGAGAAATATTAAATTAACTTTTAATGACTATAATATATTCAATCATGTAAGGATTCTGGCATGGTGCATGGCTACAACAGTGCTAAAAATGTTTTGCTGCTTATTTTTGTTTGTATTTTTGTTGCAATGTCCAAAAACAGCCAGCATTGATGGATTACAATTGCGCTGATATCATTTTTGCATTGTGGCAATGTCCTAAATCAGGGGTCCTCAAACTTTTTAAATGGGGGGGGGGGCAATTCACAGTCCCTCAGACTGGGATGAACCAGCTGAGTGGGTGTGGCTTGGTGGTCATGTGGGTGTGGGCAATTTAGCAGTCCATTTTGCCAGTTTAGCAGTCCATTAAACAACATACATAGATTAAACTTTAATTTGTTTTGCTCCTGGGGATGTTTTATTTGCTTTTGTTTGCATGTTGCTCTTTTGATTGACTTCTCCTTTTACTAGATTGTTTTTTTAAAGTTATTTAGGAGTCTAATGGCCCATTTGAGGAAACTCCGTTTCGCAGCAATTCTTCTCAGCCCCAAGGAACTTAAAATCAACGAGTAGAACAAAGCCAGGGAAGGCATTGTCTCTCCTTGTTTTGGGTGGGTGGGAGGCAAGGGACTCAGCCCAACAGCTGGGCCTCCTTAGAGGCAAAAGAGTAGGTTTATGTCTACTCCAGAACCTAGAAACAGGCATCCCTCAGCAGCAACCTCCCACATACTTGGGACTCTTCCCCGGCCAAGTCACCCAACCAGCATGGGCTCCTTTTGCTCTCCCTCCACTGCTGTACAGTGCCAGAACAAACAGGAAAGAAAAGGGATGCTTCTCCTCTGGGCTTGATTCCTCTGCCCCCTCCCTTGCCAAAACCACACGTTTCATTGTGGCTAAAGCAGCAACTATGAGACCCAGGCAAGTCCCTACTGGAACAAGGGCCTCCTCTGCCTTCCTGGGCTGAGCTAGACTACCAGGTATAGTAGCCTGCCTGCCCCTTTAATTGGTGAGGGAAGGGGAAATGAGGAATTACTAGACTGGCCTGCCATCCCAGAAAGCGCTGCCTCTCTCTCCTCCACCCCATCCAGCCCTCAATTTGGATATTGAAATTAAGGCTTGCTTCCCCTCTGCCCTGCTCTTGATCAGGGAGCCCACAGCTACGATCTGAAACCTATGAAGTGGGATAGGGGAGCACAGGAGATGCCATTAAGAAAACTGAAAATGTACAATGCTGCCCTCTGGCAGGTGAGGCACTTCTTCCTAAGGCCCCCCTCAGTCGGGAAAAGCCAGCCATGTGAGGAGTGAGTGGGAGCGGCCGGGCAGGGGTTAGGGCTGAATCCCACCACTGCAAGGGCTGAAAACATTGTGTTGGTGGGCTAGATCTGGCCCGCGGGCCATAGTTTGAGGATTCTTGTCCTATCTGAAAGATCACCATGTATTTCATTGATCAATAATGGATTTCATTTGTCTAAATCAAAGTAAGCTATCAAAACTAGACCAAATTTCTACATTCAAATTGGTTTAAATCTATTTGAAGTATTGTATGTATGCAAAATTATATATATAAAAAACCCAGAATAATTACAAATAAATAAAACTGATTGGATCATACTCATAAATGCTTTATTTTCATGTCATGATTGCCTTGGCTCTGCTAATTTCTGGACAATATGTTTTATGTTATTTATTTATATATTCAATTTACATGGCCACACATCTCAAACATATGCTTTGGGTGGTTAACAAGGAATAAAGGAATAAATAAACCAGGATGCCCATAATTTAAACTTGGCTCTGTAAGATGCAGTCATCCATCATTTACACTGATCGCTAACCTACCTGACATTACAGTTTTTCTAGAGAGATTTTATAAATTGCAGCTATGCCACACTAGAAGATTTAGTGTAAGAGTAGGAATGTGTTCTATTAGGAATCAAGAGAAGATCAAATGTATAAAGTAAAGCTGTAAATCTTTCTGTATTCTGTATTAAGGACAGGCAATGAGATATCATGCTCTTTTTTTAATTTAATGTTAATTGTTCACACAACATCAATTCAGATTTAAATAATTTATTCATGAAAATGCTTGAATGACATAAGGCAGCTATAATAAACTTAATTTTCTGTCTTTGAAATATTTATCTTAAAACTGAGATTTATTTTCACTGGATTGTGAAGATAAATCTCAGTTTTAAGATAAATATTTCAAAGATAGAAAATGGACACTGGATTGTGTCTGTATAGCTTAAAGTGGCATTCAAATGCCTCTTTAGCCGCTATTGAAATTGCCTTTCCTGTTTGTGAGCTGAATTCTTTGTCAGTTTAAAATATCAGGGAGAGCTAGAATGGCTCAGTTTAAAATGTCTAGGTGATATAATGATAATTTTTAGAGATGATTTCTATTTTGTATTTCTATTTTCATTTTCAAAAGCTGCATCATGCAATAAACAAATTGCATGACTGGTTAGAATTATTTGTTACCCAAGGACACATATTGTATTTTAATGGTTGGACACAACTGAGTATAATGTGTTGTTTAGAAATTGTTGTCTTTCTTGGTCATAAGAAGCCAGTAAGCATTTGGCAGAATTCTGATTGGACAAGGACAAGAGTAAATCCATGATATGGAGTAGAAATAAATCCCATCTACCTCCTTTCCTTCTCATAGTAACAAAGTCTTTTTTCTCTAACCTGTCAGTTAGGATCCAAAGAGTATCAGTTGGATACAATAGCAATAGCACTTAGACTTATATACTGCTTTACAGTGCTTTACAGCCCTCTCTAAGCAGTTTACAGAGTCAGCATATTGCCCCCAACAATCTGGGTCCTCAACTTGGAAGGATGGAAGGCTGAGTCAGTCTTGAGCATGGTGAGATTTGAACTGCCAAATTGCAGGCAGCCAGCAGTCAGCAGAAGTAGCCTGCAATACTGCATCTAACCACTGCGCCACCAAGGAAATGAAAGGTTGGTTTATATAAAGTCTTCAGAGCTTAGCCATGACCTTTGCTTAACAACCACTACTAACCTCCTTTTATAAAGTATCAGACAATTGAATACTCATTTCAGGAATTAGATATTGTGATGCATAGACGGAGATTGAAGACTGAATAGTCTTTGGAAATCTCTGGGAACTTTATGTGAGGGTAGGTGCATATAGCTATATAATACGTAATAGGTATCTTTTGTGCTTGGTATATATAGATGCAAAAACCTATTGAATGTGTTTTCCTTCTGTGCATGTCTAGTACCTAAGTCTTAATTATGTGTATTTTTTTCCTTTTGCAGATAAGACGTGGATGCACACTCCTGAAGCTTTATCAAAACACTATATTCCTTACAATGCAAAGGTGAGGTGTGTGTCTGCTAACTTGTTTCTACTAACTTGATAGCTAGCAATTGTCTAAATCAGATCGTAATTACTAAAGACTTCATTCTTTCAGGGGTAATTTGTTGGGTTCATATGGTAGAAGAAGACAAAGTGCAAGTGGTATCTTTTCTCTCTCTTTTAAACAATAAAAGAATATGGGAATGGTTAAGGTAGCTCTTATCAGAGTTTGAACTGATACTGAAGAGGACCTTTGAAATTAGGTTGAAGGTCACATTTATTTCTAGGACCAGGAACTGTCCATTCATAACATTTAGACATTTATCATTTTCTTTTGTAAGATATGGGACCCTATGTGCTCTCTGAATTTGGTTTTCTTGCAGACATTTCTTTACCCAACTAGGTAACATCATCAGTGCTAGAAGAGAGTAGGATTTGCTTTGTTTATATACAAGTGGCTTGCCCTATCTGTTTTGGTGGGAATCGTCTGGGTAGTTTCTTGAGTGGGATGTTGTTTACTGTTGGATTGTTTGTCTGATTTGGTAGTCCTTTAATTGAGGTATTGTTTACTGCTTGATTATTAATCTAATATTAACCTTGGTATTAATCTCTACTTATCTAGGTTGTTGATTGCTGGAGAGGTGTAATGGTGTCTTTGTTTCCTTATTAGCTTTTTGACTGTCCCTTTTGAATGGTATATAGATGTTATTTATCCCTATGTGCAAGGGTGAAATTCAGCAGGTTCTGACAGATTCTGGAGAACCAATAGCGGAAATTTTGAGTAATTTGGAGAACTGGCAAATACCACATCTGGCTGACTCCAGAGTGGGGTGGGAATGGGGATTTTGCAATATCCTTAACGCAGGAGTAGGGAGGGAATGGGAATCTTTCAGTATCCGTCCCCTGGATTGGGATGGGAATGGAGATTTTGCAGTATCCTTCCCCTGCCATACCCACCAAGCCACACCCACAAAACCGATAGTTAAAAAAAAATTGAATTTCACCACTGCCTATGGGGCCATTTGATGGCAGATTTGTCCAAGTGCCATCTGAATGCTTTGGTCTGAGTGGCTTAGTCTAGGTTGCTCACAGTTTCTCAGTTGAAACTATGGTTAAATCTGTCCATGTGTCATGAAATTAAGGAGTTTTCTTCATCTCTTCTGATTGCTACCATGATTGCTCTTCATGGATGCGCTCTGCTAATTTCCTGCCAGTCTGTCCTACATAGTGGTTGTCACAGTCTTAATCCTGTCAATTGTAGATGACTGTTGTTTTTTGTTCTAGGCTACTGGGGCTTTTGGTTTACTTAAGTTTTTCAGATCTTTGTTGGTATGTGTGTTGAAGTAATGACACCTCTGTTGGTGTCTGTTGGTGGTTTCTGAGATGTTTTTGATGTATGGCATTATGGCCCAAGGTTGGTACAGTGGTTAGAGTGCAGTACTGCAGACTTCTGCTGATCACCAGCCGCCAGCAATTTTGCTCATTGAATCTCACCAGACTCATGGTTAGAGAGGGCTGCAAAGCACTATGAAGTGGTATATAAGTCTAAGTCAGGGGTGGGTTTCAACCAGTTCGCGGCGGTCCCTGCGAACCGGTTGGTCGGCGAACCTGGAAGTAAGTAACTTCCGGGAACGGCGAAGGGCGCACCCGCCTGCCCGCGCTCCTTACCCGGTTTTGACGAGTTCTGTGCTTCCACGCATGCGCAGAACCTGCATGCGCAGGATGCATACAGCGCCTGCGCAATCCTCCAGGAACAGCTGGAGCATCGCACAGACGCTAGTACGCATGCGTGCACCGCGCGCGTGCACAAGGACGCCGCCGGCCCCAACCGAACCAGTTGGAACGGGGCGAGAAACCCACCCCTGGTCTAAGTGCTATTGCTATTGCCATTATCCTTTTGACAGCTTGTATTGGTTGTGCAGTAGTGTGTTAATGGCCAGGCGCTTTTAATAAAGAGGTGTGGTATCCATTTTGTTGGAAGATATATTATTTTTCTGATGTTCAAGGTTGCTGCAGTATGTTTACACTCATCTAAATAATGTTCTTGCAGAGCTTCTCTTGTGGGAGTTTGGGTTGTTATTTTGATAGTGAGCACTTGGTTGGTGTGGGTGCTTTTATAAGAGACTTATGTTTCTAATTTGCCATCATTGCCTCTGCTGATATGGGTACCAAGGGAGAGTACTGTTGTTGTTTCTTCTTCCCTTGTGGATTTTATTCCCTTGAATATGCTGTTGATTGATTCATGAGTTTTCTCTTTTGTAAGAATTACTAGTCCTCCTTTGACCCTATTGCTTCCTATTGCCTATCCAGATGGCAGAATAAGCAATAGTTTGCTCTCTCTCTCAGTGTATAAATAATTACCCTGCTCAAAATCATTGGACAGGAGAGATTTTAATTACCAACCTTTCCACTGTAGTTCTTTCCATACAATCAATAGTATAGTTGTCTTACTATTAATAGGAAAAAGTTCTATTGATCAGGATTATGGGAGTGAAGGCAGAACTTCAACTTTCTTTTTTGTTGCTGTTTGCAGCAGAGAAATAAACTTCATAATCAAAATATTGAGGAACAAGGAAGCTTCAATTGCCCATCGAAGAGTCCATTAGTATACAGAACAAAAACTTTCAAGACTATTTGGTAGCTGGGAGAAAATGCAGTCTCCTCCTTTTTGCATGAGAGAAATTAACTTTCTCCATTGCAGCAGGGAGAGTGTCTTTAAAAGCCAGCTTTGAAAGATTCATTTCCAGTCTCTTCCTCCTTATATGCTGTGTTCGGATAGGAAAATGTCATGCATATATAATCTTTATGGACCTTTGGTTGATTATGTTGGAAATGGTACTGCAATAAATAAAGATGTGCATGACAGTAAATAAAATATGTTGGAATACTACCTGTTTGAAAATTAAGGGAAAAAAAGCATTGACTGTATTTTCTGTTGTGCACATATCATGAATATTAATTAATATCAATAGAAACAATCTGCACATACTGTAGATCTGGAAACTGATAGCTAACCACAGATATAGGATCAACTAATGAGCTTGAAATCTCAAGAGTTCACAGAACTCTTCCTACATTCCATTATTTCAATAAAATAATATTTATACAGTATTAAAATTATTAACATTGTATTGTTTAGATAACCTGGCATTTTGGAAATAAAGAAAAGAGAAAGAAATATTGTATCAATATTAATTAAAATTTAGGATATTGATACAAATACTTGACTTTTTTATAGTAAGTGATTTGAGTGTGGCTGTTGACCAAGTGAGTGACCATCAACTTGAATGTATGAGTGCATGCAATGTCTTGTTAAATTTTCTTGTTCCTTGGTCATTTTTTCTGAGATTTTACCTAGTAAGAAAAGTTATGGTTTCGTTTCAAATTTTAATTCCAAAGTATACTTTGTTATACTACGTTTATCTTTCCACATGTGATAAAACATTCCTTCTCTTTCATAGCACCTCCAACATTTGTTATTATCTTAAATATTTATAGTGTTGCATAAATCTGTAGAACATTTTGCACCAATTTTCCTTTAGGTTATAACCTATTGCATGTTTTACAGCAGGGGTGTCAAACTCGAAGTGCTTAGATCTGGCCTGTGGGGCTGGCCTGGAAACAGCAAAGGACTGGCCTGCAGTGCCTCTGGCACTGAAAATGAAGTGTGCAGCCCCCCTCCCCCCACGGGCAAGCTTCGTTTTCACTGGCAGAGGGCTATCAAAACAAACTAGAAACAAAACAAAAGGAGAAATGTTTCCCCTTTTGCATTTAAGCATGCAAGAAGGGACAGGAAAGGAGAAAGGAAAAGAGGAAAGACAAAGAAAAGATGGGAAGAGAGCAACAAAGGAAAAATAAGGAAAGAGGGGAAGGAAGAGGAAAGGAGAATGAGAGGGGAGGAAAAAGAAAAGGAAGAAAGGAAAGGAGATTATAATGACAGTGAGGAAGTCTTGCCTTAGCACTTGCCACCAAAGGTGCCCCCAACACAAGTCCAGGTCACGCCCACCCACAGCCACACCCTCCATTGCCACACCTACCCCGGCCATGCCACCTCTAGCCCTTCAACATCAAACATAACCCTGATGCAGCTCTCAATGGAATTGAGTTTGACACCCTGTTTTACAGATTTAATTCACAATTCTTCCCATTGTTGTGCTGTAACACAACAATGCTTTTTAAAGCATTTTTTATCCATTTTATTATATGGTTTTTCCTTAATTCTGTCTATGCATCAGGACTAAGTAAAAATTTACATCTGTATCCTCACAGGTGATGTATGAGTAAGAAAAAATATTTTTTTCTTAAAATCCTTTTTCCTTCTTGAGGATATGAGGGGAAAATACGACAATATTTCACCTTTATCTCGCATTTTTAAAGTTCACATTTTGTGAGAGTCACTGAAATCAATCAGAAATAGTATTACAGAAAAACGAGCAACTATGTTCCTATGGGGTGCAATACTTCTCCAGATCCAAGAGAATTTAAACTCAAATTTTAAGTTCATAAACCAGAGAATTTGATTTAATGTATAACATGTCTTTTCAAAACTACTAGTTCTCAAATTCACTATGTCTATTCAGCAGAGAAGAATAAATGATAGAATAAAGCACTATAATTAATTTAGGATCATAGGACCTTAGGTAACTTCAGAAATATAGAAACACATTGTCCAAATTAAATACAAAGCTCACATTTATGGTTTATAAAAGTGCATGTTTCATATGTAATCATGATCGGTTTCTGAGAAGTACACATTATAAATTTATATTGATCCCCAAAATAGTTGGCTAGTTTCTGATTTAATCAACCTATTATGCTAACAATCTTCTTGGTTTTTTGAAATGAATACAAGTCTGTGTTTTATAGAAAATTGGTTACAGGCAAGCAACATCTGGTACTTAGAAAGCACTTAGAAATAAAGCTGCAATTATTTTGGCAGACATAAGCGCAGTATACTATGATGAAAGGAAGATTGGATGGTAAGAACAATGTTAATGTACAATGAACATTCACTAGATGTTTTGCTGCCAAAGTAAAATGTAGTCATGAAGCTTATTTAATTTTGAAGCTTCATACAACTTATGCATTGTGCAACTGTATCATTTCAAACATAAGAAATAGAAATAAGTATTTAGACACATTGCTACATAAAATACTTATTATTACTGGTGTGCCAGAAACAGGGTCCTAGTCTGGAACTCCAGAAATAGCTCGTTTTAGTCAGGTCATTTTGAAGATGGGCTATGATTATAAACTTTTAGGTCAGGTAATGAAGAAGAATAAAGAGCTTGGTTTTACACGGGATATGAGTGCAGAACAGAGATGGGTTGCTCCCAGTTCGGTCGAACTGATAGTGGTGTTTTGGCCTGGGTCACAGAAGCGGCAATGACCCAGGCTGGCCATGCCCCTGAACCAGTTCCCTGGTCACTGCTGCCATTGCCGATATGTGGTTTAGTAATGTGCGTGCATGTGCGCAGTTCACTGTAAATTGTTCTACACGTGCATGAAGAACAATTTACATTGAATTGTGCGCGCGCACACACACACACACACACACACACACACACACACACAACACACACAAAACACACAAAGTGAACCGGTAGTAAAACCAGGAGCAACCCATGTCTGGTGCAGAATAGTTAAAACTTGTTTTCTTATTTTTCACCAAGTTATAGGATAAACATTAAGTTCATATAGATCTCTATATGAATAAGATGTGGAAACATTTCTAGAAGCAGTATACAGGGGACAGAATTTGGATAAATTTGCAGTGATAGTAATTCCTATGGGAAATAAGACCCATATGTTTTAGACAGACAGATGGTGGAGTTTTTATTCCAAAGGAAACAATTATTTTCACAAAGAATTGTTTCCTTTGCATAAAGACTCCTCAATATTGTGCTCCTTCTAAAATATGTACAAGGAAAGAGAATGAGATGGAAATATAAATGATGGTGGTACCGTTTTTTATAAAGTAAAATTTTTAATAGGTTAGTTAGATTAGATAATAAATACAGTATAGACTCATGAGTGACAAACAGGTGAAAAGGTATGGAGGTAGGTATTAGCCACAAAGATTTCTCCTTATTCTAAGGTGCCATGTTTGGCCATTCAACAATCACACAGTCATTCTGATTCTGTGTTGGTCCAGTGTGTTCCTTTCTCACGATGACATTTAGTATAAATTGCTCATGACATATTTCTTCCTTTTGGTGAATTGGTTGTAGCTCCATTCTTTACAACATGGTAGAGCATTTCATAAACATACAAAGACTAGCTCTCACTGAGGCCCAGAATCAGAACATATAGTCAAGACCAGCAATTTTTCCATGGAAATATGGACATCGGTTCCAAATCCCCTCTCTTCAGGGTCAAAGCTAAGGTTGAGTATTTTGGGAATAATCTATTTGAGTATCTACCTTCAAATTTACAGTGGGATAGAGATATTAATACATGATTCAAATGCTTCAGGAGAGGCAGTTTTTAGTAGGGTTTGGTTAAGGCATCACACTAAAGCTGGGAAATGTGATTTCTAGTCCCACTTTAGGCATGAAGCCAGTGTGGGTCTCTTAAGGTCACTTCCTCTGAGCCCTAGGAAGTGGACAATGGCAAACCATTTCTGAAACACCCCCCCCCCCAAAAAAAAAAAAAACCTTGCAAAGAAAACTGCAGGGACTAATCCAGGCAATCGCTGGGAGTCAAAAATTGACTTGAAGGTACACACACAAACACAAATATTTCAGAGTCTTTGAAGCAAATGTAAAGCAATATTTAGATTGAGTACACTGCTTGGAGGAGCAGTGTATAGCTTTAATTAGTTTAAGGGCTATAGTTCCATTATATGACATTTTAGGGTCCATATTCCAAAGTAGGCAGAAACAAGACTCAAAGAGAACTGGTAAATAAACACTGCAGAAGAAACGAAATGGAAAACAACTGGAAAATCCATGGGTGGTTGCCGAAAAGAAAAAATGGGGGGGGGATGAGAACCACTAAGGCCTACCACATAACATACAGCCCAGAAGTCAAATCTTTTGCAATCTTAATTTAGAGAATGTGGATGACATGAAGAAGACACTGAATCTTTTTATTGTATTATTTCTTTTAATTAAAGTATACATATAATAGAAGGATCAATGTAAGAAAGAAATCTTGCAATTATCTTTCCATCACCACCACCACCCTTTTCCTGTCAAATTAATGACAGTGGGGTGGATGTGTTGGGATTTGCACTGGGAAAAGTTCACAGCGGGACTACTTCTCTGGTCTTTAAAGTGTGCTTCTAGAATGGAATTTCAAAAAATGCCAGTTCCCACATCCGGCCTGTTTAGTCTCTAGCCAAAGACATTATCAGGACATTGAGCAACTGGAATAAGCTGTTTTAATAATCTTATGAAAAGAGATGTGCACATGATTTTGTTTCTTTAATCCTTATCTGCAAAATCAGTGATATTTAATAGTGGTTGGGAAAAAAGTGAGCTTTTATTGTATATTTGTGTTGGTATATTTGATGTGTGTGTGTGTGTGTGTGTGTGTGTGTGTGACAATTCATATCTCTATAGCAGGGATGTCAAACGCTTGTCATCACAGCAGTATCATATGACATATCGGGACTCTTTTCCCCTTTGCTAAACTGCTAATCTGGCCCGTAGGCCACGAGTTTGACAGCCCTGCCCTATAGTATTCAAGGAAATCCACAGACGTTCCATACTTTCTCATAAATTAATGCTAATGATAATGTGTTTATACCTAAAGGGCTTTTATTTTTCAGAAGTAGCAATTGTAAATAAAAAAAATCAACATGAATCACGTTTCTAAAGACATTTTCACTTTCCACATGTGTTAGTTCAAACACTACTGAAAGTTTAAACCTACCTTGTGAATTCTGAATTTATATTTCATAATTGGTGGTATTTTTGAATATTCAAAGGCTGTCTTAGTAGGCTGTTTAGTATCTTTTGGTTTATTAGACAGGATTAAAAGTGGATTTTGTTATAGGATATATTTTATGATACTTTATAATAGCCCAGCATTTTATTCATTCATATCAATTAAAAAAAATAAAATATGTTTTTTATAAAACTCATTCCCTGTATTTAGGAGTTATTGTTTATTCCTCCACAATATAGTAACTAAGAGCGATGTTCAGATGGCTTAAATTGGCTGAAATTCATTAAAATAAAATGTGCTATGGTGAATTAGATAGGTAACTGCAGTACAGGAAAATATTTTTTTTTAACTTTGTTACATTGGCTGTAACTTTAAGCCACAAGCTGGTCAATTAAATACCATTAAATATCTGCTTCTCTCTCCTATTAAAACCAATAGCGTGTTTGGCTGTTATTTTGCTTCCAAAAACTAATATATCATTGTTTTTAATGACATGGTAGCTTTCTACGTACAGCAGGGCTACTTGAACCTGGCAATATCGCAACCTGCCTAAAATGATAAATGGATTTTTATGCCCCCTGATGGAAAGAGAGAGATACAGAATGATGTAATGATAATGGAAAAGCTGTTCACAATAAATGGTCAATGTATGGCTACATCCTATTTTGTTTGCACAAACCTGTTGTGGGCAGATGCAAGGAAAGTGAGAAAGAATTTTACCTGCATAAACCTGATGAGATTTTTACCTGTAAATTTGTTGCAACTACTTGGGGTGTCATCACCCAGTTAGAGAATCCCTGATGCATAGCTAGGGCTGCCCAGAGGTAGCCTAACTCACTTTGAAGATCAAATCCAACACTCTGATATTAGACCATATGGCCCCAAATATGTCTAATTATTTGACTCATTCCTGGAGCTTGGCTCAAATAGAATAATGCATGTTTGGGAGGATTCTCTATGCGAGCTGCTAAAATCTCATCTCTTAGACGTGAGTTCCTCTATTCATTTAACAGAGAAAGTGCTTCAGGATCAGCTGAAGCACTGTAATTATAATCCTATTTTTAATGCACCAGTTTAGACAGGTGGGTGCTCAAGCTTTAATGAAGTGATGTGCAGAGACTCAGTTCAACAAATTCCCCCTGCCATATGACTGAAGAGGGCCTACTCCAAGCTATTTTCAGAGTGGTGAGATATGCTAGCCATTTGTTTCCATTTTAATACTTTTCTGGCCTTCCCTTCTGGGACTAGCAACCTTGGAGGTTCCCAAATCAGGGCACCTGTGTAGTCCAGTGCTGTCTGTCATGGGTATCTCTTATTCTTTTGAACACAGCAGCCACCTTGCTCAGGCAACTCCCATGGCATTCTCAAAATGACGAGTAAACTTTGCACTCACAAATTAAAGGGAGCATACCTCTTCTATGCATCCTCAATATTGCTGGATGGCCTTCTTTGTTCTTCAGCTGATACCTGAAAGGCCTGTGTCCATGATTTTCTCTTTTGCCCCAAAGGTTTTGATTTGGACAGCATGTATAAAGAGAATGGTCAGTTACTATTCCAAGTGTTTACTCCCTTGCCCATCAGAGGGACTTTATGCAAATCAGCAATAAGTATGACAAAACATATTTGCTTTGTCCTTTGGCTTTGCCCATTTTGGCACAAATATTAAAATGCTAGTCATAGCCTGACAATTGTTGAACTGGAACCCCATGATTAAGCCTCCATTTTAGGTATCAGTAAATAGACATCTCTCTCCTTTTTTTGTTCCTTTGTCTCTATTTTGGTAGTAGTTACTGACACAGAAAGGATTCAAGAAAAATCATTGCAAAACCACTGCAGTCATGTGAATTCAGTTCTTATGGTCATTATTCTGTTTCAACAAGGACCCCATTTAGTTGTTTTATGTCCAGATTTTCTGAAACACTCAATTGCCACTTGCATCCTTTGGATTAATAACTTTATAAAGTAATCCATATAGTTGCGACATAGTAATTAGCTTAGAAAGGCAGGTTCCATCTCGTGGTCCCCACATCAAAGTTCTGGGAATGGGAGGAGAGAATGCTAAAGTTCAGAAGAAAGTAGAAACTTGTTTTCTCTTTATATCCAAAGTGTGTTTCATCCATATTCTGCAGTAGTCTGGCACAAAATAGTGGATGTTTGCTGTTCTATGGCACATTCTGTGCTATAAAACCAAGCTGTAAAATCATTACTCCTTAAAAGTTCAGGAAAGAGCTAATTGGAAATCTTAATTCAAAATCAATTGTACTACCATCCATGTGTTTCAAGCATGGTAATGTTCCCAGATGAAACAAAGTTTAAAAAGCAGCTGTTCAAAGGATGGAATTGAGTGTGGAATTGAAGAATGCAAAAATAGCAGATTCTAAAGCACCTGAGGGCAGGACAAGAAGCAATGGATAGAAACTAATCAAGGAGAGAAGCAACCTAGAATTAAGGAGAAATTTCTTGACAGTTAGAACAATTGATCAGTGGAATGACTTGCCTCCAGAAGTTGTGACTTTTCCAACACTGAAAGTTTTTAAGAAGAGATTGTACAACCATTTGTCTGAAATGATATAGGGTTTCCTGCCTAAGCAGGGGGTTGGACTAAAAGACCTGCAAGATCTCTTCCAACTCTGTTATTCTGTTCTGTTATTCTGTTAAAATTAACACCATTGTTTCTCCTAGCTCTATTATGTTCATAATATAATGATTTTTCAGTAATTGTTCTCGGTGTGTTAGACAATCTATTTCTGATTTTGATGTTCATGTCCTTTTCTCAGCTGGGTTGAGAGAGATGAGCTGAAAATGTATTTTGATCATTACCTAAATGATTGTTCATTGTTCAGAACCGTTTTACATTTCTCAACAACTCCCATGAGGGATAATTCTGAAATAAATCCAAGTAATCTTTAATATGTAAATGATGTTTTTAAATTAACTTATGTTTGTTAACTATTGTAACTTAATGTTCTATAACTTGTACTTTTATGGTAGGCCTTGTTTAGCAACTACCTTGTTTAGCAACCATGACCAAAAACTTTGGGAGAAATCCTCGCATTTACAACTTTTACAGGCTAAAACAAAACATAGCTGAAGTAAGATTGTAAGCACAATCTCAGTTTCACTTAGGAGCTGCTGATGTTCTCTAAGCAAGGAGTACCTTCACCTAATACCAGTGATGCATATTGTTGGAGCTTGTTTATACTTGACAGATAAAAAAGTATATCTGCAGTATTTCTATAGATGCCTATCATGAGCAAGCTCAGTTCTTACTATCAGATTTTATATACACACTGCATTTGTTCTCAGCAAAAAACATTAATGAATTCCTATTTACCCTGTCAAAAAAGTATTCTACAACAAAAAACACTTTTCTTTTTATAGTTTATATTTTTAAACCTCACACATATTCAGAGGAAGACAAAAGAGACACAGTGCTTCATAAATATATACAGCTATTGTTTCCTGACTTCAGTGCTGGTTTGTCATCTTTTGAGCCTGGCTTCTCATTTTAGCCAAACTAATAACCATCAATTTCCTAAGAAGTTATATCATGGCTCTGGTGATCCTGCGACATATAACACCTTAAATTATTGCTAGGCATGAATCATCCCTGAAGCTGAAATCATATTTAATCAGGGTATTTTCTCTTCACGTGTTTAGATTCAATGATTCCCTTTGCTCAGTGGAAGCATATCAGTTGATAAAGCAGATTTATGTATGTGACTCATCATGAAATATGTCTCACGTAGCTTCTATGATATTATTAGAGTGCTTTTGAAGATTCAGTATAAAATATTGATGCAAGCCCAGTGCCTTTT